>NC_092707.1:379296174-379599151 GCF_047496885.1 Scyliorhinus torazame | reverse complement strand
CAAATCGAGAGAAGAAAATTTCACAGGAAGCCTTGGCTTTTAAAGAATTACACTTTTCTAAAAGACAATAATTGTGAGGGAAGTTTTCTTACCATCAGTGCAAGCACAAAGTCTGTCAGTTCCAGAGCAGTACACTACTGAGATAAAAGGATCTAGATCATTACTGCTCTCCTTTCTAGGTGGCTCCACATTAGCAAGAGTTTCAAAGTTTGAGAGATCTAAAATTTTTATAAATCCTCCCTGAGTCGTGACTACTAAGTGCCCCAGATTAGATGCGTTAGATTTCTTTTCTCTCACAATCCCATTTTTTGAAGTCAATGGCGTATCATCTATTACTTCCTCGCAGTCATCATCTCTATTTTCCAGTACATCCGGCGGAAGTAGTATTAGTGAGGTAACTGCATCCTGTGGATCCTTGATATGCTGGACTTTAACAGGCTGTTCTTCTAACGTTACTATCCTCGTGCTGTAATTCATCTTATAAAGCAGAAGATAGCCACCACTCAAAGTTCTTTGCTCAGGTTGGATTATGAGTGGAGTTTTTGTTTCAGTGGGTGACTCTTCCTGAAGAAAACCAATATCGGCATTAATCCCTATGGTAAGGTTGGATTCTAAATCTCCTTTACTTCTATTACACAGTGCAGAGTTCAACTTATTTAAATTATTCAAGGCCTCTACTTGACTTATTGCACTCAGGGGTGTAACAGGACAAGTCCGCAGTCCTATCAAAAGATGAATTCCGTCAGCACAGGGTGTGATAGAATCAACATGGAGGTTTTCCTCTTCAGCAAACTTTGGCAGCCGCAGGCAATGGACAAGGGCACCAGGTTTCGGAACCAGTGAGCTCCATTTTTCAGAATCTACAGAGGCAAGGTTGGCTGCAGCATCAGCAAACTGTTGAATGTATGTCATAGGCGGGTCCTGCAACAAGAGTTGTTCCTGGCTATCTAATTCCATTTCTATTATCTGTGGAACAGTAAAACCTTCATCATGTAAACTTTTACTCACAAGATTGTTCATTTGTGCAAAAACTTTACTTGCCTTTTCGTCAGATTCTTTAATGCTATAAAGCAACAATAAAGGCAAGGTCCTTCTTACTAATGGCGAACTCAGCTCTGAGAAACTGCAAGATTCATTATCCAAGGTCACTTGCTCAGACATACTTTCACTTTGAGTCCTGCTTAAAGAGTCCAGAGACCTCCGTGACTGACTACTAATAGGAGAGGCAGCAGCAGATTTGTAAGATAATAAAACTCCTGCTAATAAACATGGAAAGGGAATGTTGTGCTGTTCAGCATGCTTTTCCTTTGCTTTTTCGCTCTTGTTGTTGACAGTAGAAGTGTTGCCACCCAATTCCTCCAGGTCCTTAACAGTGTTTTCAAGCACATTTGCCACTATTTCCCACTGGCGCTTTTCAGGCTGTTGGAGAATACTCAGCGTGGTCACATCTATGCTGACGTCCATGTTGCATTCCTTCTGAGAAGTATGCCCTAATAAAAATAAGATTTTCATGTTAATATTCTAAAGCATCAGTTCACGCAAATATATTTCTTCATGTTTAGTTTAATAATGCAGCACGATCGTAACATTTCCCGAAGGCGGGAAGAGATTACTTTATCCTTCAAATTTAGTGTTAACAAGTTCTCTGATGACATTTGCCTCCATGAGAAAATCATGCAATTACACCAATGGAAGCAGTTTGCAATACATATCCTATTGCTCTGCAGAACATCCATCCTCACTACCTCACTTTGAACAAGATTTACCACAAAATATTGCAACACCAAATGTACCAAATATAACTTCATGACAAATTGCTCATTTTTCATTCCTCCCCCCCCTCCCCCGAGGAAGTGTGGTGGTGGTGGTGGTTTTGGGGGGGGGAAAGAGAGTTGGGAGAGGGTATGGAGGAGGGGTTCTGGCATGAGGTGCTCCTGAGAGTGAACGCCTCCACCTCGTGCGAGAGATTGGGGCTGAAACAGCTGAATGTGGATTATAGAGCGCACCTTACAAGGGAGAGGATGAGACAGCTCTTTGAAGGGGTAGAAGATCCAAAGCTGGAAGATTACTGGAAGGAGGTTTTTAGGGTAATCTCTAAAGTGGTGCACGTGAAACTGGACCCGGGCTATCGGGAGGCCATATTCGGGGTGTCGGACCAACCGGGGTTGGAAACGGGTGCAGAGGCAGATGTTGTGGCCCTCACCTCGTTGATCGTCCGAAGGCAGATCCTGATGGGATGGAAATCAACCTCGCCACCCTGTGCCCTCGCGTGGCGGGGGGACCTGCTGGAATTCTTAACTCTTGGGAAGGTTAAGTTTGATCTGAGGGGAAGGATGGAGGGGTTCTACAATTCATGAGCGTTATTCATTATGCACTTTCAAGAACTGGATCACACCGAACATTGGGGGGGGGGGGGGCGACTGTGTGTGTTAATGGTGTCGATGGTCGATTCCTGATTCTTGTTTATGTTAACATGCTGGAGGATGGGATGGTTGTTGTTGATAAGGGGATTGACAATGTATTTGTTACTGTTTATTGGTGGGTGTAAATTTGGAAGAAAATGTGAAAAAGGAGAATAAAAGTATATTTTCCTTTAAATAATTTCAATTCCCCCAATGTTGTACTCCGTGGAAAGCGGTGGCAGGGTTGATGTTCCTGACCATTAATTTTGAACACAAAGAGAAACATGCAGCAGCTAATTTTCACATTACGAGCTCTCGCAAATAGCAAAGCGATAAATATGCAGATAATGCTTCCACCTGAGGGGCAAGTTGAGCCCTCTGTTAAAATGTCTCATTCATAAGTGGCACTAAGGGCAAACAGAGCATTCCTTCAGTGTGACACTGTGTCAGCCCAGATTGTGCGCCCAGGTCGATGACAGGAGGCTCGAACCCTCAAAGTCTTAGACTTTGGCGCAGGAGTGTTACCAGTGAGTTATGTCTGACACCTTAGCTCAGGGATAAACTTAGCTGTAAATTCTTTCAATGGAGAGCAAAATGCATTTAAACCGATCTTATTGGCAACTGCTAAGATTGAGATGATCATGTGCTGTGATGACAGTTGATGTTATTTGGCATTTCACTTTACATCAGAGATAATTAAAATTATTTAATTAATTGTAATACCTAATAATTTTTACTTTGCTTCTGCCTGATAAGTCAATTCTCAGCTCAGGCCCATCATGTTCTCAGCAACTAGTGTAGAAAATGGCACTTTTTAAACAATTAGCTCTGATACACTGAAATGAGCCAGCCTGCAACCAACACTGTTCCTGCACAGTCAGCACTGAGTACTGGTTTGCTGAGTGAGTGCGCTTTCGGAGTTGGGTGGAAACAGGGAGTTAGGTGGAACTGGGAGAAGAGACTACAAGAGAGAGAGAGAGCTGATTGGTAAGTAATTGGCAAGGTCGGTAAGTCTTTACAACTTCTATCACTTTTATAGTTTGAAAATCTGTTTTGTGGTTCATAATCTGCAAGGGCTATAATTGGTAGTTACAAGGACAAGGACAAAAGGGCCCCAGAGAATTGGATATAATCTGGTATTAAGCATCTTCTAAAGGTTTCATTTAAAGGGTTACGTTGTGGCAGGAGATCTCAGGCCTTGGTTTGATCCTCTTGCTGCATGTGGGAGGCCAGGAACATGTCCAGTGCTCTGGATCAGCTTGTGTGCAAGAAGTGTCTCCAGCTGCTGTTCCAGTGCCTGGTTTTCAGAGCTGGAGAGTTGGCTGGGATACTGTGGAGCATCCGCGAAGCTGAGTGTATCATGGATAGCACGTACAGAGAGATGGTCACACCGCAGGCTCAGACTCCACAGACAGGAAGGGAATGGGTGACCACCAGGCAGCACAAGAGAGCTAGGCAGGCAGTGCAGGTATCTCCTGTGGCCATTCCCCTGCAAAACAGATGTAGCACTTTGGATACTGTAGAGGGGAATGATCTCTCCAGGGAAAGCAGCAGCAGCCAAATCTGTTGCACCATGGTTCGTTCTTCTGCAGAGGAGGATAAAAAGTGTGAAAATGCCAAAGTTATAGGGGATTCAATTGTATGGGGAATAGATAGGCGTGGCCACAAACAAAATTCCAGGATGGTATGTTGCCTCCCTGGTGCTATATTCAAGGATGTCTCGGGAGGGATTACAGGACATTCTGGAGGGGGAAGGTGAACAGCCAGCGGTCGTGGTACACATCGGTACCAGCAATAGAAGTAAAAAAAGGGATGAGGTCCTTAAAGCAGAATATAGGGAGTTAGGAAGAAAGTTGAGAATTCGGACTTCCAAGATAGTGAGCTCAGGATTACTACCAGTGCCACGTGCTAGTCAGAGTAGAAATAGCAGAGGAAGGTACAGGGAGTGACGCCTCCACGGACTTCCGGGTGCGGCGATGACCAGCTGAGTCGCACGTTTCGGCAGCTCCCGGTGGAACGGACTTTTGGGCTCTTAATAAGAGCCCCAACGGCAATTTTAACGGCTAAAAGTACTGTGCGGTGAACCAGGAGGGAATCCCCCCTGGATACGGATGGAAAAAGGAGAGGAAGGTGGCCGGATTGCGGTGGATCCTTTAGAGCAGCGGCAAGGAAGGCAAGCAAAAACCAAGATGGCGTCGGAAGGTGGCAGTTTAATATGGGGCCCTGAACAACACAAGTTTTTGAAACGCTGCGTGGAAGAACTCAAAAAGGAAATGAAGAAGGAGCTGTTGGCCCCGATATTACAGGCGATCGAAGGGCTAAAGGAGGAGCAAAAGACCCAGGAGCGGGAGCTTCGGGTCATGAAGGCAAAGGCTGCCGAGAATGAGGACGACATACAGGGCCTGGTGGTGAAGACGGAGATGCACGAGGCACACCATAAACGACGTGTGGAAAGGCTGGAGGCGCTGGAGAACAACGCGAGGAGGAACAACCTAAGGATTCTTGGTCTTCCTGAAGGTGCGGAGGGAGCGGACGTCGGGGCATATGTGAGCACGATGCTGCACTCGTTAATGGGAGCGGAGGCCCCGGCGGGTCCGCTGGAGGTGGAGGGAGCATAGGCGCGAGGACCGAGAGCAGGAGAAATTCCTAGAGCCATAGTGGTGAGATTCCTCCGTTTTAAGGACAGAGAGATGGTCCTGAGATGGGCAAAGAAAACTCGGAGCAGTAAGTGGGAGAACGCGGTGATCCGCGTATACCAAGACTGGAGTGCGGAAGTGGCGAGAAGGAGGGCGAGCTTTAATCGGGCCAAGGCGGTGCTTCACAAAAAGAAGATAAAATTCGGAATGCTGCAGCCGGCAAGACTGTGGGTCACATATCAAGGGAGGCACCACTACTTTGAGACGGCGGATGAGGCGTGGACTTTTATCGTGGAAGAAAAATTGGAATGAGCGGGTTATTAAAAAAAAAAAAAGAACGTTTGAAACAAAGTGGTGGGGCGAGTATGGGGGGCGAAGAGGGGGGTAAAAAGGGGGGAAAAGAGGAGTTTTATGTACTAATCCTGCGATGTGGTAACTTTTCTCTCTTCCACAGGTGGTGATGGGGGAGGAGGGGAGGTGGAAGTGATGGGGCGTTGGCCATTGGGGGCAGGGCCAAGGGGGAAGCGCGGGCTCGGTTCCCGCGCTATGATAATCATGGCGGGAATAGGGAAGCAGGAAGGAGGGGGCGTCGCACGGTGCGAGCCGAGGTCACGGGGGGAAGCCGAGGTCGGCTAGAGTTTGCTGACCTCTGGGAGCAACATGGGGGGGTGTAACTACGCTAGTGGGGGATCTAGCGGGGGGGGTGGGAGGGGGGAATTATTGGGCTGCTGCTGCTGGGGAGGGGGGAGCTGGTATGGGGTGCGATGGGCGGGGGGGCACCGCCTGGGAGGGACACAGCTGCGTGGGAACCGGATGAGGAGCTGGAAAAAGGGGATGGCTAATCGACAAGGGGGGGGGGGGGGTAAAAAGCCCCCCAACCCGGCTGATCACGTGGAACGAGAGGGCTGAACGGGCCGATAAAGAGGGCACGGGTACTCGCACACCTTAAGAAACTTAAGGCAGATGTGGTTATATTACAGGAAACGCACTTGAAACTGATAGACCAGGTGAGGCTACGCAAAGGTTGGGTGGAGCAGGTGTTCCATTCGGGCTAGATGCAAAAAACAGGGGGGTGGCTATATTAGTGGGGAAGCGGGTAATGTTTGAGGCAAAGACTATAGTGGCGGATAGCGGGGGCAGATACGTGATGGTGAGTGGCAAACCACAGGGGGAGACGGTGGTTTTGGTAAACGTATATGCCCCGAACTGGGATGATGCCAATTTTATGAGGCGTATGCTAGGACGCATCCCGGACCTAGAGGTGGGAAAGTTGGTAATGGGGGGAGATTTCAATACGGTGTTGGAACCAGGACTGGACAGGTCGAGGTCCAGGACTGGAAGGAGGCCGGCAGCAGCCAAGGTGCTTAAAGATTTTATGGAGCAGATGGGAGGAGTAGACCAGTGGAGATTTAGCAGACCTAGGAGTAAGGAGTTTTCGTTTTTCTCCTATGTCCACAAAGTCTATTCGCGAATAGACTTTTTTGTTTTGGGAAGGGCGTTGTTCCCGAAGGTGAGGGGAACGGAGTATACGGCTATAGCCATTTCGGATCACGCTCCACATTGGGTGGACTTGGAGATAGGGGAGGAAACAGAAGGGCGCCCACCCTGGAGAATGGGCATGGGACTAATGGCAGATGAGGGGGGGTGTCTAAGGGTGAGGGGGTGCATTGAAAAGTACTTGGAACTCAATGATAATGGGGAGGTCCAGGTGGGAGTGGTCTGGGAGGCGCTGAAGGCAGTGGTCAGAGGGGAGCTGATATCAATAAGGGCACATAAAGGAAAGCAGGAGAGTAGGGAACGGGAGCGGTTGCTGCAAGAACTTCTGAGGGTGGACAGGCAATATGCGGAGGCACCGAAGGAGGGACTGTACAGGGAAAGGCAAAGGCTACACGTAGAATTTGACTTGCTGACAACGGGTACTGCAGAGGCACAGTGGAGGAAGGCACAGGGTGTACAGTACGAATATGGGGAGAAGGCGAGCAGGTTGCTGGCCCACCAACTGAGGAAAAGGGGAGCAGCGAGGGAAATAGGGGGAGTGAGGGATGAGGAAGTAGAGATGGAGCAGGGAGCGGAGAGAGTGAATGGAGTGTTCAAGGCATTTTATAAAAAATTATACGAAGCTCAACCCCCGGATGGGAGGGAGAGAATGATGGGCTTTATGGACCGGTTGGAATTTCCCAAGGTGGAGGAGCAGGAAAGGGTGGGACTGGGAGCACAGATTGAAATAGAGGAAGTAGTGAAAGGAATCAGGAGCATGCAGGCGGGGAAGGCTCCGGGACCGGATGGATTCCCAGTTGAATTTTACGGGAAATATGTGGACTTGCTCGCCCCACTACTGATGAGGACCTTTAATGAGGCAAAGGAAAGGGGACAGCTGCCCCCGACTATGTCTGAGGCAACGATATCGCTTCTCCTAAAGAAGGAAAAGGACCCGCTGCAATGCGGGTCCTATAGACCTATTTCCCTCCTAAATGTAGACGCTAAGATTCTGGCCAAGGTAATGGCAATGAGGATAGAGGATTGTGTCCCGAGGGTGGTCCATGAGGACCAAACTGGGTTTGTGAAGGGGAGACAGCTGAATACGAATATACGGAGGCTGCTAGGGGTAATGATGATGCCCCCACCAGAGGGGGAAGCAGAGATAGTGGTGGCGATGGATGCCGAGAAAGCATTTGATAGAGTGGAGTGGGATTATCTGTGGGAGATGCTGAGGAGATTTGGTTTTGGAAATGAGTATGTTGGGTGGGTGCAGCTGTTGTATAGGGCCCCAGTGGCGAGTGTGGTCACGAATGGACGGGGATCTGCATACTTTCGGCTTCATAGAGGGACAAGGCAGGGATGCCCTCTGTCCCCGTTACTGTTTGCACTGGCGATTGAGCCCCTGGCAATTGCATTGAGGGGTTCCAAGAAGTGGAGGGGAGTACTTAGAGGAGGAGAAGAACACCGGGTATCTCTGTATGCGGATGATTTGTTGTTATATGTAGCGGACCCGGCGGAGGGGATGCCAGAGATAATGCGGACACTTCGGGAGTTTGGAGAATTCTCAGGATATAAACTGAACATGGGGAAAAGGGAGTTGTTTGTGGTGCATCCAGGGGAGCAGAGCAGAGAAATAGAGGACTTTCCGCTGAGGAAGGTAACAAGGGACTTTCGTTACTTGGGGATCCAGATAGCCAAGAATTGGGGTACATTGCATAGGTTAAATTTAACGCGATTGGTGGAACAAATGGAGGAGGACTTCAAGAGATGGGACATGGTATCCCTGTCACTGGCAGGGAGGGTGCAGGCGGTTAAAATGGTAGTCCTCCCGAGATTCCTCTTTGTGTTTCAGTGCCTCCCGGTGGTGATCACGAAGGCTTTTTTCAAAAGGATCAAAAAGAGTATCATGAGTTTTGTGTGGGCCGGGAAGACCCCGAGAGTGAGGAAGGGATTCTTACAGCGTAGTAGGGATAGGGGGGGGTTGGCACTACCGAGCCTAAGTGAGTACTACTGGGCCGCCAATATATCAATGGTGAGTAAGTGGATGGGAGAAGAGGAGGGAGCGGCGTGGAAGAGATTGGAAAGGGCGTCCTGTAGGGGGACTAGCCTACAAGCTATGGTGACGGCCCCATTGCCGTTCTCACCGAAGAAATACACCACAAGCCCGGTGGTGGTGGCGACTTTGAAAATTTGGGGACAGTGGAGACGGCATAGGGGAAAGACGGGAGCCTTGGTGGGGTCCCCGATAAGAAATAACCATAGGTTTGCTCCGGGGAGAATGGATGGGGGATTTGGAATATGGCAAAGAGCAGGAGTAACGCAACTGAAAGATCTGTTTGTGGATGGGAAGTTCGCAAGTCTGGGAGCGCTGACTGAGAAATATGGGTTGCCCCAAGGGAATGCATTCCGGTATATGCAACTGAGGGCTTTTGCGAGGCAGCAGGTGAGGGAATTCCCGCAGCTCCCGACGCATGAGGTGCAGGACAGAGTAATCTCAAAGACATGGGTGGGGGCGGTAAGGTGTCAGATATATATAGGGAAATGAGGGACGAGGGGGAGATTATGGTAGATGAGCTGAAAGGGAAATGGGAAGAAGAGCTGGGGGAGGAGATTGAGGAGGGGCTGTGGGCGGATGCCCTAAGTAGGGTAAACTCATCGTCCTCGTGTGCCAGGCTAAGCCTGATTCAATTTAAGGTGTTACACAGGGCGCATATGACTGGAGCACGGCTCAGTAAATTTTTTGGGGTAGAGGATAGGTGTGAGAGATGCTCAAGAAGCCCAGCGAATCACACCCACATGTTCTGGTCATGTCCGGCACTACCGGGGTTCTGGGTGGGGGTGACAAAGGTGCTTTCGAAAGTAGTGGGGGTCCAGGTCGAACCAAGCTGGGGGTTGGCTATATTTGGGGTTGCACAAGAGCCGGGAGTGCAGGAGGCGAGAGAGGCCGATGTTTTGGCCTTTGCGTCCCTAGTAGCCCGGCGCAGGATACTGTTGATGTGGAAGGAAGCCAAGCCCCCGGGGGTGGAGACCTGGATAAATGACATGGCAGGGTTTATAAAGCTGGAACGGATTAAGTTCATCCTAAGGGGATCGGCTCAAGGGTTCACCAGGCGGTGACAACCGTTCGTCGAATACCTCACAGAAAGATAGAGGGAATGGAAAAGAAGAAGGCAGCAGCAGCAGCCCGGGGGGGAGGAGGAACCAGAAGGAGTCTCAGGGTTATTAATATATATGTATAATATGTATAGGTCGTTGCTATAAATAATTGTATATTGGACTGTTAAATCATATTTTTGGAGAGTGTTTATCTGAGACAAGGCAGTTGCCATTTAGTTTTAGTTTTCGTTTTTGTTATATATTATTTATTCTTTGTTTATAAAACAGGTCATTGTTATTTATACTGTTATATTATTGTGTAAAGGATACACAATGTACTGTGATGGTTGACCAAAAATTTTCAATAAAATATATATATTTTTTAAAAAGAGTAGAAATAGCAGGATATATCGGATGAATAGGTGGCTGAAGAGATGGTGTGAAAGGGAGGGTTTCAGATTCCTGGGACATTGGGACCAATACAAGCTGGATGGGTTACACCTGGGCAGGACAGGAACTGATGTCCTAGAGGGAGTATTTGCTAGAGTGGTTGGGGAGGGTTTAAACTAATATGGCAAGGGGATGGGAACCTATGCAAAGAGTCAAAGGAGGAAATAAGGACAAAAACAAAAGATAAAAAGGGGAAGAAGAAGTGATAGGCAGATAAACCAAAAGCCATATTTAAACAGGGCCACAATGAAAAATATTGGGAGCGGGACTAGCTGTGTTAAAAAGACAAGCTTGAAGGCTGTGTGTCTTAACACGTGGAGCATTCGCAATAAAGTGGATGAACTAATCTTGCAAATAGATGTGAATGGGTATGATATAGTCAGGATTACAGAGACATGGCGCAGGGTGAGTAGAGATGGGAAATGAATCTTCAGGAGTACGCAGTAGTTAGGAAAGACAGACAAAAAGGAAAAGGCGGTGGGGTTGCATTGCTGGTGAAGGAGGAAATTAACGACTTCCGGTGGAGGCTATGAAGGAGTAAGTCGCATAAATGGTGGCTCCCGCTCAGGTCGGACTTTTGGACCTTTCCCCCGGACTTTTTTCCGGTTTTGAAGGCTGAGGCAATTGGGCACCGTTTCCATGTATCGGTGTATGGAGAAAAGGACCAGAATTGCACAAAAAGGCAGAAATAAGAGGTTAGCCACGAGCTGTTTTGAAGCTGCAGCGGCAGACAGTATGGCCGAGGACCAGGCCCCTGGGGTGGCAGCGCAGTGACCAACGGACCCGGTGATGCAGGCCATCCAGGATGGTTTTGCCAGGCAGAAGTGAGAATTTTGCAGAAGTTTAGACCCGATTAAAGAATCGATCAATCATCTAGAGAGCAGATTGGACACCCAAGATCGGGCGATTCAGAAGGTTGTGAAGGCGCTGGCTGAACAGGAGAAGCATCAAACAGCGGTGGAGCTGGAGATGCTTCGGGAACAGCAGGAAAGGCTCCTGGAGAAGGTGGACGACCTTGAGAACCGGTCCCGCCAGCAGAACGCAAGAATTGTCGGGCTCCAGGAGGGGGCTGAGGGAGCAGACGCTGGGGCATACGTAGCAGGTATGTTCGATAAGCTGCTGGGGGAGGGGGCATTCCCCCAACCGTTGGAGGTGGACAGGGCGTACCGAGTGCTTTCTAGGAAGCCGCGAGCGGGGGACCATCTGAGGGCAATGGTGGTGAAATTCCATAGGTTCCTGGATAAGGAATGCATTCTTTGGTGGGTCAAGCAAACGTGGAGTTGTAAGTGGGACAACAGCATCCTGCGGGTGTACCAGGACCTGAGCGTGGAGGTGGCGAGGAAGAGGGCAGGCTTTAACCAAGTCAAGTCTATTTTCTTCAAGAAGCTGGTGAAGTTCGGTCTGCTGTATCCGGCGCGTCTTTGGGTCACGCAACGTGCCTCAATGACTACCGTCCAGTGGCCCTGACTTCAGTCGTAATGAAGTGCTTCGAGAGGTTGATCATGAAGCACATCACCTCCATACTCCCAGAACGCCTTGATCCACTGCAATTCGCATACCGCTGCAACCGGTCCACATCAGACGCCATTTCCCTGGCCCTACACACATCCCTAGAGCATCTCGAAAACAAGGACTCCTACATCAGACTCCTATTTATTGACTACAGCTCTGCCTTCAACACCATAATCCCAGCCAAGCTAATATCAAAGCTCCAAAACCTAGGACTTGGCTCCCCACTCTGCAACTGGATCCTCAATTTTCTGACCAACAGACCACAATCAGTAAGATTGAACAACAACACCTCCTCCACAATAGTCCTCAACACTGGGGCCCCGCAAGGCTGCATACTTAGCCCACTACTCTACTCCCTGTACACACACGACTGCGTGGCAAAATTTGGTTCCAACTCCATCTACAAGTTTGTTGACGATACGACCATAGTGGGCCAGATCTCGAATAACGACGAGTCAGAATACAGGTGGGAGATAGAGAACCTAGTGGAGTGGTGTAGCGACAACAATCTCTCCATCAATGCCAGCAAAACTAAAGAGCTGGTCATTGACTTCAGGAACCAAAGTACTGTACACACCCCTGTCAGCATCAACGGGGCCGTGGTGGAGATGGTTAGCAGTTTCAAATTCCTAGGGGTGCACGTCTCCAAAAATCTGTCCTGGTCCACCCACGTCGACGCTACCAAGAAAGCACAACAACGCCTATACTTCCTCAGGAAACTAAGGAAATTCGGCATGTCCACATTAACCCTTACCAACTTTTACAGATGCACCATAGAAAGCATCCTATTGGGCTGCATCGCAGCCTGGTATGGCAACTGCTCGGCCCAGGACCGCAAGAAACTTCAGAGAGTCGTGTACACCGCCCAGTCCATCACACGAACCTGCCTCCCATCCATTGACTCCATCTACTTCCCGTCTGCCTGGGGAAAGCGGGCAGCATAATCAAAGACCCCTCCCACCCAGCTTACTCACTCTTCCAACTTCTCCCATCAGGCAGGAGATACAAAAGTCTGAGAACACACATGATTAAACACAAAAACAGTTTCTTCCCCATTGTTACCAGACTCCTAAATGACCCTCTTATGGACTGACCTCATTAACACTGCACCCTGTATGCTTCATCCGATGCCAGTGCTTATGTAGTTACATTGTATATGTTGTGTTGCCCTATTATGTATTTTCTTTTATTTCCTTTTCATGTATTTAATGATCTGTTGAGCTGCTCGCAGAAATATACTTTTCACTGTACCTCGGCACACGTGACAATAAACAAATCCAATCCAATCCAATGAGGACCAGCATCACTATTTTGAGTTGCCCGTTGAGGTGCTGGACTTTGCTAAAAGAAAAGGACTGGTGGGGCGTCGGAGAACTCTCGGACTTTGAGACAACATGTTGGCCTATATTGAGCCCTTTTTCTGGGTTTTTTCCCCTTGGTTTTGGGGGAAAATTTTGTTTTCCTGTTTTTAAATTGGTTATGCCTTCTCTTATTGTTTTGTGTCTGTTTTTGGGGGTTCTGTTTAAGAAAAGGCGGGGGGGGGGGGAAGTCGATTTTTCGTTTTTGGGTCTTTTTCTCGGTAGATGTTGGCAATGTCCCTTTTGTTTTTATTGATGTTCACTTTTGTGGGATGGAGACGTGACTGTTTGAGTTTTGGTGGGTGGTGCTTTTGTTTTTGTATTTTCTTCCTGTCGGGTGTTTGTTTGGAGATTGTTAGATGAGGGAGTTTGTTTGTATGAGTGGGGGGAGGGGAGCGAAGGAACAATAGGTGGGAGACTTCTTGGCGCCGGAGGCCACCAAGCTAGCTGGGTGAGCTAGTTCACGGAAGCACGGTGGGGGGTGTACATTTAGTTTACTAGATGGGTTAGGTTTTAGAGTAGTGTTGCTGGGGGGGGGGGGGGGGGGGGGGGGAGATGGGTTCTGCTGACGAGGGAGGGACTTCGGTGGAGGGACACGGAGGAGGTTGGGGGTGGGGGCCACCGTGGGGCGGGCCAGAGGAGGTGCGGTGCAGGGGCTGGAGGCGGGCCCAAGCAAGGGGCACTTTTCCCCCCAACTAGGCTGATCACCTGGAATGTTTGGGGCCTAAGTGGGCCGGTAAAGAGGGCACGTGTGTTTGCGCACCTGAGGGGACTGAAGGCGGACGTGGTAATGCTGCAGGAGACGTACCTTAGAGTACTGGACCAGGTCAGGTTGAGGAAAGGCTGATTAGTCAGGTTTTCCACTCGGGGCTGGATACAAAGACTAACGGGTTGCGATCTTGGTTAACAAGCGGGTGACATTTTAGGTGGGAAGAATAGTCTCGGATGTGGGAGGTCAATATATCATGGTTAGCAGCAAGCTGCAGGGGATGAAGGTAGTGCTGGTCAATGTATATGTGCCAAATTGGGATGACGGGGATTTTAGCAGCTGTTTAGAATTCAACAAAGAAGGACCAAGGGAATAATTAAGAAGGGGAAAATAAGGTACCAAAGTAAGCTTGCATGGAACATAAAAACTGACTGTAGAAACAGGGAAATGTATTACAAGGGATTAAAAAAAATGGCTGAGCAACTAAATACATACTTTGGTTCACAAATGAAGACACCAATAAGATACCAGAAATGTTGGGGAATGCAGGGTTTAGTGAGAAGGAGAAACTGAAGGTGATCAATATTAGCAGAGAAATGGTGTTGGGGAAATTGATGGGATTCAAGACTGATAAATCCCCAGGGCCTGATAATCTACATCCCAGAAAACTGAAGGAGGTGGCTCTAGAAATAGTGGGTGCATTGGGTCATCTTCCAGGATTCTATAGACTGCGAAACAGTTCCTGCAGATTGGAGGGTGGCTAATGTAACTCCATTATTTAAAAAGGGAGGTCGAGAGAAAGCAGGGAATTATAGACCAGTAAGCCTGACGTCAGTAGTGGGCAAAATTCTAGAATCCATTATCAAAGATTTTATAAAAGCAAATACTGCGGATGCTGGAATCTGAAACGAAAGATAAAATGCTGGAAAATCTCAGCAGGTCTGGCAGCATCTGTAGGGAGAGAAAAGAGCTAACGTTTCGAGTCCGATGACTCTTTGTCAAAGCTAACAGACAGAGAAAGTGGGAAATATTTATACTGTGGAGTGAGAATGAAAGATGAGTAATAGCCACAGAAACCCAGGGAAACCGGGTGCTAATGGTCACAGAAACCAAGGGGAAAGAGTGCTAATGGCAGTCCCCAGAGAGAACAAAAGATGTGAACGGCCAAACAGCAGAGAAACTAATATCAGAGGATGAACTGTAGATGTGAGGGAAGGGGGAAGCAAAGAGAAAGGTGAAGGAAAGGTGGATAAAATTTGGGGGGAAGAGATTAAATATATATTAAGAAAGAAAGAAATGGTAAAAGACAGTTAAAATAAAATGAAAACAAATGGGTCAAGGTGGGGTAGAGCTGACCATCTGAAGTTGTTCAATTCGATGTTCAGGCCGGAAGGTGCCTAACCGGAAGATGAGATGCTGTTCCTCTAGTTTGCGTTGAGCTTCACTGGAACATTGCAGCAGGCCAAGAACAGACATGTGGGCATGGGAGCACAGTCTTTTGTTAAAATGGCAAGCAACAGGAAGGTCAGGGTCCTAAATATGTGCACAGACCGAAGATGCTCAGCAAAGCGATCACCCAGTCTGTGTTTGGTCTCTCCGATATAGAGGAGACCACATTGGGAGCAGCGAATGCAGCAGACCAAATTGGAAGAGATGCAAGTGAAATGCTGCTTAACCTGGAATGAGTGTTTTGGGCCTGGGATGTTAAGCATGGAAGAGGTAAAGGGCAGGTGTTACACCTTCTGCGATTGCATGGGAAGGTGCCATGGGTGATGGGAGAGGTACTGGGTATGGTGGAGGAGTGGACTAGATTGTCTCGGAGGGAAAGGTCTCTGCGGAATGCTGACAGAGGGAGTGAAGGGAAGATGTGTTTGGTGGTGGCACCTTGCTGGAGTTGGCGAAAATGGCGGAGGATTATGCTTTGCATACAGAGGCTGGGGGAGATGAAATGTGAGAATGAGGGGGACTCTATCCCTGTTCTGGGAGGGAGTGGAGGGGGCGAGGGTAGTGGCACGGGTGATGGACCACACACTGTTGAGGGCCCTGTCCACAACTGTAGGTGGGAAATCACGGTTGAGGAAGAAGGAACACATTTTCTAAGCACCATTTTGGAAAGTGGCATCATCGGAACAAATGCGATGCAGGCGACGGAGCTGAGAGAAAGGGGAGGAGTCCTTACGGGGGGCGTCGGATGCGAAGAGCTGTAGTCCAGATAAAATCAAAGATTTTATAGCAGAACATGTAGAAAACAGTGGCAGGGTTGGCCAAAATCAGCATGGATTTATGAAAGGGAAATCATTCTTGACATATCTACTGGAATTATTTGAGGATGTAACTAGTAGAATTGATAGGACAGCACGGTGGTTAGCACTGCTGCCTACAGCCCCGAGGACCTGGGTTCAATCCCAGCCCGGATCACTGTGTGGAATTTGCACATTCACCTCATGTCTGCATGGGTTTCACCCCCACATGCCAAAGATGTGCAGGGTAGGTGGATTGGCCATGCTAAATTGCCCCTTAATTGGAAAGAAAAGAATAATTGGGTTCTCTTTTTTTTTTTTTTAAAAAAACATTTTTTTTAATTTTTTTTTTAAACTGGTTGAATTGATGAAGGGTGGCCAAGAGATGTGGTGTATTTGGACTTACAGAAGGCTTTTGACAAAGTCCCGCATAAAAGATTAGCGGGTAAAATTAAAGCACAGGGGATTGAGGGTAGTGTATTGAGACAGATAGAAAACTGGTTGGCAGACGGGAAACAGAGAGTAGGAATTCACAGGCCTTATTCAAATTGGCAGCCAGTGACTAGTGGGGTACCACAGGGATCAGTGCTAGGACCCCAGCTATTCACAATATATATTAGTGATTTAGATCAGGGAACAAAATATCATATCTCCAAATTTGCAGAAATCACCAACTTGGGTGGGAGGGTGAGCTGTGAGGAGAATGCAGAGATCCTTCAGTGAGGTTTGGACAAGTTAAGTGAGTGGGCAACCGAATGGCAGATGCAGTATAATTTGTATAAATGCGAGTTTATCCACTTTGGCAGCATAGACAAGAAGGCAGGCACTTATCTGAATGGCCATAATTTAGGAGAGGGAAATGTTCAACGAAACCAGGGTGTCCTCGTACACCAGTCACTGAAGGTAAGCATGCAGGTGGTAAAGAAGGCAAATGGTAAGCTGGCCTTCATTGCGAGAGGATTTGAGTTAAGAAGCAGGGATGTCTTGCTGCAATTATACGGGGCCTTGGTGAGGCCATGCCTGGAATATTGCGTGCACGAGCTATAGAGGGAGTGTAGCAAAGGTTTACCAGACTGATTCCTAGGATGGCAGGACTGACGTACAAGGAGAGATTAAATCGGTTAGGATTGTATTTGCTGGAGTTCAGAAAAATGAGGGGGATCTCAAAAACCTATAAAATTCTAACAGGACTGGACAGCTTGGATGCAGGAAGGATGTTCCCGATGATGGGTGTGTCCAGAACCAGGAGGCACAGTCCGGGAATAAGGGGTAGACCATTTTGGACAGAGATGAGAAGAAATTTCTTCACGCGAGTGGTGAGCCTGTGCAATTTGTTACCACAGGACGTAGTTGTGTCCAAAACATTTTATGGTTTCAAGAAGCAGTTAGATTAGCACTTAGGGTGAAGGGGATCAAAGAATATGGGGGAAAGTGGGATTAGGCTATTGAGTTGGATGATCAGCCATGATCATACTGAATGGCGGAATGGGCTTGAAGGGCCGAATGGCCTCCTCCTGCTCCTATTTTTTCTATGTTTCTATATACCAATGTTATGGAAAGTTAAGGCGTAGACGGGAGTTCCCATTTTGATCATACCTGTTGCTGAGTCTGTTCTGGAATGCTCTTCGCTATCGGAATCTTCCAGCTGATCATCGCTGTATTAAAAACAGAACAGTTCTATGAAGCATTTGCAACGCAAGCCAAAAATATGACATTTTCCAGCAGCTGGAATATGTCAACCTGAAGTAATTCAGAAAATCAAACTTTTACTACAATTAGCTCATTACCTGTCACCTTCTAATTTTGGTATATCAGAACAACTGGAAGAGTCTTCCAACCATGACAGTGTTGGCCTCCGGGTTTCGCTACTTGGCCCATGTTCTACCTCGGGTATAGATATCTGCCTCAAAATTGCTGCATCATATGGATTGACGTCAAATTTCAAATGAACCTGGATTTAAAGGAGAAAATAAAAGTTTAAAAATCTGGATGGCATTTAAGAGTCAACCACATTGCTGTAGGTCTGGAGTCACATGTAGGCCAGCAGATTTCCTTCTGTAAAGGACATTAGTGAACCAGATGACAATGGTCTCATGGCCATCATTGGACTTTGAATTCCAGATTTTTATTCAAATTTCACCATCGGTCATGGTGGGATTCAAACCTGGGTCCCCGGAGCATTACGCTGGATCTCTGGATTACTCGTCCAGTGACAGTACCACTACCTCCCCAGGCACTGCAGATGAAAGCCCCAGTCCACAACGCCACAAGAATGGTTAGAAAAAAAAGGAACGCAACCTATTATTTGAATGGGCGTAAATTGAGAGAGGTGGACACTCAGCGAGACCTTGGTATCCTAGTGCATTAGTCGCTGAAAGTAAGCATGCGGGTACAATGGGCAGTAAAGAAGGCAAATAGTATGTTGGCCTTCATAGCAAGAGAATTGAGTATAGGAACGTTTGACTGCAATTGTACAGGGCATTGGTGAGGCCACATCTATTGTGTGCAGTTTTAGCGTACTTATCTGAGGAAGGATGTTCTTACTATAGGGGAAGTACAGTGAAGGTTTAGCAGGCTGATTCCTGGGATGGCGGACTGTCATATGAGGAGAAGGCTTGGAGGGCCAAAGGGCCTATTCCTGTGCTATATTGTTCTTTGTTCTTTAGGGTTTGGGCCAGGTGATATCATGACATGTACAGGCTTGGAGGACCGAAAGGCCTGTTCCTGTGCTGTATTGTCCTTTGTTCTTTTCAGAGGCTAAATTGGTCAGGATTATATTCATTGGAGTTTAGAAGAGTGAGGGGATCTCACAGAAACTCCTGACAGAATTAGACAGGGTAGAATCAGAAAGAATGTTCCTAATAGTGGGGAGTGCAGAACTAGGAGTCAGTTTGAGGATAAGAGGTAAACCTTGAAGGACTGAGGTGAGGAGATATTTCTTCACCCAGAATGTGGTGAATCTGTGGAATTCACTACCACAGAAAGTAGTTGATGCCAAAATGTTGTGTAATTTCAAGTAGGAATTAGATATAGCTCTTGGGGCTAAAGGCATCAAGGAATATTTGGGCAGGATCAGGGTATTGAACTTGATGATCAGCCATGATCATAATGAATGGCGGAGCAAGCTCAAAGAAATAAATGGCCTCCTCCTGCTTCTATTTTCGACGCATGTTTCCAACACGGGCTCCTTGAAACAGTTCTCCCATGTTGTGGAAGCATGGAAATGTACAAGCAATGCCACAATTTCCCCAAAACAGCACGTAGCCAGTCTTGGCGAGTGATATGGGCAGGGGCCTGAGGGTAGGCTACTCCTCCTCAGTCAAAGATGATCAACAGCAACTTCAAAATGCCAAGAAAGCACCTTTTAATAAGTCTTTAACAATATAATACATACACTTCTATGGTTTGCTTTGGCATTCTTTGAAAAATGCACTGGATGACTCCTATTTCACGTCAATTGCCCAGTACAAATTGACTTTCTTTGCAAATGTATTTATTTGTCATTGGGTCACATTGGGTCAAACAACATAATTCTGCAAATGCCATTTTGTTGCTCTCCATTTCCCAATTACACCAGTTGCATCAAGTAACTAATTGAGGACAGATAGCAGCTTGATGTTTGTAGACCCAACTATGTTTTTTTAATTTTCCAATTAAAGGGCAATTTAGCGTGGCCAATCTACCTACCCTGCACTTCTTTTGGTTGTGGGGGTAAGACCCACACAGACACGGGGAGAATGTGCAAACTCCACACAGACAATGGCCCAGGGCGAAATCAAACCCAGGTCTTCAGTGCCATGAGGCAGCAGTGCTAACCGCTGCGCCACTGCACGGTCCCTAACATTTTCTTAAGTAGAATGTCATGAAACGGTAAGTAAAACAGAATTATTAAAAGACATAATGGCCAAAAACTGGGCAAACTACAGGAGCATTTGAAGATATTTCTACCTGATACAGACAGAATCAGAGAGCAAGCAATCTGAAGAACAAGCAAGGCAGAGAGAGAAACATTTATACAGCGGTATAATATTGTTGGGCGGTAAATATTGTCAGGGAGAATTTCCCGTCTCCTCTCTGAAAAATTTGGAATATTGTTGTATATCCAACCGAGATGACCTGAGGAGGGAACGGAGCGAGGGGGGGGTGGGGGGGGGGGGGGGGGAGAGAGAAAGAGAGCGCGGGGGGAGAGGAGAGCGCGGGGGGAGAGGAGAGCGCGGGGGGAGAGGAGAGCGCGGGGGGAGAGGAGAGCGCGGGGGGAGAGGAGAGCGCGGGGGGAGAGGAGAGCGCGGGGGGAGAGGAGAGCGCGGGGGGAGAGGAGAGCGCGGGGGGAGAGGAGAGCGCGGGGGGAGAGGAGAGCGCGGGGGGAGAGGAGAGCGCGGGGGGAGAGGAGAGCGCGGGGGGAGAGGAGAGCGCGGGGGGAGAGGAGAGCGCGGGGGGAGAGGAGAGCGCGGGGGGAGAGGAGAGCGCGGGGGGAGAGGAGAGCGCGGGGGGAGAGGAGAGCGCGGGGGGAGAGGAGAGCGCGGGGGGAGAGGAGAGCGCGGGGGGAGAGGAGAGCGCGGGGGGAGAGGAGAGCGCGGGGGGAGAGGAGAGCGCGGGGGGAGAGGAGAGCGCGGGGGGAGAGGAGAGCGCGGGGGGAGAGGAGAGCGCGGGGGGAGAGGAGAGCGCGGGGGGAGAGGAGAGCGCGGGGGGAGAGGAGAGCGCGGGGGGAGAGGAGAGCGCGGGGGGAGAGGAGAGCGCGGGGGGAGAGGAGAGCGCGGGGGGAGAGGAGAGCGCGGGGGGAGAGGAGAGCGCGGGGGGAGAGGAGAGCGCGGGGGGAGAGGAGAGCGCGGGGGGAGAGGAGAGCGCGGGGGGAGAGGAGAGCGCGGGGGGAGAGGAGAGCGCGGGGGGAGAGGAGAGCGCGGGGGGAGAGGAGAGCGCGGGGGGAGAGGAGAGCGCGGGGGGAGAGGAGAGCGCGGGGGGAGAGGAGAGCGCGGGGGGAGAGGAGAGCGCGGGGGGAGAGGAGAGCGCGGGGGGAGAGGAGAGCGCGGGGGGAGAGGAGAGCGCGGGGGGAGAGGAGAGCGCGGGGGGAGAGGAGAGCGCGGGGGGAGAGGAGAGCGCGGGGGGAGAGGAGAGCGCGGGGGGAGAGGAGAGCGCGGGGGGAGAGGAGAGCGCGGGGGGAGAGGAGAGCGCGGGGGGAGAGGAGAGCGCGGGGGGAGAGGAGAGCGCGGGGGGAGAGGAGAGCGCGGGGGGAGAGGAGAGCGCGGGGGGAGAGGAGAGCGCGGGGGGAGAGGAGAGCGCGGGGGGAGAGGAGAGCGCGGGGGGAGAGGAGAGCGCGGGGGGAGAGGAGAGCGCGGGGGGAGAGGAGAGCGCGGGGGGAGAGGAGAGCGCGGGGGGAGAGGAGAGCGCGGGGGGAGAGGAGAGCGCGGGGGGAGAGGAGAGCGCGGGGGGAGAGGAGAGCGCGGGGGGAGAGGAGAGCGCGGGGGGAGAGGAGAGCGCGGGGGGAGAGGAGAGCGCGGGGGGAGAGGAGAGCGCGGGGGGAGAGGAGAGCGCGGGGGGAGAGGAGAGCGCGGGGGGAGAGGAGAGCGCGGGGGGAGAGGAGAGCGCGGGGGGAGAGGAGAGCGCGGGGGGAGAGGAGAGCGCGGGGGGAGAGGAGAGCGCGGGGGGAGAGGAGAGCGCGGGGGGAGAGGAGAGCGCGGGGGGAGAGGAGAGCGCGGGGGGAGAGGAGAGCGCGGGGGGAGAGGAGAGCGCGGGGGGAGAGGAGAGCGCGGGGGGAGAGGAGAGCGCGGGGGGAGAGGAGAGCGCGGGGGGAGAGGAGAGCGCGGGGGGAGAGGAGAGCGCGGGGGGAGAGGAGAGCGCGGGGGGAGAGGAGAGCGCGGGGGGAGAGGAGAGCGCGGGGGGAGAGGAGAGCGCGGGGGGAGAGGAGAGCGCGGGGGGAGAGGAGAGCGCGGGGGGAGAGGAGAGCGCGGGGGGAGAGGAGAGCGCGGGGGGAGAGGAGAGCGCGGGGGGAGAGGAGAGCGCGGGGGGAGAGGAGAGCGCGGGGGGAGAGGAGAGCGCGGGGGGAGAGGAGAGCGCGGGGGGAGAGGAGAGCGCGGGGGGAGAGGAGAGCGCGGGGGGAGAGGAGAGCGCGGGGGGAGAGGAGAGCGCGGGGGGAGAGGAGAGCGCGGGGGGAGAGGAGAGCGCGGGGGGAGAGGAGAGCGCGGGGGGAGAGGAGAGCGCGGGGGGAGAGGAGAGCGCGGGGGGAGAGGAGAGCGCGGGGGGAGAGGAGAGCGCGGGGGGAGAGGAGAGCGCGGGGGGAGAGGAGAGCGCGGGGGGAGAGGAGAGCGCGGGGGGAGAGGAGAGCGCGGGGGGAGAGGAGAGCGCGGGGGGAGAGGAGAGCGCGGGGGGAGAGGAGAGCGCGGGGGGAGAGGAGAGCGCGGGGGGAGAGGAGAGCGCGGGGGGAGAGGAGAGCGCGGGGGGAGAGGAGAGCGCGGGGGGAGAGGAGAGCGCGGGGGGGAGAGGAGAGCGCGGGGGGAGAGGAGAGCGCGGGGGGGGAGAGAAGAGCGCGGGGGGAGAGGAGAGCGCGGGGGGAGAGGAGAGCGCGGGGGGAGAGGAGAGCGCGGGGGGAGAGGAGAGCGCGGGGGGAGAGGAGAGCGCGGGGGGAGAGGAGAGCGCGGGGGGAGAGGAGAGCGCGGGGGGAGAGGAGAGCGCGGGGGAGAAGAGAGCGCGGGGGGAGAAGAGAGCGCGGGGGGAGAAGAGAGCGCGGGGGGAGAAGAGAGCGCGGGGGGAGAAGAGAGCGCGGGGGGAGAAGAGAGCGCGGGGGGAGAAGAGAGCGCGGGGGGAGAAGAGAGCGCGGGGGGAGAAGAGAGCGCGGGGGGAGAAGAGAGCGCGGGGGGAGAAGAGAGCGCGGGGGGAGAAGAGAGCGCGGGGGGAGAAGAGAGCGCGGGGGGAGAAGAGAGCGCGGGGGGAGAAGAGAGCGCGGGGGGAGAAGAGAGCGCGGGGGGAGAAGAGAGCGCGGGGGGAGAAGAGAGCGCGGGGGGAGAAGAGAGCGCGGGGGGAGAAGAGAGCGCGGGGGGAGAAGAGAGCGCGGGGGGAGAAGAGAGCGCGGGGGGAGAAGAGAGCGCGGGGGGAGAAGAGAGCGCGGGGGGAGAAGAGAGCGCGGGGGGAGAAGAGAGCGCGGGGGGAGAAGAGAGCGCGGGGGGAGAAGAGAGCGCGGGGGGAGAAGAGAGCGCGGGGGGAGAAGAGAGCGCGGGGGGAGAAGAGAGCGCGGGGGGAGAAGAGAGCGCGGGGGGAGAAGAGAGCGCGGGGGGAGAAGAGAGCGCGGGGGGAGAAGAGAGCGCGGGGGGAGAAGAGAGCGCGGGGGGAGAAGAGAGCGCGGGGGGAGAAGAGAGCGCGGGGGGAGAAGAGAGCGCGGGGGGAGAAGAGAGCGCGGGGGGAGAAGAGAGCGCGGGGGGAGAAGAGAGCGCGGGGGGAGAAGAGAGCGCGGGGGGAGAAGAGAGCGCGGGGGGAGAAGAGAGCGCGGGGGGAGAAGAGAGCGCGGGGGGAGAAGAGAGCGCGGGGGGAGAAGAGAGCGCGGGGGGAGAAGAGAGCGCGGGGGGAGAAGAGAGCGCGGGGGGAGAAGAGAGCGCGGGGGGAGAAGAGAGCGCGGGGGGAGAAGAGAGCGCGGGGGGAGAAGAGACGCGGGGGGAGAAGAGAGCGCGGGGGGAGAAGAGAGCGCGGGGGGAGAAGAGAGCGCGGGGGGAGAAAGAGAGCGCGGGGGGAGAAGAGAGCGCGGGGGGAGAAGAGAGCGCGGGGGGAGAAGAGAGCGCGGGGGGAGAAGAGAGCGCGGGGGGAGAAGAGAGCGCGGGGGGAGAAGAGAGCGCGGGGGGAGAAGAGAGCGCGGGGGGAGAAGAGAGCGCGGGGGGAGAAGAGAGCGCGGGGGGAGAAGAGAGCGCGGGGGGAGAAGAGAGCGCGGGGGGAGAAGAGAGCGCGGGGGGGGAAGAGAGCGCGGGGGGGGAAGAGAGCGAGGGGGGGGAAGAGAGCGAGGGGGGGGAAGAGAGCGAGGGGGGGGAAGAGAGCGAGGGGGGGGAAGAGAGCGAGGGGGGGGAAGAGAGCGAGGGGGGGGAAGAGAGCGAGGGGGGGAAGAGAGCGAGGGGGGGAAGAGAGCGAGGGGGGGAAGAGAGCGAGGGGGGGAAGAGAGCGAGGGGGGGAAGAGAGCGAGGGGGGGGAAGAGAGCGAGGGGGGGGAAGAGAGCGAGGGGGGGGAAGAGAGCGAGGGGGGGGAAGAGAGCGAGGGGGGGGAAGAGAGCGAGGGGGGGGAAGAGAGCGAGGGGGGGGAAGAGAGCGAGGGGGGGGAAGAGAGCGAGGGGGGGGAAGAGAGCGAGGGGGGGGAAGAGAGCGAGGGGGGGGAAGAGAGCGAGGGGGGGGAAGAGAGAGAGGGGGGGGGAAGAGAGCGAGGGGGGGGGAAGAGAGCGAGGGGGGGGGAAGAGAGCGAGGGGGGGAAGAGAGCGAGGGGGGGAAGAGAGCGAGGGGGGGAAAGAGAGCGAGGGGGGGAAGAGAGCGAGGGGGGGGAAGAGAGCGAGGGGGGGGAAGAGAGAGAGGGGGAAGAGAGAGAGAGGGGGAAGAGAGAGAGAGGGGGAAGAGAGAGAGAGGGGGAAGAGAGAGAGGGGGGGAAGAGAGAGAGAGGGGGAAGAGAGAGAGAGGGGGAAGAGAGAGGGGGAAGAGAGAGAGGGGGGGAAGAGAGAGGGGGGGAAGAGAGAGGGGGGGAAGAGAGAGGGGGGGAAGAGAGAGGGGGGGAAGAGAGAGGGGGGGAAGAGAGAGGGGGGGAAGAGAGAGGGGGAAGAGAGAGGGGGGAAGAGAGAGGGGGGAAGAGAGAGGGGGGGAAGAGAGAGGGGGGGAAGAGAGAGGGGGGGAAGAGAGAGGGGGAAGAGAGAGGGGGGAAGAGAGAGGGGGGAAGAGAGAGGGGGGAAGAGAGAGGGGGGAAGAGAGAGGGGGGAAGAGAGAGGGGGGAAGACAGAGGGGGAAGAGAGAGGGGGGAAGAGAGAGGGGGGGAAGAGAGAGGGGGAAGAGAGAGGGGGAAGAGAGAGGGGGAAGAGAGAGAGAGGGAAGAGAGAGAGAGGGGGGGAAGAGAGAGAGAGGGGGGGAAGAGAGAGAGAGGGGGAAGAGAGAGAGAGGGGGAAGAGAGAGAGAGGGGGAAGAGAGAGAGAGGGGGAAGAGAGAGAGAGGGGGAAGAGAGAGAGAGGGGGAAGAGAGAGGGGGGGAAGAGGGGAGAGAGGGGGAGAGGGGAGAGAGAGAGAGGGGGGGGAAGAGAGAGCGAGAGAGAGGGTAGAAGAGAGAGAGAGAGCGAGAGAGAGAGAGAGATAGAGAGGGGAAGAGAGGGGGAGAGGGGGGGGGAAGAGAGAGGGAGAGGAAGAGAGAGGGGGGGAAAGAGAGAGGGAGAGGGGGGGGGAAAGAGAGAGAGGGGGAGACAGGAGGGAAAAGAGAGAAATTAGATTGATAAATTCTGCATATGAATTACTGAACGCTTCTTTGTCAGTCTTTCAGGGTTGAGGATGATTTGCTTCCACTCAGCGGGGTTGGGTTCTGCAATGACCAAATAGACCAATCTTGGTGCCGCTGACTCTGCCACAGGTGTGACTGGTGGTGATAGATGAGGCGGGTGGGTAGGCGCTCTGAATTCTGCATACTCTTTCCGCTGCTCACACTTGACCTCCGTGTGCTCCACGGTGGTGCTTGAGGTGGGTTGGCACCTTCTCGTATGCTTTTTCTCCAGTTTGTGCATTCGAGGGCAAACGATTCCCACGTGTCGATGGGAATGTTGCTTTCATTTAGGAAGGCTTTCAGAGTGTCTTTGTAGCATTTCCTCTATCCTCCTCGTGATCGTTTGCTATTGCAGAGCACAAGAATAGAGCACTGGTTTAGGGAGTCTTGTGTCGGGCATGCGGACACTGCAGTAGAAACTGATGTGGGTTAAGAATGAGAAGACAAAAAAGGAAAGCATGCATCTCCAGCAAAAAGAAAATGGAACTTCGTGAACTGCAATCCACTTTAGCCATGACCTCGAAGAATTCCCAGAGATGAATGCTCAAGGACAGATTTCACAAACAGGAACAGTACACCACGCAGTATAAATGTTGTGCATGAAAACTAATCCCCTGTGCTAGGTTTTCATCTCGATATCATCAATCACTTATACACACCTTTTTCAACAACCGGTTTCATTTTACAAGCCAGCTTGAGAAGTCCTTCAGAAGGAGGATACATGCAGTGATAATTAAAAATCAGACATTCACCAAGTAAAATAATTGTGATACCTTCATCATTTTAGATACATCCCATATACAGATCTTTCCACGCCTTGTTGATGCAGCCAAGAAATGGGGACAACTTCCAAAGCCAATACATGCTATTCGATCAGGGACATCTACACTGGGAAATTGTGCTGGACTTGTTGCCAATGTTATTGATAGCGGCACATTTTGCGTGTGTTCACCTTTCACAAATGGACAGTTAGGAGAATGCCGTTCGTGTTCCGACCTATGTTGTATAAAAATATATTCAAAATTGTCAAGACTACAAACATGGTAGGCAAAGCCTTCATAATCTCACAATCACTTTTTTGAACTTGACTGAACTGCTGCAAAGTCGAAGGCTCGATAAAAGCATTCTATTTATTAATATTGCAGCAGTATTGTCGCCTGCCTGAAAATCTTGAGGTTAGTGACGGAAATTCTGCAACAGACAGTTTTTAATGTGCAGTGTTAGTGTAGATTTGAGATGTAAATCTATTTTCTTTTGTTTTATGCAAGTTAAAAGTTCCAACCATTACAGAGAGGATATGCATTTTTCTTTTAGAAAGGGGCAAATGCCAATAGCAAAGAAAATGTCCATAAAATAGCTGCAAAAGCCTACATGTTTGGTCATCGATAACTTAATTATGCCATCATGTTGTTGTAAAATTAAAAGCACAGAACAAATTTAAATCAGTTACTGGTTTCTGCCTATCTTTCTTCCACAATAGATTGTGTAGGTGCCATTACAGGGGCATCAACTTCAACCTTGTTGATTAGAAAGAGCTTACTTACCAAGGTTCATCGGTGGGCTCCCAGCACACGAGGCAAACACTACATGTAAAACACATGGCCCGGTCATCCCCCGAGGAAGCTGGCTGAATAAAAAAACAAAGCAAAAATTCAGTCAGCTTATTTGATAATGTTTGCTTCAATTTTCGAAAGCTTGAGACAAAGTTAAAGAATGTTTTACAAGTGCGCTGGATTGTACTTGGGAGCAGGAGCTCAAATCAATGGTGAAAAGACACAGAATACACAAAGATGACTGATGAAGGTAGGGCAGTGGATCTCGTCTACATGGACTTCAGTAAGGCCTTTCACAAGGTACCTCATGGCAGACTGGGTACAGAAGATGAAGTCACATGGGATCAGATGTGAGCTGGCAAGATGGATACACTTGGCTCAGTCATAGAAGACAGAGGGTAGCAGTAGAAGGGAGCTTTTCTGAATGGAGGGTTGTGACTCACGGTGCTCCGCAGGGATCAGTGCTGGGATCTTTGCTGCTTGTAGTATATACAAGTGGTTTGGAGGAAAATGTAACTGGTCTGATTAGTGAGTTTGCGGACGACACAAAGGTTGGTGAAATTGTGGATAGCATTTTGGAAGGTCTAATGCAGGTAGGGAATGTACAGTGAATGGCAGAACCCTCAAGAGTATTGAAAGTCAAAGAGATCTAGGAGTACAGGTCCACAGGTCATTGAAAGGGGCAACGCAGGTGGAGAAGGCATTAGCTATGAGGAGAGGTTGGATAAACTCGGTTTGTCCTCACTGGAACGACGGAGGTTGCAGGCGGCGTGATAGAAGTCTGCAAAATTATGAGGAGCATGGACTGAGTGGACAGTCAGAAGCTTTTTCCCAGGGTGGAAGAGTCAATTACTAGGGGACATAGGTTTAAGATGCGAGGGCAAGGTTTAGAGGAGATGGACATGGCGGGGGGAAAAGTTTGGAGGAGATGTGAGAGAGATGGACATGGCGGGAGGAAAAGTTTGGAGGAGATGTGAGAGGGAAAGTTCGTTTTTTTTTTTTTACAGAGAGTAATGGGTGCCTGGAACTCGCTGCCAAAAGAGGTGGTGGAAGGTACGATAGTGACATTTCAAGGGGCGTCTTGACAAATACATGAATAGGATCGGAATAGAGGGAAACGGACCCCGGAAACGTAGAAGCTTTTAGGTTAGATTGGCAGCATGGTTGACGTAGGATTGTAGGGTCGAAGGACCTTCCTGTGCTGCATGTTTCTTTGTCCTAACTATTTAAAAAATAAATTTAGAGTGTCCAATTTGTTATTTTCCCCCAAATAAGGGGCAATTTAGTGTGGCCAATTCACCTACCACATACATCTTTGGGTTGTGGGGGTGAGACCCACGCAGACACGGAGAGATGGTGCAAGCTCCATACAGACAGGGACCTGGGCCGGGATCGAACCCAGGACCGCAGCGTCATGAGGCAACGGTGCTAACCACTGCACCACCGTGCTGCCCTTGTTCTAATCATTTAACTCAGCACAAACCAGAGATGGATCAACGGCAAAATCAACTTTTATTCACAATCCAATGTTGAAATACAATGAGTGTCACCATGTTAGTTAGGCTTCTCCTTCACCTGAACTCGCCAATCCCCTCTCATGGAATTATGTTAAACAATACCTCAAAAAAGGCTGACAACAGGAAACAGTCAAAGTTAATTGTTTTCTACATTATACTTTACTTCTCCCAAATCCCAGAGTGTATATTTATACAACTTTAATTTCACGAGAATTCAATGGATAATAAAAACAACAAAAGCTGGTTAACTTTACAATGCTAGGAATGACTAATTGCCAACTTACTTGGTGATAGAATCCTGCTTGTGCCATAGGATCAGGCTGAGCCCATCTGTAGCCTACATGTGGCCAAGAGGTGAAGGTTTCTCGTCTGTTGGCCTCACTATACATTAGTGACCTAAATAGAAAGCTGGAATTGTTTATACTGCAAAGTCTTACGGGTAACATGCACTTTGCTTGACTTGCTTTAATGTCAATTTATGACAGACACAAACCTTTGTGACAGGTTGGAGTTGAAGGCACATGGGAAGAAGGGATCCAAGACTTGTAATACACAAGGCCACACCCACCAAGTAGCTTTCACACTCAGGAACAAATATTTCACAAATTGGTTTAGTCAGAATGGCTATCTGTAGGATTCCTTAGGGAGACAGGTATGTTTTTCCAATTCCAGTTTCATCTGAAGAATCCCACAGATGTGGGAAGGAGGATTTAAAAAGGGAAAGTGATGTGTAGGGGAGGGTGGAAGAGAAAGATCAAGAGGAGAGGGAACTCATTTACTTTCTCCCACAATGATTACTCTTTCTACTCAAGTTTCTATATTAGTGTGTTGCTACAGTACGCACATCATTCTATGTACATTGTTTTCATCGTTCAACTGAATGAACATACAGAACAGATCCAATTAAGTAGGCAGTAATAAATAATGGAACAAAGACACCATATTTGGATCTGGTTATAATCCTATGGCGAATATGATTGCACCAACTAACATTTTGGACATGGCAAAAAGGCCAAAACAACTTGAGCAGGAAAAGGAGCTGAACATGAAAGCCAGCAAACAAAATGAGTTGATACTTAAACACTTTATTTGCAACACAAATCCTTGCCAAGCACTAGTAACTGCACAAATAATTTGAAATGCCTGTGTATAATGGCACTTTATAAATAGTATGTAGTCTGCAGCACTTGGGTCTGAATGGATAATTTCATCTCGGTCCTTTGTGTCTGAGATAAAAGATGAAGTCAGTAGAGTTTTTAATCCACATTTAAAAAGCCAGGTCTTTACGAGATTAGTAAGGATACTCACTGAGGGGTTCTATACGTTTACTGGTGAATTAACCCACTGTGCTTCCACTATGTTGATATATGAATCCAAATTTCCATACTCAATGCAATCAAGACATTAAAGAGCTCCAAAGGTGATCATCAATCGTGTTTTTAACAAAAGAAAATCAGAAGCCAATCCCAAATCTAGTTGCACTGCTTTTTGAGGGAAGGAGTGCAACAACGACAAAGTAATTACTTCAATACTCAATCTACCAAAGGACGATGTGACAAAATGACAAAACTATTAATAGGCGTTTCATTAAAAGCAGATCAGTTGATCAATCATGTCTCAGCCCCTCCTAACCCTCCCTTAAGTTAAAAGAGTCACCATACCTTTTTCCTCGGATGGTGATGTCTAGCACGAGGGGACATAGCTTTAAATTGAGGGGAGATAGATATAAGACAGATGTCAGAGGTAGGTTCTTTACTCAGAGAGTAGTAAGGGTGTGGAATGCCCTGCCTGCAACAGTAGTGGACTCGCCAACACTAAGGGCATTCAAATGGTCATTGGATAGACATATGGACGATAAGGGAATAGTGTAGATGGGCTTTAGAGTGGTTTCACAGGTCGGCGCAACATCGAGGGCTGAAGGGCCTGTACTGCACTGTTATGTTCTATGTTCTATAGAGATAATTTATTAAGGAGCTAAGCATTAACTCCAACTGTTCAATAGTTGGCTAACTGGTTAGCCAACATAGCATTTCATTAGGCTTTATGCTAAACTGAAATGGAATGACAGCAAATTTAACATTGTAACTTAAAGTTTTATTCTAAGAATACTCTCACATACCTGTCCACTGAGCGGCCAGGGCCCACGCCAAGTTCAGGTCGAGCACTTGGCAAGAGGTAGGATAGCCTATCCATTACAGATGAGGCTACGGACAGGGCAGAAATATTATGATTGGTCTTTTTCAACTCATTTACAATGGCATTAGAAACTGACTTCAGGACATGATGAGGAAGATGAAAAGTGACTGTTGCCCACTGCAAAAAAAGAGACATGTATTATTGCAAACCCAGGAAAATAAAAAGATACATAGCATGTGGCACAGAAACCAAGATTTATTGAAATCTACACACTGAGTCCACTCTCTACCAAAGTTCCTGACCTTGCCCAGGTTGCTTTTCAGGAGGCCAGGGGCTGGGTGGGGAGAGAAGAGTGACAACAGGAGTGGGCAGATGGTCTCAGGCTAGCTGTCTTAACAAAGGAGAACCAGTTAGGCATGCCAATTTGGGGCTTGACCAAATCACTGTGGGAGGAAGGAATGCAGCAGCTCAAGTCCCAGCATTACATCTTTGTCAAGTCAACTATAAGTCAACAATAAACGTAGTCTTGCTTTATCGCGCACATTGCAAGGAAAGCAGGAATAGTAATAGGTACAATGTCTGAATAGCATTGCTGGTCCCCCCAATGTTAGTGCAGGAGCTGCAATAGGATAGTGTTATTGTTATACAGGGCAGTTGTTTATTAAGCTTTTCAATACTTTGACCAAATTGCTTGGGACACATCATTTCCTGCATCATAGGACCTTCAACTTTACTGGCTAGACTGCGTCCACACAATGTCATTAAATTCTCACAACTGGTTGAAGGAACTGCTCAGGAGTTATCTCCATCTACAGAGCAGAGTTTTCGTGTGCAATGTCATCCTTTAATAAATTCACTTCAGTTTCTACTAACCTTTGCAACTTTGTGGTTTGCTGCTGTCTCGTGTGATGTATTTTGCAGCCCATCTTTCAATTGAGAGATAAACTGATCGTATCCTTCTATATACGATACCTCCACCTTCTCCATACAAGCAGAGAGCAATTGCTGGGCCTGTAGATGAAAAGGACAAGAGTACACACATAAGCAATCAACTTTAGTTTTGCGAACAAAAAAGACTTATGCAGATCACAGGAAAAATAAATACTGAATTTCATATTGAAATAAGCAGCTAGATAAAGTACCCATACACTGCAGATATACCAATGACATGTCAACATAGAATCATAGAGTACAGAAGAGGCCCTTCGGCCCATCGAGTCTGCACCAACAAAACCACAGTAAATCTATACGATTCCCACTTTCTAGCACTTGATCCATAGCCTTTGAATGTTATGACATTTCTAGTGCTCATCCATGTACTTTTTTTTTTTTTTTTTTTTTTTTATAAAAGGTTGGAGATTTCTGCCTCTACTATGCTCCCAGGTAGTGCATTCCAGACTTCTACCACCCTCTAGGTGACAACTATTTCCTTACACAACTATTTCCTTAAATCCCCTCTAAACTGCCTGTCCCTCACCTTAAAGTTATGCCCCCTCGTTATTGACCTTTCAAGGGGAACAGCTGCTTCCTATTCATCCTGTCCATACCCTCAATCTTATCCACCTCAATCAGGTCCTCCCTCAGATTTTTATGCTCTAAAGAAAACAACCCGAGCCTATCCAGCCTCTCTTCATACATGTCCTGTAACAATAGTCCTAAAGGCAGCAGTCTGCAAATTGTTCGTTACCATGTCAACAGTAAACAAAACATTCCTTTATTTTTTTTTAAAAACCCATGTAATTTCTTGCCAGAGACAGCATATTCCCTTCTTTAATTTGTATATTTATATAGCATCTTTAATGCAATGAATCATCCTCAAGCACTCCACACAAACAATAGAAATAAAATGACACCAAGTCATAGAAGAAAATATTAAGTCAAGCTAAAAAAACTTTGTCAAAGAGATAGGTTTTAGGGCGGCACAACGGCACAGTGGTTAGCACTGCTGCCTACAGCACGAAGGACCCGGGTTCGATCCCAGCCCTGGGTCACTGTCTGTGTGGAGTTTGTACATTCTCTCCGTGTCTGCGTGGGTCTCACCCCACAACCCAAAGATGTGTAGGTTAGGTGGATTGGCTACACTAAATTACCCCTCAATTAAAAAAAAAAGAATAATTGGGTACTCTAAATTTATTTATTTTTAAAAGAGGTAGGTTTTAATAAGGGGGAAAGTAAATAGCATAATAGTTAGTACTGTTGCTTCACAGCGCCAGGGACCCAGGTTCAATTCCCATATTGGGTCACTGTCTGTGTGGAGTCTGCACGTTCTTCCTGTGTCTGCGTGGGTCTCCTCCGGGTGCTCCAGTTTCCTCCCACAAGTCCCGAAAGACGTGCTTATTCGGTGAAGAGGATATTCTGAATTCCTCCTCAGTGTACCCGAACAGGTGCCGGAGTGTGGCGACTAGGGGATTTTCACAGTAACTTCAGTGTTAATGTAAGCCTACTTGTGACACTAATAAAGATTGTAAAGTAGAGAAGTGGAGAGAGGGAATTCCAGAGCTTAGGGGCCTTGGCAACTGAATGCACAGCCACCAATAATAGGGTAACTAAAATCAGGGAATGCTCAAAAGGCCAGAATTAGATATGCACAGGTATTTGAGAGTTTGGGGCTGGCAGAGATAGAAGGGGTGAAGAGCAATATGGGATTTCAAACGTTTAACAGTTTTTCTCCCTGCAAATGCTATGAGACCGGCTGAAGTTTTCCAGCATTGCTCCAACAACTGCGGTATTTTATTTTTATTTAAGGTTTAATCTTAGACTGTTGAATGGAGAAGAGGGGGATGGAGTCACTAGCTAAAGAATGGAATTTGGTGGGGGTGGCAGAAACAAAAGCTTCAGTCTTCTTAACACTTAGCTGGATGAAATTGCAGCTTGGATAGGTTGGATAAGCAGTCCAATTAGTTAGCAACACCAAAGGAGTCAAAAGAGCCAGTGGTGAGGTAGAGCTCAGAGGGGCGAGCGTAAATGTAAAAATGGGTTTCAGATGATGCTGCAGATGGGCAGTAAGTATGTAGATGAGAAATAAGAGGACAGCAAGGATAGATTCCACCATGTGGGAACAGAAGCTACCCCAGAGTGCGGTGGATGTTGGGGACAGTGAGTAAATTTGAGGAGTTGGACAGATTTTTATTTGGTATGGAGTTGAAGGGTTATGGAGAATGGACAGGACGGTGGAGTTAAGGCCAGGATGAGATCAGCCATGAACGAATGGTGGAGCAGACTTGATGGGCCAAATGACCTAATTCTGCTCCTATATCTTATGAACTTATGCAGTAACAATTCATTCAAGAACCCATTATTCATTCAGCTGACAGTGTTTAAAGATTTCACTCATAACTTTCCTAGTGTGATTTTAATATTTTCAAATCAATTCAGGTCACTTCCATTCTCATAATCTTGCCCTCAACGCCACACCAATCCCACTGAACATATAGTACGGCAGTACTCCCCACAGTATAAGGAAATTCACTGTTGTTAGCACTTAGTGAATAAGATTGGTTAGAAAAATACATTCCTGCACAGTTGAGAGAAAGCGGAAAGAATTTGCTTTCAAATAACACCTTTCCTGACCTCAGGGGACCCCAAGGCACTTCATAATCAGTGATGTGCTTTTAAATAATAATATAAATGTTGCCACTGTCCCAGAGGACCATAGGCTGCTCTCCCCTTTGAGAGAGAGCTGACTGGTGGTGATTTAACCCAAGGGTCACCACACCTCAGGTGAGGGGCAAGGTTGAGAAGGCGGGGCCTTCATGAATAATCTCAGCTGGTGCGAGAATTGAACCCGCGCTTGTGACGGATTTAGGTTATTCCGGACCTGATAATACTTCATTAATAACCTATGCTCTCGGTTAACCCACCAAAAGAGGGAAATCTGTTTCTCTGTGAAGACGCAAAATAGATCTCACGAAGGGAGAATGCTTTTCCGGGTCTCAGGCAGTTAAACAGGATCTCAGTTACTTTTTAATGGGAAAAGTTCAGATGCGTCATTCATAACTAAATCGTTACCTCTATCGTCGTGGGTCCTAGTCATTTAAGACTTCCTAAATGAGTGTCTAGGATTTTAAACTTTGAGTGTAAGCTTACACAGTATAATTTTAATCAAAGTATTTTTATTGTAATAATACTCCCAATAGATACATACAGAATTGCAGAGTTAAAAATATAAATTGATTAACAGTCTTTAGTTATCTGTTAATAGTATAAAATTGTTAACAGTCCTAGGTTATCTGCTAACACACTAACTTCTCTCAATAGAATGAGATATATGAAACATGGAAAATCCTAAAGTATCTCCTATCAATTTCTTAATACATTTCTAAGAAGTTAAACAAAAACAGGCCTCAGGCAAGCTTAAAGAATAGAGTGTTGACCCAAACTCCTGCAGGGGAGTGAGAAGTGTATCTCTCTGCTAAAATGCCTCTCTTTTTATATACATAAAATCCTCTTATCGGTCAAGGACGGCATCTGTTAATTTGTCACTTATTGTTGGTTAATTACCTATAGACAAATGGCTAATTGGATGTATTATAATTAATACATCTTTTAATGGTCGTAGGATCTGTGTAAATGTCAGGTGTCCTAAGATATATTAGCAAAGGGGAACTCGTATAGAGGCCTGTCTTTTTTCAGTGTTGTCATGTTCTTTAGATACCAAAGCAGACACTTTTTGTGAGGGTGTTATTCTAAGTGTCAAGAGGTATAGTTAGGGAAAGATTTGTGTATCTATTTATCTGAAGAATTCCCTGTCCTTATGTTTTGACTACTTATAGGTGCAAGGAGTGATCCCAAAGAATTTATGGTCTGTCATAGAACAGCCTTTATTTGTTTGTATAATGAGCCTTTGAAACCAGCTTCAAGTTTCTCCCATCAGGTGGTAATCTCTACCTGACCTTTAGCTGAAGTGGTTTTATTCCACATTGAATTAAAATGCCGTTTGTATTAATGCCTTATTTTAAACCGAATTCTGCGGCGAACGTGATATTCATCACACGCTATTGGCGTCGCTCCACATCACTGTTCTAATATAGGGAAATGGAGCGGTCAAATATGTGCACAGCCAGACCCCACAAGCAACAAGAGGTCTTGGCAACATTAGTTGAACGATAAATATTGACCAGACCACCAGGAGAATTCCTTTGCTCTTCTTAACACTGAATGTTTTATATGCTCAGTTTAATATCTTCTGTCAAGATGACACCCTTAACATTGCAGCATTGCCTCCGTACTGCACTGAAACTGGAAAGAGCTATAAATATAGAAGAGTAATAAGCATTTGACAAGAGTTATAACAGGAACTGGTGCAATCAGAGTTATTTTGTAAAAGCCCAAAGGCATTTAGAGGGATGAAAGTCCGTAGATCTCCTCAACTGATAACATTTTTTACAGTGGAGAGTTATTAGATTTATCATTTATAGAGTTTAGTATTGGATCATGTGATAATTTTTAAAAATATATTTTTATTAATGGCATTTTACATTTATACATGAAAATATCAAAAGACATCAACATGAACAGAAATCACCTGCCCCCACACCCACACCCCCACCCACACCCCCACCCACCCCCACCCACACACCCACCCACACACCCACACACACCCACACACACCCACACACACCCACACACACCCACACACACCCACACACACACACACACCTCTGTGGAATTGGTTGACCTGTGCCAGGACATCTGCCCTAATTTGCAGCAGGTAAGTCAGGGCCGGCAGTGAGATGACGTACCGCCAAGTGAGGCTGATTATTCATGACACCAAAAGCCATGGGAGCAGAATTCGGCCATTCAGCCCACCAAGTCTGCTCCGCCATGGCTGAACATGTTTTTCATCCCCATTCTCCTCCCTTCTCACCATAACTCCAGATCCCCTTATTAGTCAATACCCTATCTATCTCTGTCTTAAAGACACTCAGTGACTTGGCCTCCACAGCCTTCTGTGGCAATGAGTTCCACAGATTCACCACCCTCTGGCTGAAGAAATTCCTCCTCATCTCTGTTTTAAAGGATCGTCCCTTCAGTCTGAAGGGACTGTGCTCTCGGGTTCTAGTTCTCCTACTGGGCAAACATCCTCTCCACGTTCACTCGATCTAGGCTCCTCAGTATGCAAACATTACTATTTACCTTTAATATTTAATGGTAATTTATCCTCCTTCACACATACCAGGCTCATTCTTTGCTTAGGTCCAATCGTAGCAATACACAATCTAATGATTTGAATTTCAAGAAAGGATAAATAAGAGGGAGAAGATGGGTCTTTAACATGACACATCTTCAGAAAATGAGATTCCATCCAGCCACAAGAAACATTCTTACCTCTGTAACTGGCAATTCAAGCTGAACCACATCATCCTGCTTTGAAACAGGGGTCTGTAGTGCTGTATCAAGCAACAAGATGCCATTCAAGTCTTTTCTACATCCAACTGCATAGTCATCCACAAAGACAACTTTATCCACTGCTGGAAAGTACTGACACCTCACCTGACCTCCTGGCTTGGCTGGAAAAGACAAAATTGAATCAATATCAATGAAGTGCCATTTTCACAATAAACGTAAGATTAAAATTAGTTATTACCATACCACGATTGGATTGGATTTGTTCATTGTCACATGTAAAAGTATTTTTCTGCGTGCAGCTCAAACAGATCATTAAATGCATGAAAAGAAAATACATAATAGGGCTACACAAGGTGCACAATGTAAATACAGAGACACCGGCATCGGGTGAAGCATACAGGAGTGTAGTATTAATCAGATCACTCCATAAGAGGGTCGTTTGGGTGTCTGATAACAGCGGGGAAGAAGCTGTTTTTGGATCTGTTCATGCGTGTTCTCAGACTTTTGTACCTCCTGCCCAATGGAAGGAGTTGGAAGAGTGAGAAGCCGGGTGGGAGGGATTGCTGCTGAGTCGATGTTGCAAACAAATGTGATCATTTTAAAAGGTGAAAATACATGAAAAGGCCATTCATTCTATGTAACTGCTTAACCCACCCACTGACACCCTCCGTTTGAGTAAATCTTCTCAACAGACAGTTCAGACATCAAACTTCCATCATGTTGGCACAAATCTGCCATCTGATGAAAGTGGAGATTAATTTTTAACATAAGATCAGTTCTTCAACTGAATATAGCAACCAGTTCTGGACATCTAAACAGTATGATTCAGACTAAAAAAAAAAGTTTGTTGAGTGTAATAACCACCTTGTAAAAAGAAAAACGGGAAACATTTTTTAAGTCAGGATGCAAAAGAAATGCTGAGGTTGATACGGGTCCCTTTATTGCCACAAATCAGAGATTCAATGAGCAAAATAGAAGAAAAATGATTTACTTTGGAAGTTAAAAGCGGTTGGAGTTTTCAGTCTCTGGAAATGTTGATGGTTTTGGTAGAGGGGAAGGTGTCAGTGATGCTGGCACGGTCACATTTGTTGCTGATGATATCTCCATAATGGTTGGAGGTCAAGAATTCCAGGACTTCATTATGGATGACGAATTGGCTTTGAGGGGTTGAGGTGTGAATCACCATTCACATATTACCCATTCTCTGCCTGCTTTTCCACCCAGTGTCAATATGTCTGGACTAGCTCAGCTTATAGTCAGTGGTGGCAAAGATTTTGCTGGGACTTGGTAATTGTCTGCCTCAGGAGGAAACAGGCAATCCTTTTTTGTTGTTGTTGGAGATAGTCAATAACTGGCAGGAATATAGCATATAGCATGGATATAGCATGATAAATTGTAAAGCAAATCATGAATATTCTCCAAGTCTGCACAGACTGCCGGAGTGTGTTCAGTTATCACAGGAGATGTAACAGGAGTTGAAAACAGTCTGAACTCTGTCCTTATTAGGGAGGAAGGTTGTGGAAGCAACTAGACTTAGCTGTGTCAATGTTCTGCAAGTTGCAATAACTGGTCTTCAATGAATATCTATTGTTTTAGCTATGAATCCAGCCAGTTAGGTGTTACTCCTCAAAGTCACATTGACTTTCACGGCGCCAAGGTCCCAGGTTCGATCCTGGCTTTGGGTCACTGTCCGTGTGTAGCTTGCACATTCTCACAGCGTTTGCATGGGTTTCGCCCCCACAACCCAAAGATGTGCAGGGTGGGTGGATTGGTCACGCTAAATTGCCCCTTAATTGGAAAAAATGAATTGGGTACTCTAAATTTTTTTTTTTTTTTTAAATCCCATCGGCTTTGCTAAGCTTCACTCTTGTCTTATCCAGCAAAATCTTCTAATGTCAAAAGTTCAATTTCCACTTTCAGCAGACGGGAGATCTGACATCAACACCCACACCACTGGTCTGGCTTTCAGTTTTATTTCATGCCACAGTGACAAGATTTGACGCCAGATGTTTCTGTTGAGAACCACATTTGATGAGTACTGATGATTACCTCTGTCACCTTGCTGAATGCTGGTTGAAGAAAGAGTATTGAGCAAGTTTGATTGGTCCTGCTTTTTCTGGATAGAGCAGAGAGTCAATTTTCCACATTGTTGTGCAGATACCAATCACTGGAACAGTTTGCTAAGGGGGCTGCTAGATCTTCTGCACTACAGCAACAATCTTGTAAAGTCTAATAGTCTTATCCATGTCCCACTCGTTTAGCCACTGCCTAATGTTATGTGGAGCAAACCGAACTGGCTGGATGCTGGCATCCATGTGCGGCACAGTTGTTAGCACTGCTGCCTCAGCACTAGGAACCCTGGTGTGGCTATCTGTTTAGAGTTTGCTCGTTATCCCAGTGTCTGCATTGGTTTTCTTCAGGTGCCCCGATTTCCCCTCAGTCCAAAGATGTGCAGGTTAGGTGGGGATAGAGGGTTACGGGGATAGGGCGGGGGAGTTGGTGTAGGTCAGGCGCTCTTCAGGGGGCTGGTGCAGACTCTATGGGCCGAATGGTCTCCTTCTGCACTGTAGGGATTCTTCATGGTGCCAACTTTGGGAAAATTGTCCACTCAGCACTTTTCTTTGGACACTTCACCTTCAGCCTGGTCTCTTTCACTGTTGCTTTTCAGTCCTGGAAAAGCATTGCAAGGCTCACGTAAAAGCCGCCATTAAATTCCAAGAACAAACCACAATATTTTTCTTTCTTCTTGCCCACAGGGCTTGTTTAGATTCCTATTACTTTATTGCTAAGAAAATAAGGCCTATTAAACAATGTTTTAGAAATATTTTACCAATTAATGCAGACACCAAATCCACTCATGAGAGGAAAGCAAAATAATTGAAGAGTCAAATATAAGCATGTTGTTATCCTCAACCAAAGTTAAAACGCCTCACCTCAAATGAGGAACAAAACAAACAGACCAAACATAGAAATATGCATATAATCACATGGTTAGATGGTTAATCAACTAAGCCCAGAACAGACTCAATCTTTAGGCCACTCGATATAAAATTCACACATTCTTAAGAGATAGGATCAGAATTAGGCCATTTGGAACATTGAGTCTGTTCTGTTAAGTAATGGGTTAAGAGACATTCCAATTAGTTGTCTCATTTTATGTTAAGCATCCAATAATTGACACTGATATGTAAAGGGGCTTCAGGTGGCCCTTAGGTCAGGTGATGTGATGTTTGAGTTTTGTGCTAAGTCTGTTGAAGAAAATTAAAGGTGTTTTGTGGAAAAGCAGCAGAACTTTTGACTCTTTATACTACAGCAGCTAAACGTGCTCCACCATTCGATCATGGCTAATCTCATCCTGGCCTTAACTCCACCGTCCTGCCCATTCTCCATAATCCTTCAACCCATTACCAATTAAAAATCTGTCTAAATCCTCCTGAAATTTACTCACTGTCCCAACATCCACAGATTCACAACTCTTTGGGAGAAGTAGTTTCTCCTCAAATCTTTTTTAAATTTGCTATTTCTTTTCATAAGACCTCTCATTCTAGAATACCCCACAAGCGGAAGCATCCGTACCTTTTAGCATCTTGTATACCTCAATTTGGTCTCCCTTCATTCTTCTAAATTCTAGAGAGTATAGGCCTAAACTGCTCAATCTCGCTTCATACGACAAACCCCTCATCTCTGGAATTAACCTCGTGAATCTCCTCTGAATAAGGGGATCAAAACAGTGCACATTACTCCAGGTATGGTCTCACCAATGCCTTGTTATAGTTGCAGCAACCTTCCTTACCTTTATACTCAATTCCTTTCGCTATAAATGCCAACATTGCATTCGCTTTCTTTATTATCTGCTGTATCTGCATGCTTGTTTTCTGACTCATGAACGAGGACCCCCAGATCCCTCTGCAACGGAGCATCCCAAAGTCTCTCCCCATTTAGATAATAAGTTGCCTTCCCATTTTTCCAACCAAATTGCATGACCTCAAACTTATCCACATTAAACTCCATCTGTCACATTTTGGCACACTCTCCTAACATATCTATATTCATTTGTAAGGTTCTTATTTCCTCATTGCAACTTACCGTCGCACCTATTTTTGTATTGTCTGCAAATGTGGTCATAGAACCTTCTAGCCCTGTATCCAAGTCGTTTATATAGATTGTAAATAGCCGGGCCCCAAGGACCGAACCCTGTGGCACCCCACTAGTTACATCTTGTCATCCAGAAAAAGACCCATTTATCCCAACTCTCTGCCTTCTGTCCATCAGCCAGTTTTCTATCCAAGCTAATAATTACCCCTTATCCCACATGATCTAACCTTATAAGAACTAGGTGCAGGAATAGGCCATCTGGCCCCTCGGGCCTGCTCCGCCATTCAATGAGATCATGGCTGATCTTTTGTGGACTCAGCTCCACTTTCTGGCCCGAACACCACAACCCTTAATCCCTTTATTCTTCAAAAATCTATCTATCTTTATCTTAAAAACATTTAATGAAGGAGCCTCAACTGCTTCACTGGGCAAGGAATTCCATAGATTCACAACCCTTTGGGTGAAGAAGTTCCTCCTAAGGTTAGTCCTAAATCTACTTCCCCTTATTTGAGGCTATGCCCACTAGTTCTGCTTTCACCCGACAATGGAAACAATCTGCCCGCATCTATCCTATCTATTCCCTTCATAATTTTATATGTTTCTATAAGATCCCCCCTCATCCTTCTAAATTCCAACGAGTACAGTCCCGGTCTACTCAACCTCTCCTCGTAATCCAACCCCTTCACCTCTGGGATTAACCTAGTGAATCCCCTCTGCACACCCTCCACCTCCAGTACGTCCTTTCTCAGGTAAGTAGACCAAAGCTGTACACAATACTCCAGGTGTGGCCTCACTAACACCTTATACAATTGCAGCATACCTCCCTCGTCTTAATCTCCATCCCTCTAGCAATGAAGAACAAACCTCCATTTGCCTTCTTAATCACCTGTTCCACCTGTAAACCAACTTTTTGCGACTCATGCACTAGCACACCCAGGTCTCTCTGCACAGCAGCAGGTTTTAATATTTTATCATTTAAATAATAATTCCTTTTGCTGTTATTCCTACCAAAATGGATAACCTCACCTTTGTCAACATTGTATTCCATCTGCCAGACCCGAGCCCATTCACTTAACCTATCCAAATCCCTCTGCAGGCTTCCGGTATCCTCTGCACCTTTTGCTTTACCACTCATCTTAGTGTCGTCTGCAAACTTGGACACATTGCCCTTGGTCCCCAACTCCAAATCATCTATGTAAATTGTGAACAATTGTGGGCCCAACACTGATCCCTGAGGGACGCCACTAGCTACTGGTTGCCAACCAGAGAAACACCCATTAATCCCCACTCTTTGCTTTCTATTAATTAACCAATCCTCTATCCATGCTACTACTTTACCCTTAATGCCATGCATCTTTATCTAATGCAGCAACCTTTTGTGTGGCACTTTGTCAAAAGCTTTCTGGAAATCCAGATATACCACATCCATTGGCTCCCCGTTATCTACCGCACTGGTATTGTCCTCAAGAAATTCCACTAAATTAGTGAGGCACGATCTGCCCTTTATGAACCCATGCTGCATCTGCCCAATGGGACAATTTCCATCCAGATGCCTCGCTATTTCTTCCTTGATGATAGATTCCAGCATCTTCCCTGCTACCGAAGTCAAGCTAACTGGCCTATAATTACCCGCTTTCGGCCTACCTCCTTTTTTAAACAGTGGTGTCACGTTTGCTAATTTTCAATCCTCCGGGACCACCCCAGAGTCTGGTGAATTTTGGTAAATTATCACTAGTGCATTTGCAATTTCCCTAGCCATCTCTTTTAGCACTCTGGGATGCATTCCATCAGGGCCAGGAGACTGGTCTACCTTTAGCCCCATTAGCTTGCCCATCACTACCTCCTTAGTGATAACAATCATCTCAAGGTCCTCACCTGTCATAGCCTCATTTCCATCAGTCACTGGCATGTTATTTGTGTCTTCCACTGTGAAGACTGACCCAAAAAACCTGTTCAGTTCCTCATTCCCCATTATTAAATCTCCCTTCTCATCCTCTAAAGGACCAATACTTACCTGAGCCACTCTTTTTTGTTTTATATATTTGTAGAAACTTTTACTATCTGTTTTTATATTCTGAGCAAGTTTACTCTCATAATCTATCTTACTCTTCTTTATAGCTTTTTTAGTAGCTTTCTGTTGCCCCCGAAAGATTTCCCAGTCCTCTAGTCTCCCACTAATCTTTGCCACTTTGTATGCTTTTTCCTTCAATTTGATACTCTCCCTTATTTCCTTAGATATCCACGGTCGATTTTCCGTCTTTCTACCGTCCTTCCTTTTTGTTGGTATAAACCTTTGCTGAGCACTGTGAAAAATCGCTTGGAAGGTGTGGGAGGCACAGTAGCACAGTGATTGGAATGCTGCTTCACAGCGTCAGGGACCCGGGTTCGATTCCCGGCTTGGGTCACTGTCTGTGCCGAGTCTGTACATTCTCCCCGTGTCTGCGTGGGTTTCCTCTGGTTTTCTCCCACAAGACCCAAAAGGCGTGCTTGGAAGGTGAATTGGACATTATGAATTCTCCCTCAGTGTATCCGAACAGGCGCCGGAATGTGGCGACTCGGGGATTTTCACAGTAGCTTCATTGTAGTGTTAATGTAAGCCGACTTGTGACACTAATAAAGATTATTATTATATACATCTACATGACCCCCATTATCCACTTTGCTCGTTATAGCTTCGAAGAACTCCAGTAAATTAATCAAACATAATTTGCTCTTCATAAAACCATGCCGACTCTGATGTATAGTGTTTTTGCTTTCCAAATGTCTTGATATTACTTCCTTGATATTTGATTCTAACAATTTCCCAACAGATGTTAAATGAACTGGTCTGTAATTTCCCACATTCTGCCCCCCTCCCTTTTTAAAACGTTAACGTTTTTCCAATCCACTGGAACCTTTCCAGTGTCCAGGGAATTTTGGAAGATTACAACCAATGGATCCACTATCTCCACTGCCACTTCCTTTAATTCCTAGGATGTAAGCCATCAGGCCCGGGGGATTTGTCTGCCCTCAATCCCAATAGTTTATTGAGCACCGTTTCCCTATTGATGTTAATTGCTCGAAGTTCCTCCTTTTCTATTACCTCTGAATTGTACGTTCCTATAGGAATGGTACCAGTGTCCTCCACTGTGAAAATGAGGCAAAGTATTGATTTAGCATCTTTGCCATTTCGTGTTCCCCACTATTAACTCTCCGCTGCACATGCAATCTGTTCTCACCATTTGACTCAACTAATTTGGATTTTAACTACTCTCCCAAGAGGTGCATTAACTCAATTCTGCACTACTGCACACTTCCACAGAGTTCTTCATATTGGTCCAATGGACAGCCAAGCACAGTAACAAGACCTACCAGGCCATACTTATATATTCACCCCCTATTAGGAAGCCAGAAAGACTTGAGCATGCAACTGATCAGGATTGGGTAGCTACAAAGGAAAACAAGGATGATGGGCTGTAAAAGCACAAGCAATCATTGTTTGCGAGGTCAGACCCCATCTGGAGAACTGAGAGTGGACCTAGTTAGGGGCCCTTTTGGAGGGCCGATGCAGATTTGATGGGCTGAATGGCCTCCTTCTGCACTGTAGGGATTCTCTGGATAGGGTTGTCAAGGGTTTAGGAGCAAGTGGGTAAATTGAGCTTTTATGTATTCATTCAGAGAATGTGGGTATTTTTTTGTTCATTCTTCGGATGATGGTATCATAAGCCAGCAAGGCCAGCATTTATTTTGCCTCAATAATTGTTTAAGGTGAGCTGTTGTCTTGAATCCAACAATCCAATCGTGCCGAGAGTTCCAGGATTTCAACCCAGCAACAATGAAGAAACGTTGTCATGTCTATGGGCAGCACGATAGCACAAGTGGATAGCACTGAGCACTGTGGCTTCACAGCACCAGGGTCCCAGGTTCGACCTGGGTGGGGTGTGGGGTGTGGGGGTGGGGGGGGGGGGGGGGGGGGGGTTGGTAGTGTTCCTATGCACATGCTGTTCTGGTCCTTCTAGATGGTAGAGGTCACCTCAGGGATGTTATCGCCTACTTCTTCAGAAAAGGAGACAAAGCAGACTGTGGGAACTACCAAGGAGTCTCCCTACTCTCCATTGCCGGGAGGATCATCGCACGAATCCCCACTAGCCACTTTCTCCGAGAATATGAAGAAGTCCTTCCAGAAAGTGAGTGCGGCTTCCGTCCAAACAATGGAACAGCGGACATGATTTTAACTGCTCGGCAACTTTAAGACAAATGCATTAGCAACATCAACCACTCGACATGGCCTTCATCGATCTGAGCAAGGCTTTCGACTCTAAATGTCAATCGAAAAGTGCTATGGATGACCTTGTCAAAGGCCGCTGTCCAGGGAAATTAATTTAACATCCTCCACTTCCTCTATGACACGTTGTTGGTAACAATCTTCACCGATGGAAATAAAACAGAAACCTTAGAGGTCAAGATAGGGATGTGACTTCAACCACACACACTTCTTCATCACCATCATCCTTCACTCTATTGAGAGCAAGCTTCCCAGTGGAGCAGATATAGTCTATAGCAGGGTCGTGGCCCGTAGGCGTGTCAAACGGGTCGCAGAGTTACAAGTCGCGGTGTTCCCATCAGCCGCTAATAGTGCTTCCCAACGGCAGCATTCTACGCCTGCAGGGTAAATCCTGCCTACAATGTCAGTTCAGTCCTTAACTGACACTGGGAAAGCACTGCGTTTAAATAGCATATTACTTGCATGCTATAAGACAAGCTGAGGGCTGCAGACCCGCCTGCTCTTCCACGTGCAGTTAAGGAGCGTCTGCAGCGTCCCAGGTGTTTTTTGTGTGATCTCCTGTTGTCTGGTATCTGACAAGCTGCATACCCGCAGTGTTGCTGCAGACCCTCAGTGTTTCACAAGGTGGATAGCTATGGGATAGAAGAGTTGTTGTGGAGGAAAAGGAGAGAGCAAGTTTAGGCTTAAAGTCTTCATCAAAATGTTATTCAAGAGTGAAGAGAGTTGGAAATCAGCAAGAAATGATAGTTGAGTAATATACCGATTCTCAAAACACATGCCAAACAAAAGGACTGGCTAACATTGGGGGTGCAGTTTTTTGTCCTTTGTGTGTCTGTGGAGAAACTAAATGTTGGGAAAGACAGTATCTGTTCTTTGTTCCATGTTTTCTGCCCTCTTGAACCAATGTAAAGTCCCAGATCGGTAATTTGTTTGAGATTTTAAAGCGTAGAATAATTTTTCTTGTTTTCAGACAAGGATTACTTGGAGCAAACGTTTACAAGCTGATGAATAAATACAAGATGCATTGTGGAACAGGGGAAATTCCTGCAAACATTCTCTCCCCCTCCCCACCCACTTAATTGAATTGCATTTAAGCCAACTATAGATCAAGATTTTAATGTCACTATCTAGAGATTTATGACTGTTTTATTTCCAAGAACCACAAATGGCTCTCTCCCAGTGATATCTGTTCTTGGTTCTCCTCTTCTCGGTCTTCTTCCTTCGCTTTTTTGTTTCATCAAGGCTATGTCCAATGATGAATGCAATTTCACAATTGTTGGTGGTCCTCCAGTATCTCTCACAAATAACTTCTTATGGGTGTCCCTGGACAGTGAATTGTCATAAAAAGGAGGACATCACAGACATATCTGATCTTGTCCTCATTCAAAATGGATATTGTTAAACTCGAAAGAGTGCAGGGTGCTACCAGGACTTGATGGTTTGAGTTATAAGGAGAGGATGGATAGACTGGGACTTTTTACCCTGGAGCACAGGAGGCTTTGGGTGATCTTATAAAGGTCTATAAAATAATGAGGGGCATAGATAAGGTAGATAGTCAACATATTTTCCCAAAGGTAGGGAGATCTAAAACTAGAGGGTATAGGTTTTAAGGTGAGATGGAAAAGATACAAATGGGTCCAGAGGGGCAATTTTTGAACACAGAGAGTGGGGAGTGTCTGGAACGAGCTGCCAGAGGCAATAGTAGAGGCGGGTACAATTTTGTCTTTTAAAAAGCATTTAGACAGTTGTATGGTTAAGATGGGTATAGAGGAATATGGGCCAAATGCGGGCAATTGGGACTCGCTTAGTGGTAAACACTGGGCAGCATGGACAAGTTGGGCCAAAGGGCCCGTTTCCATGCTGCAAACCTCTGTGACTCTATGGCTGACATAAATTCAATGCCTACTGGATAGTGATTAACAGGAATATTAGATGATTTTCTTTCCCTCCCCTGCCTGAGGCAAGAAAACTTTAGTGTCCGAAACACTGCATTAATTCAGGATAGACTGAGTAAGCGCACATGGCGTGGGTCCCAAAGGTTGATTAGCGTGAGTCCTGAAGAACGGCCAGTTGGCAAACTTGGGTCCCGGGAAATAAAGTTTGAAAAACATTGGTCTACAGGATGCACAGAAAACTTTTCAACCTCAACTGGCTGAAATTCACGAAGAAAACAACACTGATATCACTCGTGAAACTTTAGTATGCGGATGACATCACCATTCTCGCGAAGCCATGCTCGACACCTTTGTGGAAGCAGACCAAAGATTTGGTCTCAGCCTCAAGAAGACTCAAGTGCTTCACCAACCCACCCCAGGGCAAGATCCAGTCTCTCCCTCCGTAAAGATCAATGGAGAAGACCTTACCAAATGTGGAACATTTCCCCTACCTGGGGAGCCATCTCTCAACTAAGGCAGACATCGACGTGGTGATCCAGCATCGGATCCAATCCACAAGCACCTCCTTCAGACGCCCAAGGATCAGAGTCTTTGACAACCACGACATCCCTGCTGACACCAAGATCCTCATGTACAAGACAATTATCCGCCCAATTCTTCTATACGGCTCAGAAACCTGGACTACATACAGATGCCACCTTCAAGGTCCTGGAGAGACACCATCAACGCTGTCTGAGATGTATTTTCCACATCAGTTGAGGGCAAGCATACTAACTTCAGCGTCCTTGAAGGACCAAAAGCACTAGCATCAAGGCTATAATGATCCGAAACCAACTCCACTGGGCTAGTCATGTGCTTAAGATGTCAAAGTCCCGTCTTCCAAAGCAAATATTCTTTGCCCAGCTCAAGGAAGGTGCCTGAACAAGTGGAGGACAAAGGAAGAGCTTCAAAGGCACCCTGAAGGCTTACCTGAATAAATGCAACATAGACGTCAATGCCTGTGAGACCCTTGATCAGAACAGACCTACTTGGAGGAACCTCCTGATTGAAAGGACACAATTCTTCAAGAACACCCGATGGCAAGCAGAGGTCTGGAAAAAGATCCTGAGAAAGGAATACCAGACTTCCGGCCGCACATTTCGGCAGCTCCTGCTAGAACGGACTTTTGGGCTCTCTGGTGGAGCCCCAACCGAAATGTTTTGACCAAATCCCGTGTGGGAAGGTGAAGCAAGGTCCCCCTTCCGTCGTGTATGGAGGGGACTAGAGGTGGAGCGGCAGAAAAAGAGGCTTTGGAGCAGCGGCAGAAACGAGGGGGAAAAAACAAAGATGGCAGAGGGCAGAGATCGAGCAGCATGGGGGCCGGACCAGCAGGAGTTTCTCAGGCGCTGCATGGAGGAGCTTAAAAAGGAGGTGCTGGCGCCAATGCGGTTGGCGATCGAGGGGCTGAAGGAGACCCAGAAGGCCCAGGCAGTTGAGCTCCGAAAGGTGAAGGACAAAACTAACGAGAACGAGGACGTGATCTTGGGCCTGGCGGTGAAGGTGGAGGCGCAGCACAAGAGGTGGGCCGAGAGATTAGAGGTCCCGGAGAACAGGTCGAGGAGGAAGAATCTCCGGATTCTGGGTCTCCCCGAAGGAGTGGAGGGGGCGGATGCCGGGGCGTACGTGAGCACGATGCTCCAGTCGCTGAAGGGCGCGGAGGCCTCTCCGAGCCCCCTGGAGCTAGAAGGGGCTCACTGGGTCCTGGCGAGGAGACCCAAGGCTGGCGAGCCGCCAAGGGCGATAGTGGCGAGGTTCCATCGTTTCGCGGACAGAGAGAGTGTCCTGAGATGGGCCAAAAAGGAGCGGAGCAGTAGATGGGAGAATGTGGTGATCCGAGTCTACCAGGACTGGAGCGCGGAGGTGGCAAAGAGGAGAGCTGGCTTCAACCGGGCCAAGGCGGTGCTGCATAAAAAAAGGGTGAGATTTGGAATGCTGCAGCCAGCGCGACTGTGGGTCACGTATCAGGACCGACACCACTATTTCGAAACGCCAGAAGAGGCTTGGACCTTTATCCAAACGGAAAAATTGGACTCGAACTGAGGGACTGTGGTTGTGGGGGAGATGTTGACTGTATACAAGGTTGTAAATATGGGTAAAGAATGTTTCACGGGTGGGATGATGGATTGGGATGGGGGAAGAGTTTTTGATGGGGGGGGGGGGGGGGGGGGGGGGACACGACAGTGAGGAATGTGGGCATCGGTGCTGGAGGGAGGGGAGACTCGGGGATGGGGGAATTGGGATAAGGCCGCAACAGGAGCTGCGCCACAGGGGGCGGGGCTGGCTCAGGAAAGCGCGGGCTTTTCCCCGCGTAAGGGAGGGGGGGATGGAAGAGCGCAAGGAGGAGGAGAGATTTCCACATCGGGGGGGGTCAACGGGAAGGCGGGGGAAGCCGGGGTCAGCTGACTTACGGAAGTATTATGGGGGGGGGGGGAGCAAAAGAGCTAGATTTGGATCTAGCGGGAGCGGGGGGGGGGGACGACGACAAGAGGGCTGCTGCTGCATTGGCCGAGGGGGAACTGAAAATGGAAGAGGTAGTTGGGCGGGGGTTCCCCGTCTGGGGGACTGGAGGGTGCGAGAGACGTGGGCACGGGACTGGCCTAAAATAGGAGATGGCTAGTCGGCAGGGGGGCCACCCGGCTGATCACATGGAATGTGAGAGGCCTAAATGGGCCGGTTAAGAGGGCCCAAGTGTTCGCGCACTTAAAAAGGGACTGAAGGCAGACGTGGTCATGCTTCAGGAGACACATCTGAAGGTGGCAGATCAGGTCAGGTTAAGATGGGTAGGACAGGTGTTCGGGGCTGGATGCGAAGAATAGAGGGGTGGCAAAACTGGTGGGGAAGTGGGTGTCGTTTGAGGCCAAGAACATCGTAGCGGACAATGGAGGCCGATACGTGATGGTGAGCGGTAGGTTGCAGGGGACAGGGGTGATATTGGTAAATGTATACGCCCCGAAGTGGGACGAAGATGGATTCATGAAACAGATGTTGGGGCGTATTCTGGACTTGGGAGGTAGGAAGCTTGATAATGGGTGGGGATTTCAACACTGTGTTGGACCCAGCACTGGATCGCTCCAGATCTAGGATCGGAAAGAGGCCGGCTGCGGCCAAGGTGCTCAGGGGATTTATGGATCAGATGGGGGGAGTAGATCCGTGGAGATTTGCCAGGCCTTTGGCCAGAGAATTTTCTTTTTTCTCCCATGTACACAAGGCCTACTCCCGGACAGATTTGTTTGTTCTGGGCAGGGCATTGATCCTGAAAGTGGAGGGAACGGAGTATTTGGCCATAGCCATTTCTGACCACGCCCCGCACTGGGTGGAACTAGAGCTGGGGGAGGAGAGGGCCCACTGTGGGGTTGGATGTGGGACTGCTGGCAGACGAGGAAGTGTGCGGGAGGGTGCGGGGGTGCAACGAAAGGTATCTGGAGGCCAACGACAACGGGGAGGTGCGGGTGGGAGGAGTATGGGAGGCGCTGAAGGCCGTGGTCAGGGGAGAGTTAATCTCCATCAGGTCTCATAGGGAGAAGAGAGAGGGCAGGGAAAGGGAGAGGTTAGTGGGGGAGATTTTAAGAGTGGACAGGAGATATGCAGAGGCTCCTGATGAGGGACTACTCAGGGAGAGACGAAGTCTCCAGATGGAGTTCGACCTGTTGACCACAGGGAAGGCAGAGGCACAGTGGTGGAAGACACAGGGGGCGATGTAGGAGTATGGGGAGAAGGTGAGCCGGATGCTGGCACATCAGCTCCGTAAGAGGATGGCAGTGAGGGAAATAGGTGGAGTCAAGGATGGAAGGGGAACTACGGTGCGGAGTTCGGTGAAAGTGAATGAGGCATTCAAGGCCTTCTACGAGGAGCTGTATAGGTCCCAGCCCCCTGGGGGAAAAGAGGGGATGCGACAATTCTTGGACCAACTGAGGTTCCCGAGGGTGGAGGAGCAGGAGGTGGCTTTTTTGGGGTGGAGGAGCTGGGGGCAGCACGGTAGCATTGTGGATAGCACAACTGCTTCACAGCTCCAGGGTCCTAGGTTCGATTCCGGCTTGGGTCACTGTCTGTGCGGAGTCTGCACATCCTCCACGTATCTGCGTGGGTTTCCTCCGGGTGCTCCGGTTTCCTCCCACAGTCCAAAGATATGCAGGTTAGGTGGATTGGCTATAATAAATTACCCTTAGTGTCCAAAATTGCCCTTAGTGTTGGGTGGGGTTACTGGGTTATGGGGATAGGGTGTAGGCGTTGACCTTGGGTAGGGTGCTCTTTCCAAGAGCCGGTGCAGACTCGATGGGCCGAATGGCCTCCTTCTGCACTGTAAATTCTATGAAATTCTATGATTAAACGACTGGGGAGCATGCAGGCAGGGAAAGCCCCAGGACCGGATAGGTTCCCGGTGGAGTTCTATAGGAAGTATGTAGACCTGTTAGCCCCGTTGCTGGTAAGGACTTTCAATGAGGCAACAGAGGGGGGGGGACCCTGCCCCCGACAATGTCAGAGGCGACGATCTCTTTGCTCCTGAAGCGGGATAAGGACCCACTGCAATACAGGTCGTATAGGCCGATCTCGCTCCTCAACGTAGATGCTAAGTTGCTGGCAAAAGTGTTGGCTACGAGGATTGAGGACTGTGTCCCGGGGGTGATTCACGAGGACCAGACGGGATTTGAAAAGGGCAGGCAGCTAAATACCAATGTGCGGAGGCTCCTAAATGTGATTATGATGCCATCGGTGGAGGGAGAGGCGGAGATAGTGGCAGCTATGGACGCGGAGAAGGCCTTTGACCGAGTAGAGTGGGAGTATCTCTGGGGAGTGTTGCGGAGGTTTGGGTTCGGGGAGGAGGGTTTATTAGCTGGGTTAAGCTCCTATATAGAGCCCCGGTGGAGAGTGTGGTTACGAATCGACGGAGGTCGGAGTACTTCTGGCTGTATCGAGGGACGAGGCAGGGGTGCCCCCTGTCCCCCCTGTTGTTTGCATTAGTAATTGAACCTTTGGCCATGGCATTAAGGGAGCCCAGGAAATGGAGGGGGGTGGTTCGAGGGGGAGTGGAGCATCGAGTGTCGCTGTATGCAGACGACCTGTTGCTGTATGTGGCGGACCCAGTGGAGGGGATGGTGGAGGTCATGCAGATCCTAAGGGAGTTTGGGGACTTCTCGGGCTACAAGCTCAATGTAGAGAAGAGTGAGCTCTTTGTGGTGCATCCGGGAGATCAGGGAAGAGGGATAGACGATCTACCGTTGAGGAGGGCAGAAAGGAGCTTTCGATACTTGGGGATCCAGGTAGCTAGAAGCTGGGTGGCCCTACATAACTTAATTTGACGCGGCTGGTGGAGCAGATGGAGGAAGACTTTAAACGGTGGGACATGTTGCCACTCTCGCTAGCGGGCAGGGTACAGTCGATTAACATGGTGGTCCTCCCGAGGTTTCTTTTTGTAACCCATGCCTTCCAATTGTGATCACCAAGGCCTTTTTTAAGAGGGTAGGCAGGAGCATTATTATGGGTTTTGTGTGGGCGAGTAAGACCCCAAGGGTAAGGAGGGGGTTCCTGGAGCGTAGTAGAGATAGAGGGGTGGCGTTGCAGAATCTGGGTGGCTACTACTGGGCAGCCAACGTGGTGATGATCCGTAAGTGGGTGATGGAGGGAGAGGGGGCGGCATGGAAGAGGTTGGAGATGGCGTCCTGCAAAGGAACGAGCCTGGGGGCGCTGGTGACGGCACCGCTGCCGCTCTCGCCGACAAGGTACACCACGAGTCCGGTGGTGGCGGCAACGCTAAAGATCTGGGGGCAGTGGAGACGACACAGGGGTGCGATGGGAGCCTCGGTGTGGTCCCCGATCAGAGATAACCATCCGTTTGTCCCAGGAAGGATGGACGGGGGGGGTTTCAGAGTTGGCATCGGGCAGGGATTAGAAGAATGGGGGAAACTGTTCATCGATGGGACGTTTGCAAGCTTAGGGGCGCTGGAGAAGTTTGGACTACCCCCGGGAAACGCTTTCAGGTACATGCAAGTGAGGGCGTTTGTGAGGTGGCAGGTGAGGGAATTCCCGCTGCTCCCAGCACAGGGGATTCAAGACAGGGTGATTTCGGGCGTATGGGTCGGAGAGGGCAAGGTGTCGGCGATATACCAGGAGATGAAAGAGGGGGAGGCTTTGGTAGAGGAGCTGAAGGGTAAATGGGAAGAGGAGCTGGGGGAGGAGATTGAGGAGGGTCTGTGGGCTGATGCCCTAAGTGGGGTTAATTCCTCTTCCTCGTGTGCCAGGCTTAGCCTGATACAATTTAAGGTTGTTCACAGAGCGCATATGACGGGGGCAAGGCTGAGCAGGTTCTTTGAGGTGGAGGACAGATGTGGGAGGTGCTCAGGAAGCCCGGCGAACCATGCCCATATGTTTTGGTCGTGCCCGGCACTGGATGGGTTCTGGAGGGGAGTTGCGAGAACTATATCTAAGGTGGTGAAAGTCCAGGTCAAGCCACGTTGGGGGCTCGCATTATTTGGAGTAGCGGACGAGCCGGGAGTGCAGGAGGCAAAAGAGGCCGGTATTCTGGCCTTTACGTCCCTGGTAGCCCGGCGAAGGATCTTGTTAGTGTGGAAAGATGCGAAGCCCCCCAGCCTGGAGGCCTGGATAAATGATATGGCAGGGTTTCTCAAGTTGGAGAGGATAAAGTTTGCCCTGAGAAGGTCTGTGCAGGGGTTCTCCAGGCGGTGGCAACCGTTCCTAGACTATCTCGCGGAGCGTTAGATAAAGTTCGGTCGACAGCAGCAGATTTGAAGAAACCATGACCAGTAAGTAACACAAGTTTCTTAGGTGGACAATCATACTTATTAGAGAGTGATCACCAAAGAGGAGAAAGATACTCCCAATCATGCTGTTGGACAAAGGGTTCCAGGATTTGAACCCAGCAACAAAGAAATGGTATTTATAGTTTCAAGTCAGGAAGGTGTGCGAGTTGGAGGTTCAATTCCAGCCTTGGGTGGCTATCTGTGTGACGTTTGCACATTCTCTCCGTGTCTGCATGGGATTTCTCTGGGTGCTCCGGTTTCCTTCCCACAGTCCAACAATGTGCAGGTTAGGTTAAAGGGTCATTGGCATAGGACAGGGTTGTAGGCTTTGGGCAGCATGGTAGCACTGTGGTAAGCACAGTTGCTTCACAGCTCCAGGATCCCATGTTCGATTCCCGGCTTTAGTCACTTTCTGTGCGGAGCCTGCACGTTCTCCCCATGCTTGCGTGGTTTTCCTCCCAGTCCAAAGCTGTGCAGGTTAGATGGATTGGCAATGCTAAATTGCCCTTAGTGTCCAAAAAAAGGTTATGTGGGGTTATGGATAGGGTGCAGATGTGTGTATAGGGTGGAGGTATAGGCTTAGGTAGGGTGCTCTTTCCAAGGGCCGGTGCAGACTCGATGGGCCGAATGGCCCCTTTCTGCACTGTAAATTCTATTATTCTATGAGTGCTCTTTTAGAGGTCGGTGCAGACTCGATGGGCTGAATGGTCTCTGAATGGTCGGTGTTCTATGGTAGAGGTCACAGGTTGGAAGGTGCTGTCAACGCCTTGCCAGGTTACTGCAATGTATCTTGTAAATGATATACATTATAACTACACAGCACCGCAGGTGGAGGGAGAGAATGGTAATGTGGTAGATAGGGCTGCGTTGTCAGGATAGTGTTGAGCATCTTGAGTGATGTCGGAGCTTCACCGATCTAGGCAAGTCGGGTGTATTCCATCCTGACTCATGCCTTGGCACTGGTGAAAGGCTTTGGAGTCCAGACGGGAGGCACAAGTCAGAGAACACCCATCCTCGGAGTAAAGGTCAGCCGTGACCTGAACAAGCTGAATTAGACAATTCTTTTTAACTTCATATTTAGCCCGAACAATTAAATTAAACTAACAATACCCTGAATATTTACTTGTAATTTCTTGGGAAACACAAATTTCACTTTCAATCACTCTTACAGGAATTACCAGAACCCCAAAAACATTATTTAGCAAGGCTGGAACAATCAAACTCATCAGACTTTCACAATGCTCCAGATCACCTACTTAAAGTATTACTGCTTTGTAAGGTATTAGCAGTTGCGTGTTTTTGTATATTTTCCTTCTCGAGTCCAATACTGAAAGTCCCATGGGTATGGAACTGAGAGATGAAATATGAAACTGAACCTTGGGCCACACATCTGAAGAATTAGTTTCACAAGGGCAGCTAATCAGGAACACAACAACCACACTGTTGTTTACAGACAGCCACACCCTTTTTACTCAATCATAAAGATATTCACATTCCTGATCTTGACGGCACAATTTCAATACAGCAGAGAAAGAGAAAACAATCACCTTAGCTGACTGCCTTGCAATAACTGTTTAGAATCGGAGAGGTTGGTGTAATTGCTCCACTCCATTATTCCTCCCCCTCACCCCCAGAGAACAAACAATTATTGGAAGAACAACAATGTGATTACTGCAGGAAAGAGAGAGCATGTTTTGGTCCAATATTTGCTTCTTCTCGTGTACTATACACACACACACTCTTCCAAACAGTAAGTCATTTATCCATGTACATCTTTGTAATATAATTGGAGCCTGTCAAGCTAGTCAACTTCCTTCCCTCTCAGCATTTTGAGTCATTCTTTTTGTTTATTGGCAGATAACCAAATCACATTCAATCCAAATTATTCAATCAAACTACCACAATTCCAGCAAGGACATACAGGTGCCGTTACCCCCCATTCGCAGTTGGTCCTTTAAAAATAAATATGAAAACAAGAGATGTGGGCAAAAAGCAGGTTAGACACTGCTCTGGAAACTAGGTTCAAATGCAGTGGGCCAATGGCATTAAAACTGATCTCCTGGTTGTAAGACTAGGGCAGCACGGTAGCACTGTTGCTTCACAGCTCCAAAGTCCCAGGTTCAATTCCTGGCTTGGGTCACTGTCTGTGTGGAGTCTGCACGTTCCCCCAGTGTCTGCGTGGGTTTCCTCCGGGTGCTCCGGTTTCCTCCCTGCAGTCCCAAAAGACGTGCCGTTAGGTAATTTGGATACTCTGAATTCTCCGTGTGTGTGCCCGAACAGGCGCCAGAGTGTGACGATAGGGACTTGTCACAGTAGCTTCATTGCAGTATTAATGTAAGCCTACTTGTGACAATAAAGATTATTATTATTTATAAAGCCTGGCTTTCGACAAGTTTAGGTCGGTACAAGCCAGTTCTTGATGTGCACGGATTTACAGCACTAAAATTGACACCAACTAGTAATCCCAGGAGGCAGCAAATGGATTTCCACACTTGTGCAGTAGAGGTCATCGAGCATGGTAGCAGTTTGTTCTGAATCTGCTGTGCTAATGGGGGCCGGTTTAGCTCACCAGGCTAGACAGCTGGTTCATGTCGATGAGCAAGGCCAGCAGCCAATTCCCAAACTGGATGAGGTTATTCATGAAGGTTCGCCTTCTCAACCTTGACCCTCGCCTGAGGTGTGGTGATCTCATGTTAAATCACCACCAGTCAGCTCTCACCCTCATATGGCAAAGCAGCCTATGGTCATCTGGGACTATGGCAACTTTACCTTACCTGTGCTATTCATGACCTGAGGGGCACTTGAATCTGCCTCATGCTCCCATTTTCCAAGGATGACACAATACTCATCATTTTCGCTCATTGGATATCGACATCACTGGAAGCCCAGCATGTATTACCCATCCTTAATTACCGTCAGGAAGATGGTGGAGAATCACCTTCAACTGCTGCAGTTTGAGAAGTGCAAGTACAGCTGCAGTGCTAATAGCTAAGGTGTTCCAGGTTTTTAACCCAGCAACAGATGAATGAACGCCAATGTAGTTCCAAGTCAGGATGGTGAATGTCTTGGGAGGTGAACGTAGGTGGTTCCCATGTACGTGCTGCTCTTGTCCGAACCCTAACCTGGTCCTAGGTGATAGAGGTTCTCATGGAATTTACAGTGCAGAAGGAGGCCATTCGGCCCATCGAGTGTGGACCAGCCCTTGGAAAAAGCACTCTACTTAAGCCCACACCTCCACCCTAACCCCGTAACCCAGTAACCCCAGCTAACCTTTTTTGGACACAGAGGGCAATTTAGCACGGCCAATCCACCTAACCTGCACATCTTTGGACTGTGGGAGGAAATCGGAGCACCCGGAGTAAACCCAAGCAGACACGGGGAGAACGTGCAGACTCCGCACAGCCTGTGGCCCAAGCCGGAAATTAAACCTGGGACCCTGGAGCTGTGAAGCAACAGTGCTAACCACTGTGCTACCGTGCCGCCCAGTTGTGGGTTTGGAGGGTGCACCTCGCGAACCCAGAATGCTTAAAATGTATCCCTGAAAATGCTGCATCAGTTTCAGAGTGCAATCATCCACAGTATAACTCTCTGGAGCCCATTGCACAGACTTGGACTGACCAACCCCTTCTTTCCCATTTTGCAGCAGTCGTAATTACACAAATATGAAGACAAGACTGGAACGCAAGCAAACCAAAATTACCAAGAACATCTATATAAAATATATATTTTGGTGAAATATTTTAACTGTCTTTTGTCTGTGAGCAATACCACGGGTTAAACGTAAAGGTAATCTGCTTTTCTTCTATTGCAATAACTGCAGTCCAAATGGCAGAATCAGAAACAACGATTTTCAAGTTTTATTGCTATCCTGTGATTTGGTTGCAATGTACGTCAAGGAATAATTGAAAGGGAATTTCCAAAACATGTTCTAACATCAGAGAGCTCAGAGAACTAGGGCAATGTTAGATAAAACATTATCAAGGCATCGTTCTGTATCCTGTCTACTAACTTGCATCAACTTACAACTTGTGTGCCTGCGTGGGTCTCATCCACAACCCAAAGATGTGTAGGTAGGTGGATTGGCCATGCTAAATTGCCTCTTAATTGGGAAAAAAAAGAATTGGGCACTTTAAAATTTTTTTTTTTTTTTTTTTTTAAACTTAACAACTTTTATAAATTCAAAAGCTCTGATCTGAAGCTGTGCAATTGGAAACATTTCGAAACAAGGCAATTAACAGAATAAATTTTCATCCCACTGCTAAGTATGAGAAAAAGGGCTGCATGGTGGCGCAGTGGTTAGCACTGCAGTCTCAGGGCACCGAGACCCAGATTCGATCCTGGCCCTGGGTCACTGTCCGTATGGAGTTTGCACATTCTCCCCGTTGTTTGCGTGGGTTTCGCCCCCACAACACAAAGATGTGCAGGATAGGTGGATTGGACATGCTAAATTGTCCCTTAATTGGAAAAAATTAATTGGGTAAAGTATGAGAATATGCACCACAGGTGGGACCTTCTATTACTGGAGATGGTTGGCTAGTCCTTTACACATTGGATTACGAGGAGGTTGGACTGTACCCGTTGGAATTTAGAAGGATGCGGGGGGATCTTATAGAAACATATAAAATTATGAAGGGAATAGATAGGATAAATGCGGGGTTTGTTTCCACTGGCGGGTGAAAGCAGAACTAGGAGGCATAGCCTCAAAATAAGGGGAAGCAGCTTTAGGTCTGAGCTTAAGAGGAACTGCTTCACCCAGAGGGTTGTGAATCTATGGAATTCCTTGCCCAGTGAAGCAGTTGAGGCTCCTTCATTAAATGTTTTCAAGATAAAGATAGACAGTTCTTTGAAGAATAAAAGGAATAAAGGGTTATGGTGTTCGGGTGGAAAGTGGAGCTGCGGCCACAAAAGATCAGCCACGATCTCACTGAATGGCAGAGCAGGCTCGAAGAGCCAGATGGCCTACTCCTGCTCCTAGTTCTTATGTTCTTATACAATCCTCAGATCGCTAGAAAAATCACACAAGAGTCCATCTATTCAAAGCAAAACTTTGGCTGAAATTTCGACATTGGCGGTGGCGTAAAGGCTATCATTCTCCTCTGCCATTTTCTGTTCATTAACTCTGATGAAGCAGAAAACCAGTGGCTGATCCAATGCCTCCCATTTTCTGCCCTCACGGGTGAAAGTTTATCTATCACGTTGATTTATCGCTTTATGGTCAACAACCAACTTCTTGTTCTGAACAAAATGCTTTTAAAATAAACACTTTCCTCTTAAGGTATTGCAATTTCATTATGCTGGTCACCCTCTAGTACCTCATCAACTGACCATTGTTAATACCGCAACTCATCTATCAGTGTGGTATTTCCTCAGTTCTGCACTGATTATGTGCTCAAGTCCATGGAGTGTCAGGGCTGCATGGTGCCACAGTGGTTAGCACTGCTGCCTCACGGCACCGAGGACCCGGATTCAATCCCGGTCCCGGGTCACTGTCCATGTGGAGTTTGCACATTCTCCCAGTGCCTGCGTGGGTGTCACCCCCCACACCCCAAAGATGTGTAGGGTAGGTGAACTGGCCATGCCAAATTGTCCCTTAATTGGAAAAAAAAGAGAATTGGATACTCTAGATTTAGGGGAAAAAAGTCTATGGAGTGTGATTTGAAGCTCCTTGCTCAGAGGCAAGCGTTCCATCGTCGAGCCAAAGTTGGCATCTTGACTTGAGATGCTTTATAAATAAATACACACTATAAATATAACACTGACATCGGCACAGACTAACATTTAAACAACCGTACATTTATGGGAGATGCATGCCTTACAGTTTGACTCCGTTTTTAGAGAAAATTAATATCAACTATTAACTCCTTCAAGGCACAAGGAAATCTTTTGTAGCCATCTGGGATGGCCACGTCCCGATTACAAAATGGACACTTTGCAAAGAATGCAGGGAAAATGGACAATACTGAAAAAGCAAGCAGGTGCAAGGTCTGTCTGTTGATTAGAGCTGTAACTCTCAGACAGGACCGGTACTGCAGAACCATTTCCATATTAATGAGCCATCCCCGGGAACAAAAATACAACATTTAAGTAAACAATGCTAAGACAAGACACCCCGGCACCAGAGGAGATTAAAAGAAAGCAAACCATGGCCACCTAGGACACGTCCAGCAACCAGGGAACCCACCCCTCTATTGGAGGAAAATCGATAAGATCGATTGGGAAACGGCCCAATTACTTGGGGCCAAGTTCAAGGCCCGCCCAAAAGCGCGCAACGCCTTTTTGGATATAAAAGGGATTCCCCAAGAGAGAGTCTCTCTCTTGGCCTTGGCTCTCAGCGAGGAGAGACCTGCCAAAGCTACTCCAGACCAAGTAAGTTCCAAGTCAACGCACGCTACGAGATAGACGCTCCTAGTTGTTATCCTTTAAACAGCTCAACGCAGCAGCCTCAGAACCGAGCAACGGCCATTGTTCCTCTGACTGAGTGGGCACCCGGAGCTAAGTATAGGCTTTTAGTAATAGTGATAGTTTAGGTTGTAGAGTTTTAAGCACGAGTATATTTGACTGTGTAAATAAATGAGCATTGCTTTTGAACTTACTAACTGGTGTATCGAATCTTTGATCAGTATTCGGTTTTGAACCTTTTGGCGGTATCGAAAGATACCTGGCGACTCTTGAGCAAACGTAATTTAAACAGAGCCAAATTAAGAGACAACAGCAACGAGCAACATTTACTGGCGCCATCTGACGGAACTCGACTTAGAAGTGGCCTAACCACTCCGAGAGAACCCAAATTTGAATTGAGAATCCAATTGGAAACAGAAAACCCACAAGTGTAAGGACAGTACTGATCAAGCCTCCGAGATTCAGAAGTGTGTTAATGCATGCGCATTTTGCATCATGCACGCCCACAGGGATATAAGATTTTGTTGCGTAAAACTGTCGGGAGTTTTGTAGGCCGGAAATTAGCGTAAGCCGTCCCCGTGTTCACATCACCACTTTATCACCCCCTGTTCCAAATTCAGTAAACCCAGATAGAGAAAATGGCAATGAAGGCAATGGAATGCCTTATGAACCCCCAGGAATTCGAGGTCACAGCGACCAGTAGAGTAGGACAGTGTCCCGTTTGGGAAGATGAGATCAGGAAATATCTCAACGGGAAAGGATGGCCCCTTTGGAGTGAATTCTGCACCAATGACGAAACAGGTCCCGGGAGCATAAGACATACTTGATGTGAGAACCTGTCAGAGATCCACAAGAAGAGCTTAGGGAAAGCTCGCAAGCCGATGGCAATCGTATCCTGCTTGGCACAATTGCGAGGCACAGAGGAGGTTGTTAGGACGCTCCATTGAGAGATAGAGGAGAGAGACAGAAGTAGTGAGGTAGACATGAGTGAAGTAGAAAAGGAGAATAGAGATTTGAAAGAGCAGTTAGCAGCGAGGGACAGAGAGGTGGATGATGCCAAGTGGGCACACCAGTCTCTTCTCGCCCATTTGAGTAGTTTTCAGACCCAATATGATAAGGCCTACCAGGACACGTAACGTGCGGTCTTGGCAAGACAAGAAACCAGGCAACAAGTAGAGAAATTGCAGAAACAGTGCAAGGATTTGAAAGCAGCCCTACAAGCGCTCCACACTTCCACGACGGAACAACAGCAGAGCTTGGTAGATCACGCAAAGTGGCGGAAGCAAATTGCAGAATTGCAATCTCTGCTTTCCGTTCAGAATGGTTTTCAAAATACATTTGGACACCAATTAGACAGGAAAATGGCCCCGATTGGCAGGAGTTAAATGAGACTGCCCACAGATACGTACATGGGACATGTCCGCAAGAAAAACCCCAAAAGAGAAAAGCACCCCAACCCCCGACTGAACAGGCAGAACACACCCCCATGAACCCTGTAACCACACACCGCAGGGCCGCAGCAGAAGGAATGCAGATTTCCTGTAAACGACCCCGTTAACCGTGACCCAATTACGGGACGCGTATGGAAAAATTACACAGTTCCTTCCCACATCAGACCCCCAACAGTTTTTCGCTAGAGTTAAACAGCAGGCAACCATGTACGGCCTGGACGAAAAGGAGCAAGTGAAGCTCACAGTTTTAAGCCTCGACCCTTCACTTGTAGCAGCCCTTCCCCACCCACAGAATGTAGGAGGAGGCACACTCCAAGAGATGCACACAGCAATCCTAGATGCAATCGGCTATAACAGAGGAGACCCCGTAGAAGGCCAAAACAAGTGTAGGCAAAAGAAAACAGAGCAGCCCACAGCGTTTGCTGGACGCTTGTGGATACACTTTCGGAAAGTTAGCCCGCGCCCATTTGTTCCCAGATAAAATGGCCAAATGGACTTGAATCCTAGTCTCTCACGCGACAGATGCAGGACAGAAAGCTTGCGCGAATTACAACCCCTCAGACGAGGCCCACAACGAGAAATGGGTTTTGAAGAGATTGTCCCGCGCTTGGGAACCATCTGTCCAAGGCAAAACCACATTTGCAAAACCCGAGGAAGAGCAGGAAGACATGAATCCAGTTAAAGCGCACCAGAACCCCGCATGGGTAAATGAGGGCAGGAACACCCCACCACAGCCAAAATCCCAGGAATGTTACAACTGTGGACAATTAGGACACTATGCACAAGAATGTCAAGCCCCCCTGAAACAGCAACGGAATCAGCCCACAAATGCCCCGCGAACCAGCAACGACACCAACAGCCCCAACCCGCCACCCAGGGAACCATACCCAAGGGAGCAATGCACCAGAGCCTGCTCCACCTTACATGCCCCAGGGGTCATATCACAACTGTGGGCAGTCAGGACACTTCGCCCGAGATTGCAGGAGACCCCCACCACCAACTAGACTTGCCCCCGGATATGAAAGAGAACATCACCCACAGCCGCTGCAAGGTCCCAGTTGCCCCATGCAAACTGTGAGCGCTTACCCACCACTTCTCATGGCAGCGATACCTCAGCAATGCCACTTCATTTTTGTTTCGCTCCTCCTTCCTCTCTTTTTCGGTCATACTACACTGCCTCCTTATGCTAGTTACACCCCAGTCCAAATGTGATTTACGATGTCCTATATTCTGATGGAACCGACAGCATGTTTGTTGTATGTTTGTTCGTTAGTGTTAATGTTAAGTGTTGTTTGTAAACTTGAAAGTTTTTCACGGCCCCACGTCACCACTTCTTTAACGCCCCCTGGCAGTTAATGGAACAAGTTTGTCCCCAGACAACCGTTCAGAGGAACTAGTTTGTCACCAGAAACCAGTTGAGGTACAAGTTTGTCAGCAGACAACAAGGCAACCCCCACAACGACCACATTCTTACCCGTTCTTGCCGGTTGCTCAGGCAGTGGAGAAACGGCACTGGTCCCCGCCCTGCCTGAGGACCCCCCTTTGGTCAGCTACGCTCGGGTAGAGCACAAACGGCATTGATCACCGTCCTACCCAGGGATTCCACCCATTTCTTACCCGCCACAGCCCATACGCACCCCATTTTGGCACTTTCGGTTCAAAATTCTTTTGTTTGTTTTTGGTGACCCTTAGGTTGCTTCCGTGTGCTATTTACCTCCTAAAACACTGGGATGGTAGATCGCACAGGCTGCGAGACAGCTCGCACTGGTCCGTATTTTTCTCGGATGTCTTGTTCCAAATATTTGGTTTAAAAAAAAATGGAGTCACAGATGGTAACCAATTATAAAGGTAAATTGGCAACAAAGGACAGACAGACAGACAGACGAGATCTTAAGCAAGATAATAACAGATATTATGCTTGTGTTCACAGAACTCCGGAACCTCAGGAACCCCAGAGGAAGACAAAGAAGAAGACAGAAAGATGAGGCCGACCTCCATTTGGTCACCTGGATCTTAGCGGGATCCCTTCAGTTGCGCGCGGACGCTACCCCCCGACCCCTACCCGAGATAGCTAGCCCCGCGACAGCTAACAATACCCCGACCTTGTGTGATAAGTTTATCACCTGGTACTCACTATCGTATGTAGAAGAAGCCCTCTTAGTACTGGCAATACTTTGCAGTGTCGTGCAGACACTTCGAATGAGAAAATGGCGAAGGAGAGCCTACCGCTCTCGCACCCCAGTATACAGGTTTAGGTCCCCCATTTTCAGATTCCACCAAACCCCTTGACATGAATTAAAGTGCATCCGTTTCTCTTTATGTATTCTGTTAAATAAAGAAATGTAAACCTCTGTGCCTGACTGCCAGGCCAGAGAAATTTGTGTGCTGCTATTTTGTACAATTTAAGATGTTATAGATTATTTTTGATTGTTTGAGCGAGGATAGTTTATTGAGGATAGTTAGAGGTCCCAGTTTTTTATTTTTCTGTAATGCATGCATTAATGCCCTCGCGCCCCGTAGAGTTTTATAATAATGTATGTATTTTAAATGATTTAGGTAAAATTGTGTTTCATAGGATAGGGCAGTGTAGAGCCTGATTATGGGTGCCCGTTTGGTCAGAGAACGAAGACGACGCAGTAATGTGATCCTTCACGCTTCGCGTTGAGGATCACAAGGAGGGTGTGTAGCCATCTGGGATGGCCACGTCCCGATTACAAAATGGACACTTGCAAAGAATGCAAGGGAAAATGGACAATACTGAAAAAGCAAGCAGGTGCAAGGTCTGTCTGTTGATTAGAGCTGTAACTCTCAGACAAGACCGATACTGCAGAACCATTTCCATATTAATGAGCCATCCCCGGGAAAAATGCAACATTTAAGTAAACAATGCTAAGAAAAGACACCCCGGCGCCAGAGGAGACTAAAACAAAGCAAACTAATGGCCACCTAGGACACGCCCAGCAACTAGGGACCCCACCCCTCTATTGGAGGAAAATCGATAAGATCGATTGGGAAACGGCCCAATTACTTGGGGCCAAGTTCAAGGCCCGCCCAAAAGCGAGCAACGCCCTTTTCAATATAAAAAGGATTCCCCAAGAGAGAGTCTCTCTCTTGGCCTTGGCTCTCAGCGAGGAGAGACCTGCCAAAGCTACTCCAGACCAAGTAAGTTCCAAGTCAATGCACGCTACGAGATAGACGCTCCTAGTTGCTATCCTGTAAACAGCTCAACCCAACAGCCTCAGAATTGAGCAACGGCCATTGTTCCTCTGACTGAGTGGGCACCCGAAGCTAAGTATAGGCTTTTAGTAATAGTGATAGTTTAGGTTGTAGAATTTTATGCATGAGTATATTTGACTGTGTGTAAATAAATGAGCATTGCTTCTGAATTTGCTAACTGGTGTATCGAGTCTTTGATCAGTGTTCTGTTTTGAACCTTGTGGCGGTATCAAAAGATACCTGGCGACTCTTGAGCAAACGTAATTAAACAGCCAAATTAAGACAAAACAGCAACGAGCAACACTTTGCCTAGGCTTTACTGAAATACTCCTTGCATATGTACAATGCTGCAGCAAAAATTCTCTGGGATGTAACCATCTCAAATATTTTCAACCATAGCTCAGTTAGTAGCACTCTTGTTTCTGAGTCAGAAAGTTGTGGGTGTAGGCACCACTCCAATATTGAGCACAAAAATCAAGGCCAACACTTTATGCTGAAGGAATGCTGCATTGTCAGAACTAGTAGTAACTTTCGGATGAGCCATTAAATCAAGGCCCATTCTGCCCTCTCAAGGTGTATGTAAAACATCCCATGATACTATCCAGAAGAGGAGAGGTATGCCTAGTGTCCTTTGCCAATATGTGGCCTTCAATCTAATTCAAAACACAGCTTAACTGGTCACTCTCAACTTGCTTTGTGAAAATTGGCTGTCATGTTTCCTACATTACAACAGAGAACACAATTCAGAATTACCTCATAATTTGATAATTCAGGACAAAATGTAATAAATCACCTGAGCAAGTGGGGGTTAATTAAAAGGCACAAGTCAGGAGTGTGATGGAATAGTCTCCAATTGCCCGGATGAGTGCAGCTCCAACACTCAAGAGGCTCTACACCATCCAGGACAAAGCAGCCTGCTTGATTGGCCCCCCACATACAAATATTTACTCACTGCCAATGCACAGTAGCAGAAGTGTGTGCCATTAACGAGATGCATTACAGGGACTCACCAAGACTCTTCAGGTAGCACCTCCCAAACCCACAACCACCTAGAAGGGCAAGGGCAGCAGACATATGGGGACACCACCTGGAAGTTTCCCTCCAAGCCATACACCATCCTGACTTAGAAATGTATCGTTGTTCCTTCACTGTCAGTCAAAATCCTAGAACTCACTCCTAAAAGCACTTGTGGGTGTAATTACACCACATAGACTGCAGCGGTTCAAGGTAGCAGCTCACCACAACTTTCTCAAGGGCAATTAGGGATGGGGCTGCAAGGGCATCACGGTAGCACAGTGGCTAGCACTGGGACTACGGCACTGAGGACCCAGGTTCGAATCCCGGCCCTGGGTCACTGTCCGTGTGGAGTTTGCACATTCTCTCCGTGTCTGAGTGGGCTTCACCCCCACAACCCAAAAGAAGTGCAGGTTAGGTGGATTGGCCACGCTGAATTGCCAAAAAATAACTGGGTACTCCAAATTTATATTTTAAAAAGGGATGGGACTGCAGGAACTCACAAAGGCTCTTAGACAATATCTTCCAACCTACAATCACTAACATAAAGAAGGGCAAGGATAAAAGACAAGTGGGAACACCACCACCTGTAGGTTCCCCTCCATGCCACATGCCATCCGGCGACTTGGAAATATATCGCCGTTCCTTCAATGGCGCGAGGCCAAAATTCTGGAAATCCATCCCTAAAAGCACTGTGGGTGTACCTACACCCCATGGACTGCAGCAGTTCAAGAACAGTAAGAAGTCTTACAACACCAGGTTAAAGTCCAACAGGTCTGTTTCAAACACTAGCTTTCGGAGCACTGCTCCTTCCTCAGGTGAATGAAGAGGTATGTTCCAGAAACATATATATATATAGACAAATTCAAAAATACACGACAATGCTTAGAATGCGAGCCTTTGCAGTTAATTAAGTGTTTACAGATCCCGAGATAGGGGTAACCCCAGGTTAAAGCGGTGTGAATTGTCTCAAGCCAGGACAGTTGGTAGGATTTCGCAAGCCCAGGCCAGATGGTGGGGGGTGAATGTAATGTGACATGAATCCCAGGTCCCGGTTGAGGCCGCACTCACGTGTGCGGAACTTGGCTATAAGTTTCTGCTCGGCGATTCTGCGTTGTCGCGCGTCCTGAAGACCGCCTTGGAGAACGCTTACCCGGAGATCAGAGGCTGAATGCCCTTGACTGCTGAAGTGTTCCCCGACTGGAAGGGAACATTCCTGCCTGGTGATTGTCGCACGATGTCCGTTCATTCGTTGTCGCAGCGTCTGCATGGTCTCGCCAATGTACCACGCTTCGGGACATCCTTTCCTGCAGCGTATGAGGTAGACAAAGTTGGCAGAGTCGCACGAGTATGTACTGCGTAACTGGTGGGTGGTGTTCTCACGTGTAATGGTGGTATCCATGTCGATGATCTGGCATGGCTTGCAGAGATAGCCATGGCAGGGTTGTGTGGTGTCGTGGTCGCTGTTCTGAAGGCAGGGTAGTTTGCTGCAAACAATGGTTTGTTTGAGGTTGCGCGGTTGTTTGAAGAATATATATATATATATGTTTCTGGAACATACCTCTTCATTCACCTGAGGAAGGAGCAGTGCTCCGAAAGCTAGTGTTTGAAACAAACCTGTTGGACTTTAACCTGGTGTTGGAAGACCTCTTACTGTGCTCACCCCAGTCCAACGCCGGCATCGCCACATCATGGCAGTTCAAGAAGGCAGCTCACCAGCACCTTCTCAAGGGCAATTAGGGATGGGCAACAAATGCTGGCCTAGCCAACAATGTCTATATCCCCCTCCCATATTTTTTAAAACTGAAAGGAAAAGGTCCGTAACTTCCTCTCCAGTGGATTGCCACTCTCGGTGGACTGATCCACACGAGGATTTCAAAGCCCCTGTCTTGCCGAAGCTTCCTCACTCTGGCTGGGTGAGACAGGAGCAGCGAAGTGCGGCACGGGCTACATCAGCACGGTATAGCGCAGAGAGGTATGAAATATGTCCTTTTAACAGAGGTGTTTAGTGATTTATATCGCTTCTGTCGGATGGTTCCCAGCCCAGTGCAATTGTCCAGAGGAAGTTTGCACTTTTGGGCAATTGCCAGGTAAACCCTTATGTGGAAAATTCCTTGGGGGATTCCCCAGCACATCACTGGGGTCCCCGTAAATGCGATACTGGGGAACGAGGAAGTTATGGGCCAAAGATTTGCATAACTACAGGGAGTGGCAAAAGGTGAATTGTTCCTTCTGAGGGCCAGCACAGACACAATGGACCAAATGGTCTCCTCCTGTGCTGTAACCATTGTAAGATTCTATGAAGCACTTTGGAATGTGAAAGGAGCTTATAAAAACGCAAGCCAGGGCGGCAAGATGGCACAGTGGTTAACTCTGTTGCCTCACAGCACTGACGACCCGGGTTCAATCCTGATCCCGGGTCATTGCGCAACCTCCTTTCGGACATTCTTCGAGTGACTGTGTGGGTCTCACCCCCCAGCCCAAAGATGCGCAGGGTAGGTGGATTGGCCACGCTAAACTTTCCCTTCATTGTAAAAATAAAAATAAAAATGCAAGCCCTTCTTTCATATGTTTATTTCAATAGTCTGCTCATTTCCACTAAACAGGAATGCAGCATCTCAGTTTTTTTTTAAAGTGCACCCAATTCTGTTTTTCCAATTAAGGGGCAATTTAGTGTGGCCAATTCACCTACCTGCACATCTTTTTGGATTGTGGGGATGCAACATCTCAGTTGCAGGCAGGATCAGCTGCCCATAGAATTACCACTAAATATTCAAATTGGATCTTCTGGCAATGAAGTGTAGCTTCAAGACTTGTCATATATACAAGATCCCTAAAATTCTGTCCTTCAAAGTATAGTCAAGCGATACATATCCAAAGCATTTGGTGTCACAACAGGAGGATTTTTAACTAAGAGCTGGCTAAGTAATTTCAGTGCAGACAGGTTTCAGATGTCAAGACTAGATAGTCTGTGTCATAATAAAAACAAAATGCTGGAAATACTCAAATCTGGCAACATCTGTTGAAAGAAAGTTACCGTAGATCGTGGTGTGCAAGTCTCCGCAGTGCACAAATCATGCTTTTCAAAATATTCGGTATATAAGCCAACACCTTTTTCAGCTACGACATGCTATACACACATCAGTCAGCTTCAATTTTTCATTCCACAAATGGATGTTTCACTTAACAGTACCTTATTAACTGGGTGCACGAGATCAAGCATGCAATACAGGCAAGGTGTACAGGAGTTTCAGACATACCCACACAGTGAAGATCCCACATGTTGAACGACAAAGCTAGCAATTCACTTTTATACTCAGTGTACAAGTCAACCCCCATTTTTGGAGGGATTTTGGCTTCAAACGGTCAATTTACACAACAACATCTGCTGTAATATAGAGTTAAATATGACACCTCTACAGACCTGCTGAGCATTTTGAGCACTTTGTTTTTATTTCAGATTTCCAGCCTACGCTGTATTTCACTTCTATAACCTGTTCAGCTTCCAGTTTTAAATGGGTAAAAGGATGGTTTGGTTGTGCAATGCTGCACCCATAACAGTATTTATACTTTTGGGTTTGGATTGTGTTTTATTTTTAAATCAGATCCAAAGGCTTGACAGTCAATTCTTTGAATGAGTCTGGTGTCTGAAATTATACTAGGAATCACGAGGCACAGTAGTTAGCACTGCTGCCTCACGGCGCTGAGGAACCGGGTTCGATCCCGGCCCCGCGTGGAGTTTGCACATTCTCCCCCACGTCTGCATGGGTCTCATCCCCACAACCCAAAGGTGCGCAGGGTCGGTGGATTTGCCACACTAAATTGCCCCTTAACTGGAAAAAAAATAATTGGGTATGCTAAAAAAAATTTTTTTTTTTTTTTTTGTTGAAAAGGGAAAAAAGGGAATTACGAGGCACACTAAAAAAAAGACATACTGTTAACGCACCGTAGCTCTCAAACCAATACAAGATCAAAAGAATCCTGATGGTGATAGGGAAGCTGGAAGAAATTAGTATATTTTATGAGCAAAAGTTTACCATGTTAGTAAATTAGCAAATTATGATACTGTACAGCAATTCCAAACATTTGAGCAATTTGATTAATGAAGAATAATGATTTATTTTAGCCTTGAACAGCACAAGAGGGGACACCAGAACAGATCATCTCCCTAAACGCAGAGAAGGCCTTCGACAGAGTCGAATGAAGGTACTGGAATGGTTTGGGCCAGGGTTCACTTTGTGGGTGAAACAACTGTACAGCGCTCCCATTGCAAGCGTATGGACAAATGCCACCAGCTCTGAATACTTCCAGCTGCCAAGAGGCACAAGACAGGGAGTGATGACCATTGTCCCCGCTGCTATTTGCCCAGACAATCAAGATACTGGCTATTGCCCTTAAGAGCAACAAATGGATGGAGACACATCCAGAGGGGAGGTAGAGAGCAGAGAGTCTCACCCAATGCGGATGACCTGGTCCTCTACATTTCAAACCCCCTAGTCAGCATGGGTGAATAATGGGACTCAAAAGGGAGTTCGGAGCCTTCTCAGGTTACAAACTCAACCTGAGCAAAATCTTTGATACCTGGGGATCCAATAGTCTTCGACTGAACAGGGATCCACATGTGAATCTAAGGGAAGAGGTTAAGAGCGATGTGCGGAGGTAGGACACGCTCCCGCTCTCCCTGGTGGGGGGAGTGCAGACAATCAAAACGAACGTGGTGATAAGATTCCTCTTCCTATTCAGATCACTCGCGATCTTCATCCCCAAGGCCATCTTCACCAAAGTAAACAAACTAATCATGGCATTTGTGTGTGGGGAGAGGGGGGAATCCTAGGATACGTAAAAGTGTCCTGCAAAGAGGGAGCAACATGGGAGGCTTCGCCCTTCCGAACTTCCTATATTATCACTGGGTAGCCAATGCAGAAAGGATCAAGCTGATCAAGGAGCCGGAGGTAGAATCGGTGAGAATGGGAGAGACCTCCTGCATGGGATCATCCCTCAGAGCACTGGCCACAGCCACCCCCCATTTCCCTCAGCCGAAGTACTTAAGGAGTCCGGTGGTAGTGGCCACTCTTTTGGACACCATTTCCATCTGGGTGCAATGTCCACTATGGCCCCCATCTGCAAAAAACATAAATTTGCCCCTGTAACAAAAGATGGAGACAGGATGATGGGATACGGATGGTAGGGACCTACACGTAGACTGCAGAGTAGTGACCCTGCGGGAGCTAACGGACAAGCTTCAGCTCCCGAAAGAGGAGCTCTGGTACATGCAACAAAGGAATTTTTCCGCAAGGAGACCGCAACATTCCCCCAGCGACCCTAACACACCCAACATCGGCCGAATTAGGGATGGCAGCTGCGCCGACATGTACAGAAGTACTATGGGTCATATAGTAAAGAGGTAAAGGCACCGCTAGATGAGAGTTGGAGCAAGTGCTAGGCACAAAGATAGGGGGAGGAGTCTGGATCGAAGCGCTGCATAGGGCAAAGACCACCTCCTCATGTACATGGTTGAGCCTGGCATTGCTAAAGGGAGTGCACAGGGCGCACTTGACAGGTATGAGCGGGTTCTTCCCGGAGAACAAATATGAACAGTGCCAGAGAAGCCTGGTCAACCACACCCACATGTTCTGGTCCTGTCCCAGGCTTGTCGAGTACTGAACCACCTTCCTCGAGGCCATGTCCAAAGTTGTGGGAGTGAGAATGGAGCCATGTCCACTAGTGGCGATCTTTGGGTTGTCAGAACAGCCAGAGGTCTTTGCAGGGATAGGGGTAGACATCCTAGCCTTTGCCTCCGTGATCACCCGCTGGAGATTCCTGCTTGGCTGGAAATCAGCAGTGCAGCCAAGGCCGCGGGCTGGCTGTCTGACTTAGAAAATTTTTCAAATTGGAAAAGATAAAATTCACCATTAGAAGATCAGAGGGGCAGCACGGTGGCGCAAGTGGTTAGCACGGTTGCCTCACGGCGCCGAGGTCCCAGGTTCGATCCGGGCTCTGGGTCACTGTCCATGTGGAGTTAATCCATTCTCCCCATGTTTGCGTGGGTTTCGCCCCCACAACCCAAAATATATGCAGATAGGTGGATTGGCCACACTAAATCGCCCCTTAATTGGAAAAAATGAATTGGATCATCTAAATTTATATTTTTAAAAAGAGGATCGGAAGAAGGCTGCCGCAGCACATGAAAGCAATTTACCAACCTGTTCGTGACCAGCAACCAGTAGGTGAGGGGAGTGGAGCAGGGAGGAGGGACCAAAACAGACAAAAGAGGAGAAGGGAGGAACCAAAGGAAAGAGAGCCCATGTGTGCGGCCACGGCAACATCAACAGGGTACGCCTAGGTGGCCACAAACACGCCCCTGGTATGTTTTAATACCATGGGGCCACTTGTAAAAAAAAAATAGCCAAACAGTACGGTCGTGGTAACCAATTACTGGGGGCTCAATGTTAGCATGCCTCATAGCTATATATATGTTTCTTATGTATTCAAAGCTGATTACTTTGTTTTCCCTTTCATGGTTTTATTTTTCAGTTTGTATTTTTTAATTCTTTTGTTTTTTTCGCAATGTTGTCATAATCAAATGCAAAAACCAATAAACAAAATTTTTTTTTTTTTTTAAAGTATCACATTCTGAAACACCCAACCAAAATCTCATTGTCCTTAATAACGTGTTCAAAACCTAGCATTATAACTATGCCTTCATCCAACTTTAATTACTCTGCTGCTCAGTCCATCTCTCCACGCAAAGCACCAAGGGACTGTTATTACATTAACAGAATAGAAATGCACATTGAATCGTCAGCCTGGGATCATTAGTAGCATACTCACTGCAGCCAGGAGGTCACAGGTTCAAGCCCCAGAAACTGGAGCTTTACGCACATAACCTAGAGCTACACTTCATTTGAGTGCTGAGAAAATGCAATATCTATTGACGGAGTCAATAAACATGAGGTCATGTCAGCCCACTCAGGTGGCTGTAAAAGATCCTACTGTATTTGTTATGGGCCAGGGTTTAGAGAACCCCAAAGTGTATCATGGAGTTCACCTGACCCACAACTTTTAATAGATTGTAGTATGGGGAGCACACGGCCAACTCTACAGGTGTGGTACAGCAGAAATGGAAAACGTATTTTTTAAAGCAAAACAATGTTTATTCTATGAAATCAAGTTAACCTTTTTAAAAACATACAATGAACATCTTAGCAACCATTAATTCAAATACAACCCCCAAAGAATACAACACTAAGTAATCCTTAATAATTTCCCAAACAACAGCCAGAAGACAGAAGAAACACCTTTTAACAGAAGCACATTAGGTTTACATTCACTACGGAGAACATTTATAATTCTGAATTCACCAAATGATCACGAGATAGTATTTTCATGGCAGAGATCAACAGTACACCCACTCTGTCTGACTTCAGCTCCAACACTGAAAACAAAACTAAAACACACCCTGCAGCAAAGTCTAAAACAAAAGTAAAAAGCTGACAGAGAGCCCAGCTCCACCCACACTCTGACATCACTGCAGTAATATCAGCAGCCAAACATTTCTTAAAGCGACATTCTCATGACAACTTATTGAAGACAAGGAGGAGCATTCTCTCAAGTATCCTGATGAACATTCATTTATACGCCTGAAGTTGAATTTTGGATGCCATATTATTAATCGCCAGTTTCTTCTCGTACTCTCTCCTCATTTCCTTTTTGACGTTGTCTCTGAACTTTCTTTAGACAGGCCAATTCTCTCCTGACATCTATCAAAGCCCTCAGTCTGCTGCATCTTATTCTCCATCTCTTTTATCGTCCAAGTAGCCCTAGATTTGGTTGACCTATCTTTCCTCCTCAGCAGTACCCAAATCATCCCAATGTTAAATTACAGTTTTACCTACCAATCTTTGATTTCATTTTATCTGCGATGGATCCCTTCTTAACCTGATGAAATCAGCTGTCCTCTTAAGTATTTTTATTCTGGATTGCTCATTGAGAGTTTGGGCGTTCATCTAAATCTTTTGATACAATGATCACTGTTCCTACACATTCCCCTAGTGGTACCTGATCCAATTAAACCATTTCAGTCGCTAGAACCAGATCCAAAAATATCCAATAATCAAAACAAAATGCTGTGGATGCTGGAAATCTGAAATTAAAGAAAATACTGGGGAAACTCTGCAGAAAAGCTCAAAGAAGAGTCACAAGGACTAGAAAAATTAACTTTTCTCTCTCCAGATGTTGCCGGATCGGAGTTTTTTCAGCAATTTTCTGTTTCCCAAAAAGTCCTCTTTCCTCATTGGCCCTGAAATGTACTGCTCAAGAAAATTCTCCCATACTCAATCCAGAAATTCTTCCCCATGTCTTCTCTTCAATCCCTCAGTCTACACGATATTTGAAACCTCCATTTGTGAGGTTCCTATCATGCATGCGCATCTCTACAATTCCCCTGCAAATTTGCCCCTCATCTTAACCAAACCGGAAATAGGTTGTTTTCTTGTAATTCCTTTTAGTCTTAACACCACAGAATACCTCACTACTTCTTAATCTATTGCTATCTGTCTCTCACCAATCCTTTGGGTCCCTTATTTCTCACTGCTTTTTATAGGACCCTGCTGTTTAAAATTTGGCCATATTACAGCAAAAGCTACACTGTAGTGTTTTCGGATGTCCCAAATCAATATAAATTCAAACTCCATTTCTCATTATTTATGACACCACAGCGTTAAAAGCTCACCAACATTCTCATTATTCTATCCTCACATTCCCTTTTCATTCCCTCTCGCAGCGTAATATTTTTTGAAAATAATTTCCATGGCCCAAAAGCAAACTTCAACTTAATCCAGCCTTCCAAAAAAGTTAAAACATATTTCCTGTAGAAGAAACTTGGCATCATTTTGTCTGCTCCACTAATTAAACAGCAATTTATGATTCTCCCAAAAGGAATGTCCAAATGCGACTTAGGAATGACAATATTGAGACTTCCGGTGACGGCGGGCGGGAGGCGGCCGCACAATGGAGGGCTCCCGTTCGGCAACGGCATTTCCAGGGTCCGCGGAGGCGGCAGAAGCAGGGAGAAGGCACGGAGGAGGCACAGTGAAGACACAGGAGGAAAAAAAGAAGAAAAATGTCGAGGGTGAGCAAGAAAACGTCCGGAAAAAAAAACAGCTGAAGGTCCGTCGGGGAGTGGAAAGGTCACTGCAGGGTCACCAGGAAAAATGGAGGCTGAAGCACCAGGGAAGGCCGCACTGCTTACGGCTGAAGAAATAACTACGGTGATGGCTGCGGAATTTGAAAAGCAGTTTGCGCAGATTGCGAAATGCATGGAGACAGTGAGGAAGGAGATGAGGGAGGTTGTGAGTGCGCTGGTGGAGGAGGCGATTTCCCTGGTGAGGACGGCGGTGGCGAGCGCAGTGGAGGAGGTGCGAAAGCAAGGGTGCTGAAGGAAGTGAAGGAGACGATATTGCAGCACGGTGATCAACTTGCCTCGATGGGGAAAGAGATGCGGAAGGTGATGGATACTAACAAGGATCTGCGAGGAAAAATGGAAGACCTGGAAAACAGATCCAGGCGACAGAACTTGAGGATTGAGGGGCTGCCCGAAGGAGTTGAAGGACCGAAGCCGACTGAGTATTTTGCCGCGATGCTGGCAAAACTACTGGGGGAGGGGGAGGACCCCTCCCGATATGAACTGGATCGGGCTCATGGGTCGTGGAGGCCTGTACCAAAGGCGAGTGAGCCGCCAAGGGCAGTGACTCTGTGCTTCCGTAGGTACAGGGTGAAGGAGAAGGTCCTGAGCTGGGCCAAGCAGAAGCGGGTGGTGCAGTGGGCTGGAGCTGGTATACGTGTATACCAGGACTTTACGGTGGAGCTGGCAAGGAGGCGGGCTGCCTTCAACCTGGTGAAGAGGGCACTGTACATTAGCAAGGTGCGGTGCGGCATTGTATATCCAGCGAAGCTGAGGGTGACTTACAAGCTCAGGGGCTTTTATTTTGGAATGGCGGAAGCAGCAGAGGAGTTTGCGAAAGCAGAAGGACTGTGGCAGAACTGACAAATTGAGGAATGGCCATGTGCCGATGTAACCTCATGACTATATTTTCTTCTTTTTTGTATCACTGCGCGCGGGTGTAGAGATTTAAAGGAGCCAATGTGGTATGTATTTGGACAAGGGAAGGGACGGGACTTTCACTCGAAATGAGAGTTCTTTGCGGTGTAGGTGGATATGCAGGGTTTGTGTGCTAAAAGGGGATCTTTGGGCTTTCCTAGGGCCGGGCAAGTGGGAAAAGGACCCGGGCGGGGGCCTCCACGCTGGTCAGTTTAAGCCGGCCAGTGAACGAGAGTGAGGTGGGGGAGGGGCTGCGGCCATCGGAGCCTGACAGAACAGGGTCCGAGTGGTCTAGCCGGGGTGGAAAGTTGGGGGGAAGGAACCGAGGTTGGGAGGAGGAGTTTTACAAGAGGCAGTGGACAGGAGGAGCTGGAGACCTGCAGTGGGGAACCAATCTATATTCGCCCTTTACAAATGGCTGTTCAAATTTCCTTTAAAGTTATGTTTAGCCCCTGCTTCAGTAAGCACCCAAAATAAAGCATTCTATTTTATATTAACCTTCTGTATGAAAATACTGACTAGCGTCTCCCATTTGCAACTTCTTCCACTATGGTTTCCTCTGAGCCTATTAAAAACATTCCACTGTCCAAGTAACTATACACATACTCCCCCTATACTGATAATATGCTACAATTCATCCCAGCTCATCCAATATTACACCACCCATGCAGGAATCCAAACATGACCAAAGGTGGGTGACTTTGTAGCTGGATGTTTCCTCAGCTGCACCAACATTTAAACACCGCACTGGAAGATCAGCAACAGCAGTATACTCTCGACAATTTATTTTTCTTAACTAAAATTATTACTGGTTTGTGTGAATCCCAATAAATTCTAGAACTGATTCTTTCAAAATGCTTACTGCAAATGATTGAAGTCCTTCAATAACTCAATAAAAAAGCAAACCTAACCTTTCCAGGTTAGAAAAGAAAAATGTTCATTTTCAAGGAGCCACCAGCATTTTTGTTAAATATACAAGAACTGCGTATTTATGCATGTTCTATCTTATGCTCCTATCATAATTTAAGTAATAATATTAACCTTCATTATTTTTTTTTAATAAATGTTTTTTTTTGGGTTTTGTACAAGTTATTGATGCAGATATATACCTTGCAAAGCAAAACACATAGGTTCTTTATTAATCTTTATTTTCACAAGTAGGCTTACATTAACACTGCAATGAAGTTACTGTGAAAATCGCCTAGACGCCACACTCCGGCGCCTCTTCGAGTTCACGGAGGGAGAATTCAGAATGGCCAATTTACTGAACAAGCATGTCTTTCGGGACTTGTGGGAGGAAACCGGAGCAGCCGGAGAAAACCCACGTAGACACGGGAGAAAGTGCAGACTCCGGGACCCTGCTACCCATCTGTGAAGAACTTTTTGGGTTACCCCTTTCAGATTTTTATTTTAGTACAAAAATGTTATCTTTCAGTTGCACTAAAACAGGTGAACCAAATTCAACTACTAAACATACTGCAAAGTTCTGTCTAAAGCATTACCTGTTGAACATGTAACATTTTTAAATAATTTACTCTGCTTGCTGATGCATCTTCTAAAAGGTTCCAGGATTCTCACTCATTCTCTATTTTAGCTAATCCAAAATGACATGACCAGAAATGCTAGCGTGCTATTCCAAAAAGGGGCAGGATACATTTTAAAATTTTGAAATAAAATAAAGACAGATGAAAAAAACAAAAAGCTCAAGATAGAGAATCATTGTAAAAAGCATATAATGTGCAGCCAGAAGACCAGCTAAATGTTAGCAAAAATTGGCAGATGGATCAAGGATTGATTTCCAATAATGAGGCTGCTCCTCAAAAACCTGTTCCTCAAAAACCCATGCTTCAAAGTATGTTAAGATGATCGGAGAGCATTTGTCAGAACTGGTATAAAACAAAAACAAGTAAACTAAACAATTACCATCACATACAAAGGCATGTAACTTCCTGCCTCCCCAGTGTCAGATTCAAGGTTTACCATGAAGATGCAATGGGAAATCCCTCTAGGAAGTTCACAGGTAATAGTAGTTTTTTTTTTTTTATAAATGTATTTTATTACAAACATGTATCAAAACAGGTTACAGCAAAAAAAAAAAAACACCCCGGGACAAACTTCCCAGCAATCAACTGTACAATCTGTACAGATTTTTTCCCCTTTACATCACCCCCTCCACTGCGACGAACAGCTCCTCAAACACGGTCACAAACATCCCCCACCTTTTCTCAAACCCCCCTGCAGAGCCCTTTTCATAATTTACCTTCTCCAACCGCAGGAAGTCGTACAGGTCACCCTACCCAGCCGCCAGGCCCGGTGGCGATGCCGACCGCCACTCCAGTAAAATTGGCCACCGTGCAATCAGAGAGGCGAAGTCCATGACATCGGCCTTCCTCCTCTCCTGGAGCTCCGGCTTCTCGGATACCCCAAAATATCGGCACCAAAGGGTCCGGGTCCACCTAAGACAGCGAACACTCCCGTCCAGAATCTTCCCAATTTTTCGCAACCTCAAAACATGTGCATGTGATCCGCTGGCCCCCGCCCACACCTCTCACTCATCTGCTACCCCCTGAAAGAACCCACTCATTCTCACCCGAGTCATATGCACCGTGCACCACCTTAAACTGTATCAGGCTCATCCTTGCACAAGAGGAATTCCCGTTTACCCTTCGCAGTGCCTCACTCCATACTCCCCAATTGATCTCCCCTCCCAACTCTGCTTCCCATTTCTCCTTGATCTTCACCACCCGCTCGCCTCCCTGCTCCCCCAGCCACTTGTGTATATCCCCAATTCTTCCCTCCCCTTCCACATCTGGAAGCAGCAATCACTCCAGCAGGGTGCATCCCGGCAATCTAGGACCTTCCAGACCTTTCATGCAAAGTCCCTAACCTGCAGATACCTGAACTCATCCTCTCCCTTAGCTCCTCCAGACTGGCAAACCCTTCTTCCAAGTACAGATCCCTCACCTTGAACAGCCCCACTTCCCTCCACCTCCTGTATACACTATACATCCACCTCGGCTCAAACCCATGATTCTCGCACAGCGGTGTTAACACCGACATCTCTTCCAATCTAAAATGCCTCCTCAGCTGATTCCATACCATCACCATGGATTGCACCACTGGGCTCCCAGAATATCCACTCGGAGCTATTGGCAACGCTGCCCCTCAGAAGATTGCTCCTCCATCCTAACCCACTCTACCCTTCTCCTTCCCACCACCGCCGCACCTTGTCGTTCCCAGGTAATAGTTTACCCGCTAAAGGGCTAACTTCCGCTAGACAATCGGGCTTCGTTGGGAACAATTCGACAAAGCGATTTGAATCGCTAACTTAGAATGGTTCTGCCAGTTTTACACTCAGTTACTCTGAAAGAGTTAGAAGGAATAAAAGCAGGCAGCATTATGGCGCAGTGGTTAGCACTGCTGCCTCATGGCGCCGAGGACCCAGGTTCAATATTGGCCCCGGGTCATTGTCTGTGTGGAGTTTGCACATTCTCCCAGTGTCTGCGTGGGTCTCAGCCCCACAAACCAAAAAGATGCCCAGGCTACGTGTATTGGCCACACTAAATTGCCCTTAATTGGAAAAAAAGGAAACGGGTTTACTAAATTTATTAAATAATTTTTTTATTTATTTTTTTTTAAAAAGGGGATAACAGCACTACTAATTTCAACATAATGATTTTAAAGCTTAGCACTGATGCTTCACAGCGCCCAGGTCTTAGGTTTGATTCCTGGCTTCGGTCACTGTCTGTCTGCACGTTCTCCCCGTATCTATGTGGGTTTCTCCAACATGTCCCGAAAGACGTGCTGTTAGGTAATTTGGACATTCTGAATTCTCCCTCTGTGTTCCTGAACAGGCGACTAGGGGCTTTTCACAGCAACTTCATTGCAGTGTTAATGTCAGCCTACTTGCGAAAATAATAAAGATTAAGATTAAATTAAAGACCCAAATTGAGTGCCATATGTGACCATCACCACCACCCTGCCCCCTACAATCCTGAGCCCCCAGATACCCCACCATGTACCCCCTCCAACAAAGCAACACCCAACTCCCCAGAGTACTCTCTGCCCAACACGCCCGCCCACCCGCAACCTGATCCCCCGACACAAACAACCAAACCCAACATACCCTCACTCCAAAATGTCCGAACCCGCCCCCATGAAGGTACGAACCGCGCCTCCCACGATCTGAACCGCACTTCCCCTCCAACCCCTCCCCCCAACGTCCACGCCCCCCGCCCACGCCCCACCCAACGTCCACGCCACCCGCCCAAACCTCCCCACCCCGCCCAACGCCCACACCTCCCCCGCCCACACCTCCCCGCCCCGCCCAACGCCCACACCTCCCACGCCCCGCCCAACGCCCACGCCCTCGCCCCGCCCAACGCCCACACCTCCCACGCTCCGCCCACACCCCGCCCACACCTCGCCCAACGCCCACACCTCCCACGCTCCGCCCACACCCCGCCCAACGCCCACACTCCGCCCAACGCCCACACCTCCCACACCCCGCCCAACGCCCACACCTCCCACACCCCACCCAACGCCCACACCTCCCACACCCCGCCCAACGTCCACACCTCCCACACTCCGCCCAACGCCCACACCTCCCACACTCCGCCCAACGCCCACACCTCCCACACTCCGCCCAACGTCCACACCTCCCACACTCCGCCCAACGTCCACACCTCCCACACTCCGCCCAACGCCCAAACCTCCCACACCCCGCCCAACGTCCCCACCTCCCACACTCCGCCCAACGCCCCCACCTCCCACACCCCGCCCAACGTCCACACCTCCCACACCCCGCCCAACGTCCACACCTCCCACACTCCGCCCAACGCCCACACCTCCCACACTCCGCCCAACGCCCACACCTCCCACACTCCGCCCAACGCCCACACCTCCCACACTCCGCCCAACGTCCACACCTCCCACACTCCGCCCAACGCCCACACCTCCCACACCCCGCCCAACGTCCACACCTCCCACACCCCGCCCAACGTCCACACCTCCCACACTCCGCCCAACGTCCACACCTCCCACACTCCGCCCAACGTCCACACCTCCCACACTCCGCCCAACGTCCACACCTCCCACACTCCGCCCAACGTCCACACCTCCCACACTCCGCCCAACGTCCACACCTCCCACACTCCGCCCAACGTCCACACCTCCCACACTCCGCCCAACGTCCACACCTCCCACACTCCGCCCAACGTCCACACCTCCCACACTCCGCCCAACGCCCCCACCTCCCACACTCCGCCCAACGTCCACACCTCCCACACTCCGCCCAACGCCCACACCTCCCACACTCCGCCCAACGTCCACACCTCCCACACTCCGCCCAACGCCCACACCTCCCACACTCCGCCCAACGCCCACACCTCCCACACTCCGCCCAACGCCCACACCTCCCACACTCCGCCCAACGTCCACACCTCCCACACTCCGCCCAACGTCCACACCTCCCACGCTCCGCCCAACGCCCACACCTCCCACGCTCCGCCCAACGTCCACACCTCCCACGCTCCGCCCAACGTCCACACCTCCCACGCTCCGCCCAACGCCCACACCTCCCACGCTCCGCCCAACGTCCACACCTCCCACGCTCCGCCCAACGTCCACACCTCCCACGCTCCGCCCAACGCCCACACCTCCCACGCCCCGCCCAACGTCCACACCTCCCACACTCCGCCCAACGTCCACACCTCCCACACTCCGCCCAACGTCCACACCTCCCACACTCCGCCCAACGTCCACACCTCCCACACTCCGCCCAACGCCCACACCTCCCACACTCCGCCCAACGCCCCCAGCTCCCACACTCCGCCCAACGTCCACACCTCCCACACTCCGCCCAACGTCCACACCTCCCACACTCCGCCCAACGTCCACACCTCCCACACTCCGCCCAACGTCCACACCTCCCACACTCCGCCCAACGTCCACACCTCCCACACTCCGCCCAACGCCCACACCTCCCACACTCCGCCCAACGTCCACACCTCCCACGCCGCCCACCGTCCACACTCCGCCCAACGTCCACACCTCCCACACTCCGCCCAACGTCCACACCTCCCACACTCCGCCCAACGTCCACACCTCCCACACTCCGCCCAACGTCCACACCTCCCACACTCCGCCCAACGTCCACACCTCCCACACTCCGCCCAACGTCCACACCTCCCACACCCCGCCCAACGTCCACACCTCCCACTCCGCCCAACGTCCACACTCCGCCCAACGTCCACACTCCGCCCAACGTCCACACTCCGCCCAACGTCCACACTCCGCCCAACGTCCACACTCCGCCCAACGTCCACACTCCGCCCAACGTCCACACTCCGCCCAACGTCCACACCTCCCACACTCCGCCCAACGTCCACACCTCCCACACTCCGCCCAACGTCCACACCTCCCACACTCCGCCCAACGTCCACACCTCCCACACTCCGCCCAACGCCCACACCTCCCACACTCCGCCCAACGCCCACACCTCCCACACTCCGCCCAACGCCCACACCTCCCACACTCCGCCCAACGCCCACACCTCCCACACTCCGCCCAACGCCCACACCTCCCACACTCCGCCCAACATCCACACCTCCCACACTCCGCCCAACGCCCACACCTCCCACACTCCGCCCAACGCCCACACCTCCCACACTCCGCCCAACGCCCACACCTCCCACACTCCGCCCAACGCCCACACCTCCCACACTCCGCCCAACGCCCCCACCTCCCACACTCCGCCCAACGTCCACACCTCCCACACTCCGCCCAACGTCCACACCTCCCACACTCCGCCCAACGCCCACACCTCCCACACTCCGCCCAACGCCCACACCTCCCACACTCCGCCCAACGTCCACACCTCCCACACTCCGCCCAACGTCCACACCTCCCACACTCCGCCCAACATCCACACCTCCCACACTCCGCCCAACGTCCACACCTCCCACACTCCGCCCAACGCCCACACCTCCCACACTCCGCCCAACGTCCACACCTCCCACACTCCGCCCAACGTCCACACCTCCCACACTCCGCCCAACGTCCACACCTCCCACACTCCGCCCAACGTCCACACCTCCCACACTCCGCCCAACGTCCACACCTCCCACACTCCGCCCAACGTCCACACCTCCCACACTCCGCCCAACGTCCACACCTCCCACACTCCGCCCAACGTCCACACCTCCCACACTCCGCCCAACGTCCACACCTCCCACACTCCGCCCAACGTCCACACCTCCCACACTCCGCCCAACGTCCACACCTCCCACACTCCGCCCAACGTCCACACCTCCCACACTCCGCCCAACGTCCACACCTCCCACACTCCGCCCAACGTCCACACCTCCCACACTCCGCCCAACGTCCACACCTCCCACACTCCGCCCACACCTCCCACACTCCGCCCAACGTCCACACCTCCCACACTCCGCCCAACGTCCACACCTCCCACACTCCGCCCAACGTCCACACCTCCCACACTCCGCCCAACGCCCACACCTCCCACACCCCGCCCAACGTCCACACCTCCCACTCCGCCCAACGTCCACACTCCGCCCAACGTCCACACTCCGCCCAACGTCCACACCTCCCACACTCCGCCCAACGTCCACACCTCCCACACTCCGCCCAACGTCCACACCTCCCACACTCCGCCCAACGTCCACACCTCCCACACTCCGCCCAACGTCCACACCTCCCACACTCCGCCCAACGTCCACACCTCCCACACTCCGCCCAACGTCCACACTCCGCCCAACGCCCACACCTCCCACACTCCGCCCAACGTCCACACCTCCCACACTCCGCCCAACGTCCACACCTCCCACACTCCGCCCAACGTCCACACCTCCCACACTCCGCCCAACGCCCACACCTCCCACACTCCGCCCAACGCCCACACCTCCCACACTCCGCCCAACGCCCACACCTCCCACACTCCGCCCAACGCCCACACCTCCCACACTCCGCCCAACGCCCACACCTCCCACACTCCGCCCAACGCCCACACCTCCCACACTCCGCCCAACATCCACACCTCCCACACTCCGCCCAACGCCCACACCTCCCACACTCCGCCCAACGCCCACACCTCCCACACTCCGCCCAACGCCCACACCTCCCACACTGCGCCCAACGCCCACACCTCCCACACTCCGCCCAACGCCCCCACCTCCCACACTCCGCCCAACGTCCACACCTCCCACACTCCGCCCAACGTCCACACCTCCCACACTCCGCCCAACGCCCACACCACCCACACTCCGCCCAACGTCCACACCTCCCACACTCCGCCCAACGTCCACACCTCCCACACTCCGCCCAACGTCCACACCTCCCACACTCCGCCCAACGTCCACACCTCCCACACTCCGCCCAACGTCCACACCTCCCACACTCCGCCCAACGTCCACACCTCCCACACTCCGCCCAACGTCCACACCTCCCACACTCCGCCCAACGCCCACACCTCCCACACTCCGCCCAACGTCCACACCTCCCACACTCCGCCCAACGTCCACACCTCCCACACTCCGCCCAACGTCCACACCTCCCACACTCCGCCCAACGTCCACACCTCCCACACTCCGCCCAACGCCCACACCTCCCACACTCCGCCCAACGTCCACACCTCCCACACTCCGCCCAACGTCCACACCTCCCACACTCCGCCCAACGTCCACACCTCCCACACTCCGCCCAACGTCCACACCTCCCACACTCCGCCCAACGTCCACACCTCCCACACTCCGCCCAACGTCCACACCTCCCACACTCCGCCCAACGTCCACACCTCCCACACTCCGCCCAACGTCCACACCTCCCACACTCCGCCCAACGTCCACACCTCCCACACTCCGCCCAACGTCCACACCTCCCACACTCCGCCCAACGTCCACACCTCCCACACTCCGCCCAACGTCCACACCTCCCACACTCCGCCCAACGTCCACACCTCCCACACTCCGCCCAACGTCCACACCTCCCACACTCCGCCCAACGTCCACACCTCCCACACTCCGCCCAACGTCCACACCTCCCACACTCCGCCCACACCTCCCACACTCCGCCCAACGTCCACACCTCCCACACTCCGCCCAACGTCCACACCTCCCACACTCCGCCCAACGCCCACACCTCCCACACCCCGCCCAACGTCCACACCTCCCACTCCGCCCAACGTCCACACTCCGCCCAACGTCCACACTCCGCCCAACGTCCACACTCCGCCCAACGTCCACACCTCCCACACTCCGCCCAACGTCCACACCTCCCACACTCCGCCCAACGTCCACACCTCCCACACTCCGCCCAACGTCCACACCTCCCACACTCCGCCCAACGTCCACACCTCCCACACTCCGCCCAACGTCCACACCTCCCACACTCCGCCCAACGTCCACACCTCCCACACTCCGCCCAACGTCCACACTCCGCCCAACGCCCACACCTCCCACACTCCGCCCAACGTCCACACCTCCCACACTCCGCCCAACGTCCACACCTCCCACACTCCGCCCAACGTCCACACCTCCCACACTCCGCCCAACGCCCACACCTCCCACACTCCGCCCAACGCCCACACCTCCCACACTCCGCCCAACGCCCACACCTCCCACACTCCGCCCAACGCCCACACCTCCCACACTCCGCCCAACGCCCACACCTCCCACACTCCGCCCAACATCCACACCTCCCACACTCCGCCCAACGCCCACACCTCCCACACTCCGCCCAACGCCCACACCTCCCACACTCCGCCCAACGCCCACACCTCCCACACTGCGCCCAACGCCCACACCTCCCACACTCCGCCCAACGCCCCCACCTCCCACACTCCGCCCAACGCCCACACCTCCCACACTCCGCCCAACGTCCACACCTCCCACACTCCGCCCAACGCCCACACCACCCACACTCCGCCCAACGTCCACACCTCCCACACTCCGCCCAACGTCCACACCTCCCACACTCCGCCCAACGTCCACACCTCCCACACTCCGCCCAACGTCCACACCTCCCACACTCCGCCCAACGCCCACACCTCCCACACTCCGCCCAACGTCCACACCTCCCACACTCCGCCCAACGTCCACACCTCCCACACTCCGCCCAACGTCCACACCTCCCACACTCCGCCCAACGTCCACACCTCCCACACTCCGCCCAACGTCCACACCTCCCACACTCCGCCCAACGTCCACACCTCCCACACTCCGCCCAACGTCCACACCTCCCACACTCCGCCCAACGTCCACACCTCCCACACTCCGCCCACACCTCCCACACTCCGCCCAACGTCCACACCTCCCACACTCCGCCCAACGTCCACACCTCCCACACTCCGCCCAACGTCCACACCTCCCACACTCCGCCCAACGCCCACACCTCCCACACCCCGCCCAACGTCCACACCTCCCACTCCGCCCAACGTCCACACTCCGCCCAACGTCCACACTCCGCCCAACGTCCACACTCCGCCCAACGTCCACACTCCGCCCAACGTCCACACTCCGCCCAACGTCCACACTCCGCCCAACGTCCACACTCCGCCCAACGTCCACACTCCGCCCAACGTCCACACTCCGCCCAACGTCCACACTCCGCCCAACGTCCACACTCCGCCCAACGTCCACACCTCCCACACTCCGCCCAACGTCCACACCTCCCACACTCCGCCCAACGTCCACACCTCCCACACTCCGCCCAACGCCCACACCTCCCACACTCCGCCCAACGCCCACACCTCCCACACTCCGCCCAACGTCCACACTCCGCCCAACGTCCACACTCCGCCCAACGTCCACACCTCCCACACTCCGCCCAACGTCCACACCTCCCACACTCCGCCCAACGTCCACACCTCCCACACTCCGCCCAACGCCCCCACCTCCCACACTCCGCCCAACGCCCCCACCTCCCACACCCCGCCCAACGTCCACACCTCCCACACTCCGCCCAACGTCCACACTCCGCCCAACGTCCACACCTCCCACACTCCGCCCAACGTCCACACCTCCCACACTCCGCCCAACGTCCACACCTCCCACACTCCGCCCAACGTCCACACCTCCCACACTCCGCCCAACGTCCACACCTCCCACACTCCGCCCAACGTCCACACCTCCCACACTCCGCCCAACGTCCACACCTCCCACACTCCGCCCAACGTCCACACCTCCCACACTCCGCCCAACGTCCACACCTCCCACACTCCGCCCAACGTCCACACTCCGCCCAACGTCCACACCTCCCACACTCCGCCCAACGTCCACACCTCCCACACTCCGCCCAACGTCCACACCTCCCACACTCCGCCCAACGTCCACACCTCCCACACTCCGCCCAACGCCCACACCTCCCACACCCCGCCCAACGTCCACACCTCCCACACTCCGCCCAACGTCCACACCTCCCACACTCCGCCCAACGTCCACACCTCCCACACTCCGCCCAACGTCCACACCTCCCACACTCCGCCCAACGTCCACACCTCCCACACTCCGCCCAACGTCCACACCTCCCACACTCCGCCCAACGTCCACACCTCCCACACTCCGCCCAACGTCCACACCTCCCACACTCCGCCCAACGTCCACACCTCCCACACTCCGCCCAACGTCCACACCTCCCACACTCCGCCCAACGTCCACACCTCCCACACTCCGCCCAACGTCCACACCTCCCACACTCCGCCCAACGTCCACACCTCCCACACTCCGCCCAACGTCCACACCTCCCACACTCCGCCCAACACCCACACCTCCCACACTCCGCCCAACGTCCACACCTCCCACACTCCGCCTACACCTCCCACACTCCGCCCAACGCCCACACCTCCCACACTCCGCCCAACGTCCACACCTCCCACACTCCGCCCAACGTCCACACCTCCCACACTCCGCCCAACGTCCACACCTCCCACACTCCGCCCAACGTCCACACCTCCCACACTCCGCCCAACGTCCACACCTCCCACACTCCGCCCAACGTCCACACCTCCCACACTCCGCCCAACGCCCACACCTCCCACACTCCGCCCAACGCCCACACCTCCCACACTCCGCCCAACGCCCACACCTCCCACACTCCGCCCAACGCCCACACCTCCCACACTCCGCCCAACGCCCACACCTCCCACACTCCGCCCAACGCCCCCACCTCCCACACTCCGCCCAACGCCCCCACCTCCCACACTCCGCCCAACGCCCACACCTCCCACACTCCGCCCACACCCCGCCCAACGTCCACACCTCCCACACTCCGCCCAACGTCCACACCTCCCACACTCCGCCCAACGTCCACACCTCCCACACTCCGCCCAACGTCCACACCTCCCACTCAATTCCCGAAATGTCGAAACGCCCCAAACAACTTCCCCAATGTCCTAACGCCCCACACAACTCCTCAAATGTCCTCACGGCCCTCCCAACTCCCCCAATGTCCAAAAGCCCCACACAACTCCCCAAATGTCCGAAAGCCCCACACAACTCTCCCAATGTCCCGAAGCCCCACACAACTCTCCCAATGTCCGAAAGTCCCACACAACTCTCCCAACGTCCAAAAGCCCCACACAACTCTCCCAATGTCTGAAAGCCCCATAACTCTCCCAACAGAACAAGGCCAGCAGCGCGGGTTCAATTCCCGTACCATCCTCCCCGAACAGGCGCTGGAATGTGGCAACTAGGGGCTTTTCACAGTAACTTCATTGAAGCCTACTTGTGACAATAAGCAATTATTATTATTAATGTCCTAAAGCCCCACACAACTCCCCCAATGTCCTAAAGGCCCACACAACTCTCCCAATGTCCCAAAGCCCCACACAACTCTCCCAATGTCCTAAAGCCCCACACAACTCCCCCAATGTCCTAAAGCCCCACACCGCCCAGAGGTCTGACACCCACCAGCCCCCCCATGTCTGGACCCCCACCTCCACACTCACCTTCTCCCTTTGAATGAGACCTTGAAACTCACCTGCTTTATGGTAACTAGTGCCATAAAAAGGAGACACCCTCCTTCGCTCCACTCCTTTTATACTTCTCAGCTAGATCATGGACCTTCTGTGCTGCCCGAGTCTCACCCAACCTGAGTCAGGAAGGTCAGGCAAGATAGGCACTTTAGAATGGAAGTGCATGCAAGTCGGTAACAGAGCAGCAATATGCCGCTCATTGCCACAACGTGGAAGTTATGGCCCAAAATGAATATGAAGGCTGTTTCATAATTACCAACTGAGGTTGTAAGATAAGTTGCTGAACCACAGATATGAAAGCTCCCAAGTTCAACACTAGTCCCTGCAGACTGGTCTTAGTCCTGACAGAGGTAGTAGTTTTACAATTGGGATGGGTACGGGGAGGGCAGGAGGTTACTTACGGGGCTTATCATAACCGATCATCCGAAACTTGTAATTGATTCCCTTGCGATAGCCTGCCAACTCTCCTCACCAGGGCCCACGTGAACAACAGATAGGTGGGCACACATAGTAAAAGCAGTGACAGGTTTGGCAGCTTCAGGAGTAGCAAAGGAGAGAAAAATAATTGGCAGAAACACATTGCAAAAATATGAAACAAGATTTTCACCACCTCGAGTCAAACAGAGAAGGCTATACCCAGAACAGTGCAGCCTTCATAAATTTAAGTACCATTCCCCACCAATACTAGAGAAAATTTCCTATTTTTCGCTAATTCATTTGGGAAAACTAAGGTGTAGGTAGGCCAACAAAAAAAACTAGCACTTCCAAAGTGTCATTGTAAATAATTGGCGTAAGACTGGATCTAAATTTTAAAAAACATCTTTGAAAAGTAGCTATTTCGCTCATCACCAACACAATTCCCTGGTCTGTCAGGTTCTTTGTCTAGTGTACATGAGGAAGTTATTCCTCGATTGTCACTACTGTGGTATCACGAAGGGAAGCAGCAAATGAGCAATTGCCAGGATCTCAAGCAGCTAGTCACGTGTATGTAGAAATAGCAGCTGCACTGTCCTTGTAACAGTTGCTGAATCTATGAAGTAGGCTGCTGAGCCATTCTGTACAGCATCTCCAAAATAATCCAAACCTACAGATAAATTACCAATCAAAGAACAAAGAAAAGTACAACACAGAAACAGGCCTTTCGGCCCTCCAAGCCTGCGCCGACCATGCTGCCCGTCTAAACTGAAATCTTCTACACTTCCTGAGTCCGTATCCCACTATTGCCATCCTATTCATGTATTTGTCAAGATGCCCCTTAAACGTCACTATCATCCCTGCTTCCACCACCTCCTCCGGCAGCGAGTTTCCAGGCACCCACTACCCTCTATATTTAAAAAAACTTGCCTCGTACATCTCCTCTAAACCTTGCCCCTCGCACCTTAAACCTATGCCCCTTGTAATGGACCCCTCTAGCCTGAGAAAAAGCCTCTGGCTATCCACTCTGTCTATGCCCCTCATAGTTTTGTAGACCTCTATCAGGTCGCCCTCAACCTCCGTCGTTCCAGTGAGAACAAACCGAGTTTATTCAACCTCTCCTCATAGCTAATGCCCTCCATACCAGGCAACATCCTGGTAAATCTCTTCTGCACCCTCTCCAAAGCCTCCACATCCTTCTGATAGTGTGGCGACCAGAATTGAATACTATACTCCAAGTGTGGCCTAAGGTTCCATACAGAATCCTGGTGCAAAATTGGTAAGTTTGTGTAAAGCAGACATAGAAAATGTAACATGGTGGCAGTGATATGAATTTGAAGATCACAGGAAACGATTTGGTACAATACAGAGGCTGTATATACATCGAAACCCCAGGAGCGTGCTTTGCAGAACAGTGAGCATCCAATCTGTGAACTAGCTGGATTGCTGGTTAGTGGGAGCAAATCAGTTTTGATCAGGCATGTAAAGCTGCAGGGCCATTTCCATGTCCTCAGGCGCTATCCCTGCACAAAAGACAAAAAAAATGCACAAAAACAGAAAAAGAACTTGAACTACAGCCACCAAAAAAAGAGAGAACCGAACAAAGCAGCTGCACTGGCACATCAGGAAGATGACCACCAAATTCCCCAGCATGAATTGGAAGGCCATAGATATCCTAAATTTAGATTTTTCAAACAAAGGAAGAAACTATGCTTTTTAGATTTAACTATGACAGAACCAGATAAACAAGCGGTGAAAATAAAGATAGCCAATGGAAATGGGGGGGTTGCATCAAGTCAACACTTTGGACCTATCCAAGGAGGATCAGAAGAACCATGTTGAGCTATGGAACATGCTGGAATTTCAGCTTTGGTAAAAATGACCACTTCATTGCAGTGTTAATGTGAGCCTACCTGTGACACTAATAAAGATTCTTATTATGAAACAACAGCCACATGAATAAATTGATCAGTTCTTCAGCAGGTGCTGTAATAACGGCAAGGACTGCAACTTTCCAGAAGCTGAACTGTCTGCACAGATAATTGAGTAGACTATAACTTCAAAGCCAAAGCCTTCCAAAAAGACGTTTTGGAGAACACTGGACACAGTGCTTAACAGGTGGCAGAAAATACTGCGCCAACATGGCTGGACAACACCAGAAAGCATTAGGTGAAGCTACGAGTATTGGCATGGTGGCCAGGATGCAGAAAGTAAGCAAGCCATGTGGGAAGTGCGGTTTACTGCACCCACTGTGAAACTGTCCTGCATTCCAAGATCTTTGCAAGCTATGCGGTGGAACAGACATTGGGCTTACCCACAGAGGAAGTCTGGTTCCAGAGGTGTGGCCAGAGGTTACAGTAATAATAATCTTTATTAGTGTCACAAGTAGGCTTACATTAACACTGCAATGAAGTTACTGTGCAGATCCCCGAGACGCCACACTCCGGTGCCTGTTCAGCTACACGGAGGGAGAATTTAGAATGTCCAATTCACCTAACAAGCACGTCTTTCAGGAATTATGGGAGGAAACCGGAGCACCTGGAGGAAACCCACGCAGACTCCGGACAGACAGTGACCCAAGCCGGGAATCGAATCCAGATCACTGGCGCTGTGAAGCAACAGTGTAAACAACTGTTGCCCATACAAACAACCAACTGAAAGGTATGTGCAGCACACTGGCTGCACCAACAGGGAGCACATCAGAAACCTGCCTAAGCATAGGCACATACGGAGTTTAGCGGCCAGATAGACCAGGTGAAGATTTAGGGCGGCAAAATCTTTGTGGAAGGTGAACAAGCTTTCCACATAATGTCACATTCACAATGTGTGGATAAAGTCAAACAGCTAGAGGCTGTTGATATTTTGCTAGTATCAACATTGTATGCCTAAGAAAAGCGGCAATACACACACACACCGACGGTTGACACAAGAGTGAGTGAAAATATCTCACCAGTCAGAATCCTGAAGGATATCTATCTGGATTGTGGATCATTGGAAGTCAATAATGCAATCTACTACAGATAAATTAACGGTGTACAAGTCACGCATTCATTACATAGGTGCATTGACATTGAAACGCAGGTATGGTAAGTCTGCATGGAAACCACCGGTATTCTACCTGATGCACACAAGCAGATCAGCAGTAGCAGGGTTACCGGCATGCACAGGACTCATTATTGTGACCATGTGCAGAAGAGGCCAAGAATAATCTCAGAGTCAGTACATTGACACTTTAGGAAACTTCAGAGATGCTGTACTCAGAAATTCAATTCTGGGGCAGCACGGTGGCACAGTGGTTAGCATTGCTGCCTCATGGCGCCGAGGTCCCAGGTTCGATCCCGGCTCTGAGTCACTGTCCGTGTGGAGTTTGTACATTCTCCCCGTGTTTGCGTGGGTTTCGCCCTCATAATCCAAAGATGTGCAGGCTAGGTGGATTGGCCACGCTAAATTGCCCCCTAATTGGAAAAAATGAATTAGGTACACTAAATTTAAAAACAAAAGAAATACAATTCTGTCGATCGACTTACCTGGAAAGTGCACGTACAGGAGAAGCCCAAGAGCGAGTTGGATGACATGGAGCACACCAGCATTGTGCTGTGAGGCAGCAATACTAACCACTGTGCCACCGTGCTGCCCCAGAATTGAATTTCGGAGTACAGCATCTCTGAAGTTTCCTAAAGTGTCAATTCTGTCTAGATCATGTACTGATTCTGAGAATATTCTTGGCCTCTTCTGCACATGGTCACAATATTGTACACAAACTGATGCAGGTCTATCACAGGTGCACTGGAAAAAAGATGGCACAATCAGGGCATGCTTGGACCCAAGGCATCCAAACTTTCTCTAAAGAGATGCCACACAAGATTCCAACTTTAGATTAATTGAAGTTTTCCTCCAAGTTGGATGCCAAACGCAGGTATTGGTCAGTTTTTTTGCCAAAGGAATCTCAAGAAATCATGTTGTTCAGGACACTAGTCGGAAGATACTGCTTCCGGAGATTGCCTTTTGGTTTATCTGTTCCAGCTGAAGATAGAAATACTCCTGAATGCATATGAATTGCCGATGATATTTCAGTGATGGGCAAAACCAAAGAAGAGCATGGCAGAAATCCAAACTCACTGATGGCAGCAACTCATCAGGAAGGACTCTCCTTCAACAGCTAGAAATGCCAGGTGAATGTAGAAATGCCCAGCAAATGTAGGATAGATTAACTTTTTTGGCTCGATTGATTCAAGTTCCAGGCTCCGTTCTGGCCTACGACACAAACTCCCCAGGACAAACTCCCCAGGACAAACTCCCCAGGACAAAGAGAACTTACAGAGATACCTCGGATTTTTCAAATTCTTCACGCCATACAAACCAAACTTTGCCAATGAGGCATCATCACGAATAGGGGTCTTAATTAATGATGTTCCATACTTATGGCAGGAAGAGCATCAACATACAAGAGACAATACTATGACCCAAGGAAGGAGACGGTCTTGGAGGTCAATGTATCTCAAAAAGTGTTAGGAGGATGCATCATGCAAGATGGCAAACTAGTTAGCATTTGGCTTCAAATGTCTATCTCAAGTACAATCCAATTATTCAAATATAGATTGCGAAACACTTGCTCTGGCATTTGATATCACAAGGTTCCACACATACCTATTTGGTAAATGATTCGCTGTGGAAACTGATGTTTTTGGCCGTACAGAGATGAACTAGGTATTTCAAGGTGTGATTTTCAGAGCTTGCACCTGAAACTCAAACATATTCTTACAGTTACCAGAGGGGCAAATGGGCATAGAGCGAACAGGACACCTGACAAAGAAACTGTCATGGCCAGGGATCAATAAAGATACCAAGAAGGCAATGAGGATGTGCGTAGCATTTAAATGTCACCAACCACGTCAACTCAAAGAACCTCTACACTATCATAAAATTCAATCGTACCCTTAGTCTAAAATTGCAACAGATTTATTCACTATCCATGGCAATGACTTTCTCCTGGTCACTGATTACTTCTCCAAGTTTCCAACCATCGGACAACTGAAGGATGCCTCAAATGCATCGGTTGCACAAACAACGAATGCAATATTCAGTTTGGCTGGAACGCCTGAAGAAGTCAGGGCGAACAACAGACCACAATACATTGGCAGACCTTTTTGGGACATGAAAGAAATGAGACACAAGACATGTGACAGCCTCGCCACACAACCCTGGTCCAATGATCTTGCCGAGCAATGGTTCACTCCATTAAGGCATTAATCATGAAGTACTGGGAAACAACATCTCCCAAGTTGCCATGTTATTCTTAAGTGCAACAGCTTCAGATATGAGCTTATCGTCAACAGCAGAAATCTTCTTTCAGAAGGCAAATTAGGAAAACCTTGCCACGCTATCACCTTTCCCAGTTCTCAGAAATACAGGAAAGTCTATTTGAAAAACGAGAGGAGAATGACACATGGCCAGCATGCAGGTGAGGAACTGCCGAGTCTGCGTACAGGACAGAAGGTTTTGATCATGCATCCTTCTCAGGGAAACTTGTCACTCATAAATATCCTAAGTGTGCAGTGAGCCTAGACAGCTCAGGGAATTGTACCACTGTGTAACACCCAGCACTCCAACTGCATCTAAAACACATTCAAAGACAATTCTGTGAAACTGTGGAAAACCACCAAGATGCCTAATCAGCACTGCAATAATACATGGAAACATAGATAGAAAATAGAAGCAGGAGGTGGGCATTCGGCCTCACACACAGGATGCCAACACACCGACATGTGAAGACCCCCTTCTGGGTCTCGGGCAGGAAATACATCACAAGATCCAGGAAGATTAGCAGCTACCCTTATACTATTGAGACTCTTGGACTCTCAATTCTTAAACTCTCTTCCGTGTAAATAGTTTTGGGAAACACTCTACTGTGCATGTATTTTCACTCAATATATGTAATGTTTTCTTGAGAACCAAAACAGGGATGTTGTGCTATCATTTTAAGAAATAAGGACTGCTGGAAGGGATCAAGGCAAAGTGGGAGGAAGAGTTGGGAGAGGGTACGGAGGAGGAGTTCTGGTGTGAGGTGCTCCGGAGGGTACGCCTCCACCTCGTGTGCGAGGTTGGGGTTGATACAGCTGAAGGTGGTGTACAGAGCATATCTTACAAGGCAAGGATGAGCCGGTTCTTTGAGGGGTAGAAGGTGTGTGTGAACGTTGTGGGGGAGGCCCGCAAACAACGTTCATATGTTTTGCTCCTGTCCAAAGCTGGAGGATTACTGAAAGGAGGTTTTTAAGGTAATCTCTAAAGTGGTGCACATGAAACTAGACCCGGACCCTCAGGAGGCCATATTGGGGGTGTCAGATCAGCCGGGGTTGGAAACGGGCGCAGGGGAACAGCTAGGGGTGTGTGCGTGTGTATTTGTGCGCTCGCGCCTTCCAATACTGGATTTTCAAATAAACCAAATCTATGTGTGGTTTACAAGATCTGGTGTGAGATTGATGAGTTTATGCAAAGCAGACATAGAAACACAACAGTCACCACTCAGTCATCAATGGGAGGAGCTCAAGAATGTCAAGTTAATTCACCATCTCAAATTGCAAGAATGCCGCTCACTCTTTAAGAATTTTCCTTTGTAGTCAGTAAATGACATCCTCCTGAGGTCCCCACAATCACAAATGCCAGACTTCAGCCAATAAGACTCACTCCACATAGAATCATAGAAAAGCTACAACACAGGAGGCCATTCAGCCCATCTTGACCATGATGTGGAGTGCCGGCGTTGGACTGGGATGAGCACAGTAAGAAATCTTCCAACACTAGGTTAAAGTCCAACAGGTTTGTTTCAAATCACTAGCTTTCGTAGAGCTGCTCCTTCCTCAGCTAGCGATTTGAAACAAACCTGTTGGACTTTAACCTGGAGTTGTAAGACTTCTTGCCATCTTGACCATGCCAGCCCTAGGACACCCAGATGTCCTTTCTAATCCCACATTCCTGTATGCGGTCCATTGCTCTGTAGCTTAGAGCACTTAAGGTGCAGATCCAGGTACATTTCAAAAGACTTTAGGGTCCCTGCCTCCACCACCCACTCAGGCAACGAATTCCAGACTCCCACTACCCTCTGTGTAAGAGGGATTTTCCTCATGTCCCCTGGTTCTGGAATTCTCCACCAAGGGAAACAATTGTATCCTGTACACCCCATCTCTTCCCCTCATAATTTTGTACACTAATATATTTGACAGTAACTTCATTGCAGTGTTAATGTAAGCCTACTTGTGACAATAAAGATTATGATATTCAGTGGTTGAGCTCATTGGATTCGGCAACGGCTATGGGCCCTGACAACATCCCGTCTGTGGTGCTGCCGACATAATAATAATCGCTTGTCACAAGTAGGCTTCAATGAAGGTACTGTGAGAAGCCCCTAGTCACCACATTCCGGCGCCTGATCGGGGAGGCCGGTATGGGAATTGAACCCACGCTGCTGGCATTGTTCTGCATTACAAGCCAGCTATTTAGCCCACTGTGCTAAACCAGCCATGTACTCCAGGACTAGCTTTGCTTATGTTCCAGTACAACTGCAACCCTGGTGCCTACCGGATTAAGTGGGAAAATTGCCCAGTTATATCCTGCCTTAAAACTTAAAACAAAAGCAGAAAATACTGGACAATAAACAGGTCTGACAGCATCAGTGGGCTGAACAGTTGGCCTGTAATGCAGAACAAGGCCAGCAGCGCGGGTTCAAACCCCGTACCGGCCTCCCCGAACAGGCACCGGAATGTGGCGACTAGAGGCTTTTCACAGTAACTTCATTGAAGCCTACTTGTGACAATAAGCGATTATTATTATTATTATTATCTGTGGAGAGAGAAGGGAGCTAACATTTTGAGTCTGGATGACTCTTTGTCAAAGCCAGAGAGAACTGGAAATAGGGTCAGATTTATACAGTTGTGGGGTGGGGGCATGGATGGTGGATAGGGAACCAGTGATAGGTGGAGATAGACAAAGATGTTGTGGACAGAAAGACAAAAGGAATGTAAATGAAGTGATTATGGCTCCGAATGTGCTGATAGTAGCACATAAAGATTAAAATGTGTGAATGACAGAACTAATTTGAGCAGTGTGTCAATGGGCAACTTGGAACAGGGAACAGATGGCCCAAGTGGGGGTCTAATGCAACGGTCTCCAGTTGGTTGATGAGTGTAGCTTCAACAACATTCAAAATGCTCAATACGATCCATGTAAAAGCTGCCTGCTCAACTAGCACCCCGTCCACCACCTTAAACCTCTTCCACGACAGGGCATACTGACTGCAGTGCATCGACAAGATGCACTTCAATAACGCCCCAAGGAGCCTTTTGACAGCACCTTACAAACCTGCAACTTTTACTACCTAGAAGAATGAGGGCCTTTGGGGCAGCATGGTCGCGCAGTGGTAGCACTGCTGCCTCATGGCGCCGAGCTCCCAGGTTCAATCCTGGCTCTGGGTCACTGTCCGCGTGGAGTTTGCACATTCGCCCTGTGGTTGCGTGGCTTTCGCCCCCACAACCCAAAGATGTGCAGGCTAGGTGGATTGACCATGCTGAATTGCCCATTAATTGGAAAAAATGAATTGGATACTCTAAATTTATTTTTAAAAAGAATGGAGGGCATTAGGGGCGTGGGAACTCCAACTGCAAGTTATCCGCCAAGTGACACATCATCTCAGCTTGGAACTGTGGCACTATTCTGTCATCATCACTAGGTCAAAATCTTGAACTCTCTACCTAACACAGCATGTGGGTGTGTCCACACCACACCTACAGCAGCAGTTCAAGAAGGCTGCTCATCACCATCTTCTCAAAAGGTATAAAGGGATGGGCACTAATTGCTGGTTTTGTCGGCGATGCCCACATTCTACGAATGAATAAAAAGTTAATAATGTTAAGAACAATTCACATCCTCTGTTCAGCTCATTTATAAAAGACAGTAAGTGCAGATTTGCTCGAGACTGGAGGAAGAGCACAATTATTTCAAATACATAATACTCTCTTCTTGGGAGGTGCACATGTGGAATAAAGATATTTTCCACTTAAACGTACTCCCTCACAAGCACACAAGAATTAGGGGAAAGAGGTCATGTAATCCCTCGAGCCAGCTCCAACATTCAATAAGGTCATGGCTCATCTGATTGTGACCTCAACTCCACCCACCTGATTGCCCCCGATGATCCTCAACTCAGCCTCGAATATATTCAATGACCGCGCCTCCACAGTTCGCTGGGGAAGAGATTTACACTAATGACTCACTGAGAAAACAAATTCCAATCTCAGTCTTAAATGGAAGACCCCTAATTTTTAAACTGTGTCCTTCATAAAAGGTTGAAAAATGTAGCTCTTCCAAGTTCCAAAAGCATCATGTGGAAAAGGGTAATTTTGGGTCTCATTGAAAGACACCCAGTCAGTTGCCTGCTATGAAGAGCTCAGGTGAAAATAAACATTCCTGCAGCTCCTGAATGCTGGCCCCAGTACTGCAGTCCACCTCAAACGATTGGGAAACCATCCAAACAGCATCATGCTTCGAAAGTGCATTTCAACACCAAACAGTTATTTTAAAAAGAGCAGCAATACACAAGGCATCATTTTAAAATGGAGTTAGACCAGCAACAAGAGTAGAGTTCTCGGGACAAGATATTTTGCAATTCTCCCTACCCAAAATTTTCTCCCAACTCTTCGCTGGTGAGGTACAATTCTGTTCTAGGAGTTTACAGCTCCATCTCTCTGATGTGTAATTCATGGTCAATCCTCACGTTAACTTGGACAAATACCAGGTTATTCCATCACTGAAGACTTTCTAGCTCAAACAGTTCCATCCGCACATGAAAATGTACAGCAGGTGAGTAGTGACAATCAACCACATCTTTCGGCAACAGGTGTTTCAGCAGTGCATAAGGGACAACCTTTTCCAAAAGATGTTTGGAGGTGGATGGAGCGGGCAGAATTTAAGTGAAATTGTGTTCATAACATGAATTTCAATTGTTTTCTTTGAAAATTTGTGTAACATTAGTACAATTCAAGAAGCTTCCAGTCGTGTCATGTCAGACACTTTCCCACCCCACCCAAAATCTTTTATTGAGCAGCAGGTAAGAAAGCATAACTGCCCAGGTAAAATACTGGGCTAATTCAAGATTTCTACATGGGTACCACCACGATTAATGGTCTGTGCTGAACTAAGTCATAAAATGTAACGGCTAAATAGAAAGCATTATACCAATTTTCTGTTGAGCCTTTAGTGCTGTCAAAATAAGGCAGGGAAGAATTCTAATCAAGGTCATCACTTCTTGCTCAATGATAAAAGTGCATACATAAATCAGACAACACCACAGCCAAGGTGGTCACTTGAGATGCAGGTCAAGCTCCCAATAAATTAGAAGTTCTCAAACTGAATGTACCTGGTAGTCAGTGGACAAGCTAACCACAAACTCGAAAGGATAATAATGTAGCATCATCCAAAATACTTTTTGTCTTTATTAACCCGCTCTAGGAATAAATCAAGTCTGGGATAAACAAAGTCTAAGTTTAGCTCAAAATTGCCACAAAGTCACCCCTTATCATATTGCAACATATACACGAAAATGAATACCCAAATTGGACTTTAAAGCATAGTTAATTCATACACCTGACATTACTTTATCAACAGGTTTTTCCAAATTCACCATAGTTTTTTCAAATTGAAGAGCCATTTTGATTTCACTTCTCGTTCAATTAATTTCTCATTTTGCCTGCCTAATCCTTCTCCAATCCACCATAACACAGGGAATATGAAAGAAAAAGCTTCTGCATTTTAGCTCTGATCCAGAAAAATAAAAATTCAATTAGTGGTCCATTCGGTTTCAAACTCCGGGGTCAGACCAAACAAGCGTGAGCTCTGCTCTTAACCTCCAAGTCAAATATTATTTACATCTGCCAAACTCAAATATATTCAGATTAAAAAGTCAACTGTCAATGTTCTTTAATTTAAGAGAAAAAAATAGACAATGGTTCAGAAGCTGTTAAAGTGCAATTAATTTAATCAAACTTTTCCCGCAGCTAAACAATTCACAAACAAAGATATTGGCAATAAATAGCTCTATCAACATACATAAAAAGTGCAGGCTTACTTTTCAGGTATAGCCAACCAATCACCACAAACATTTCACAAATACTGACCAGCCTGGAGTGCATCTCCAGCATTTTGTAGTTTCACTGTGTTGGTTTTCGTTTCCTTTATTGCGCCAAATTTCTTGCTGTATCTATAACCTCACATTTTCAAGCACATTGCGTTATGTCTTGACTATTTATTTGGAACAAACTAAAATTTACAACAGCAAGACACCTATCACCACATGATTATGAATTATTCAGTCACCCAACATAACTGCCTTCATTATTTACTAATCAATAGTTTATAGGTTACTCAAAACCACATGACAAGAACTATTTGAACTCATGCTCTATGTTTTTGACCACAAATACAATGGTTAGCACTGCTGCCTCACGGAGCCAAGGACCCAGGTTCAATCCCGACCCCGGGTCACTGTTCATATGGAGTTTACACATTCGTCCGGTGTCTGCTTGGATCTCACCCCCCACAGCCCAAAGATGTGCAAGGATAGGTGGATTGGCCACGCTAAATTGCCCCTTAATTGGAAAAAAGAATTGGGTACTCCAAATTAATACGTAAAAACACAATGCAAAGAGGTTTCAGCTGAATAATAGTTGGGTTGAAAAGATCACCTTGATCTTAAAAGAAACTAACTGTGGCAATGAACTGACCGACTGAGACAAGGTGAGTGCAGAAAACCTCAGTTCAAAATAACAGGACGGGAAAGAAATGTACAACTGCATTTTAGCACACCAATGTAAGATGGTATTTCACCAATGTTTATGAACACTTTTTTGAAGCCGAAGTAAATAGGATCAGCTAAGCATTGTAACGGATTTGCATCTAAAGGTTTTTTAAACCAATAATAGTTATATAATTTTGTTGTAACTATATGTTTATACTGCACTATCCTAACAAGTAACGTCAGTAAGTAAAGTCACCATTGTCCCAGATGACCAAAGGCTGCTTTCCCCTTTGAGGGGGAGAGCTAACTGGTGGTGACTTAACCTGAGGATCAACCACACCTCAGGCGAGGGACAAGGTTCAAAAGGCAGGGCCTTCATGAATAATTTCAGCTGGTAAGGGAATTGAACCCATGCTGTTGGCCTTGCTCTGCATCACAAACCAGCTGCCCAGCCAACAGAGCCAAAACGGCCCCACAAGTCTGCATCGCAACAGTTTTTAAGGCTCCACAACTGATCTAAGAATTAACCACAGACTGCTCTACCTTTATAAATACTGAGTTGACTTGGATAATGAAAAGTAACCTAAATCAAACATGGTCTATTATTCTCAATTAAATGAGTCCTGAAGATGTGGTGACCTGCTTTTAATTTGATGCGATTCTGTTTGAAAACACCAGAAGAATTAACATCGAATGTTACATGTCATTTAGTACAGCTGTGCTGAATTTAAAGAGCAAGTCAGTGTATTTGAGCAATTCATCGCCTTTGCAGCCCTTTGAGATGTGACTAAATTAATATAAAGTTTACTTTACAGTAATTTATAGCTTACAATTAATTTAGACATTTTTTGAACTTTGCATTTGATCACACAGGCTTTTCATAAACCATTAAATTACAGGATAGCACAGAAACAGACCATTCAACCCAACCAGTTCAAGTCGACGTCCATGTTCCACTCGAACCTCCTCCCATTTATCCTGATCTAAACTTCATCATTGTCATAATCCTCTGTTTCCTTATCCCCCATATGCTTACCCAGCTTCCCCTTAAATGCATCTATACTATTAGTTTCACAGCAGAATGAGTTCACACACACTCCTCTCTTTGGGTATAGACGTTTCTTATAAATTCCTTATTGGATTTATTGGTGATTATCTTATACTCATGACCTCTATTTGCACTCTTCCCCACAAAAAAATTATACAGAAACCATGTTGAAACAAACGACAAAAGGGATATTTTAAATATGAAAGCTGTATTTCAAATTCTCAACTTAAGATTTTGAACTTTACACAGATTGTCTTTAGGTCAGGTTTCTAACTACCAGAGGTCATTCAATTCATTAAAATTATGTACATTAGTTCAAAGTACATCGCTAAAATTTAGTATCTCCAGAAATGGTATACCCCTGAACAAAACAATGTGCTCCAATTAGCTTATGTAGAATTTCATAAATCACAGAAAGCAAAATAGATTTACAGGATAGCAAAAGTAGAACTGAAATCCATGACTGAACATGGCGCTACCTATAAAGTATTGCTACATCGAGGAACCAGAACAGCAATCTTATTGTTACACAAACATTTCATTCAGTGAGCAATATAATTCTGGCATAAATATAAACCACAGGCTCCCCGAACAGACAAATGTCATCCTTATTTGTTAACTTTCCCCTCCTTGTATGTGTGATCTGGTGACAATTGAGCAGATACCTATTAACGGTGGTCCATTTTTAGATCAGGTCAATGTTTACTATCATAGATTGATAGAATTTACAGTACAGGAGACCATTCGGCCCATCGAGTCTGCACTGGCCCTTGGGACAGAGCACCCGACCCAAGCCCACACCTCCACCCTATTCCCGTAACCCCACCTACGAGTTAACAAAATACAGTAAAATTAAAACGTACGGCTGCATTTACAGACACAAATGCAGAGTGTAAATGACAAATATTGGTGATATTCTACAGCATAAAATAGGCGAACAAAGTTATGGATTATATGTATAATTTATTAATACGGTGTATGTATAAGTCATGTGCAATGCACAGTATCACAATGGATGTGTAAATATTTTAAATGCACACTGGCAATCGCGTACATATATCAGCACATTTCACATTCAGGATGCTTATGCTAATTATGTCCACATTTGTAAACGTGTACGGATTTATACATGCAGCACATTTTCTGACAGATGTCCTAATACATTGTTTCCCAGACAGGGCACTATGACAAGAGAAAACACGCTATTTTTGGGCCATTTTAAACAGCAAGAATGGAGGAGGCAGAGAAATAGAAAGAGAAAGGCAGAGGGAGCGGTTCCGGGTGTGAGAGGAGGGAAACCGAGCCGACGTGTGAAGGGGAGGAGGGTGAAAATAAGGGGCGCGGAGGGCCGTGTGGCTTCATATCTCGCCTCCCAAACCTCCCCACACTATCCCCGCTCTCCTCCGCCGGAGCAGCCTCTGGCCCGGGCTGCGGACAGGCCGGCTTCTGGCCCATCCTGCTTCAAATTGGCCGGTGAACGAGTAAAACCTTCCCACGCCGCGCCCGGCCTCTTCAGTGAGGCGAAGGGCCCCACACCTCTCCCGACTCCCACCCCACCCCCTCCCTCACTGCTACCACCCTTATCCTCCCAACACTCACCCCACCCCTCCCCGGCCTCCAGTCCAACTGCCAGGCCGGGGCTTCTGAGCGGCCTTGCCACTCCTCCCACCGCCCGCTCGGTGATCACTCGGGGAGGGTGATCACTCGGGGAGGATGGGCCGCCCTAGGCCGCGTTGAGCCGGCTCCCCTCCACCCAATCCCGGCGCCCCTCCACCCAATCCCGGCGCCCCTCCACCCAATCCCGGCGCGGCCCTCACTGACTCACCGTTTAACCGGGACACCTGCAGCACGGTGCCCGAGGTGCCGTCGATGACTTTGACGGTGCAGCGGTTGGTGACGGCCAGGATGGCGTTGAGGGACGGGTGGTAGGCCAGGCTGCGCAGGCCTTCCTCGCAGCTCAGGCAGCCGTCGCGGGTGAGGAGCCAGTCGGACTCGGCTCCGGCCCCTGCCGCCGCCATATTGGAAGCAGCTGTGAGACAGGAAGGAGCCGCCGCCGCCGCCAACTTTCACCCCGGAGCCGCTCGTCACAAGGAGCCTGGCAACCGCACAGGAAGCGACAGCCCAACGTCACCCGGGGAGGAGGCTCTTCCCAGGACAGCCTTAATGAACCAGGGGGTGGAGGGAGGGAGGGCCGGTTGGTAATGTGCGGAGAATAGTGGAAAGACGGAGGAGAATAGAAAAGGGGGAGTGAGAGTGAAGACGAAGGGAGGGGAAAGGAAAAGAGGACGGGGAGGGGATCGGTGGTAATGGGGGAGGTGGGAGGGGATGTGAGAGGGGGTGGGGACAGGTGGGGTGGGGACAGGTGGGGTGGCGACTAGGGGGGGTGTGGTGAGGACTGGAGGGGGTTGTGGACAGGGGAGTGGAGGGGGAGGGGGAGGGGACGGGTGGAGGGGTGTGGGGACAGGGGGGGTGGGGACAGGGGTGGAAGGGGGGTGGGGACAGGGGTGGAAGGGGGGTGGGGACAGGGGTGGAAGGGGGGTGGGGACAGGGGTGGAAGGGGGGTGGGGACAGGGGTGGAAGGGGGGTGGGGACAGGGGTGGAAGGGGGGTGGGGACAGGGGTGGAAGGGGGGGTGGGGACAGGGGTGGAAGGGGGGTGGGGACAGGGGTGGAAGGGGGGTGGGGACAGGGGTGGAAGGGGGGTGGGGACAGGGGTGGAAGGGGGGTGGGGACAGGGGTGGAAGGGGGGTGGGGACAGGGGTGGAAGGGGGGTGGGGACAGGGGTGGAAGGGGGGTGGGGACAGGGGTGGGGACAGGGGAGGGACTGGGTGGGAGGGACTGGGTGGGGGGGACAGGGGAGGGATTGGGTGGGGGGGACAGGGGAGGGGGGGTGGGGAGGGGGGGTGGGGGGGACAGGGGAGGGGGGGTGGGGGGACAGGGGAGGGGGGGTGGGGGGACAGGGGAGGGGTGGGGGAGACAGGGGAGGGGTGGGGGGAGACAGGGGAGGGGTGGGGGGGACAGGGGAGGGGGGTGGGGGACTGGGTGGGGGGGACAGGGGAGGGGGGTGGGGGGGACAGGGGAGGGGGGTGGGGGGGACAGGGGTGGGGTGGGGGAGGGGGGGGGTGGAGACGGGAGGGGGTAGGCGTGTGGAGGGGGGTAGGTGTGGGGGGGTGGAGGGGGTAGGCGTGTGGAGGGGGTAGACGTGAGGGGGTGGAGGGGTTAGGCGTGAGGGGGTGGAGGGGTTAGGCGTGGGGGGTGTGGAGGGGGTAGGGGATGTGGAGGGGGTCGGGGGGTGGAGGGGGTAGGGGAGGGGCTTATGGGGGGTAGGGGATGTGGAGGGGGTAGGGTGGATGGGGGGGTTGGGGTGGGTGGATGGGGGGGTTGGGGTGGGCGGTGGGGGGGCTGAGGATGGAGTGGGGGGGTAGAGGAGGGGTGGGCGGGAATAGAGGAGGGGGTGGGCGGGAATAGAGATGGGGTGGGTGGGTGGGGGGGACTAGAGGAATGGGTGGGTGCGTTGGGGGACAGGGGGGGGAGATGGGCGAGGAGGGAGTACGGGACAGGGAGGAGAAGGGGTGGGAACGAGGGAGGGGTGCGGATGGGGAGGGGGTCAAGGGTTGGGAGGGGAACGAGGGAGGTGTGGCGAGGAGGGTAAGTCGCTGGGCGGGAACCAGGTGGGTATGAGATATAGTTTGGGGAGGGAGAAGGACGATGGAGAGGTACGGATATAAGGTAAAGAGGAAGAATACAGGGAAACAGTTACCAAAATATAGAGAGAAAAAGAAAATTTCCATGCACCGTAATCATGTTGTGGAGATGCCGGCGTTGGATTGGGGTGAGCACAGTAAGAAGTCTTACAACACCAGGTTAAAGTCCAACAGGTTTGTTTCGATGTCACTAGCTGCTCCTTCCTCAGGTGAATGAGGAAGTGTTGTAAAACTTCTTACTGTAATCATGTTGAAATACAATTTATTGAACTCATTAGATGATAAGATGGTTTATGGTAAAACCTGAACAAGAGTTTAAATATATTTTAATTCAATTTTTCCAATTTTATGCATGACAATTACAAGTCACAACTTTTAAAGTGCTTTAATTAAGCATTTTTTAAATATAAATTTTAGAGTACCCAATTCGTTTTCTCCAATTATGGGCAATTTAACGTGGCCAATCTCCTGCACATCTTTGGGTTGTGGGGGCGAAACCCATGCAAACACAGGGAGAATGTGCAAACTCCACACGGACAGTGACCCAGAGCCAGGATCGCACCTGGGAACTCAGCACCGTGAGGCAGCAGTGTTTTTTCCAATTAAGGGGCAATTTAGCGTGGCTAATCCACCTACCCTGCACATCCTCCCTGTGTTTGCATGGGTTTCGCCCCCACATCCCAAAAATGTGCAGGGCAGGTATATTTAAAGAAAAGAATAACATTCGAGAACAGAGACTATATTTCAGATATGTTGGGATGATGTAGACATTTTTTGTTAAAAGGCGTAAATTGGGCACAGTGTATGAAGGAGGTGCAGAGCTTTCTGATTGCACTGCCCCACATGTTGGAAGAGATATTGACGGCGGGAGGATTGGAAAAGAGGTGGTGTCGACGATTTATGGGGTTATTCTGGGAGAAAATAAGGTATCACTGGATGGGATTAAGACAAAGTGGGAGGAAGTGTTGGGGGAGGGCATGGAGGAGGGGTTGTGTGAGGTGTTACGGAGGGTGAATGCGTCAATTTCATGGGCGAGGTTGGGACTGATACAGGTGAGGATGAGCCGACTCTTTGAGGGAGTGGAGGATGCTTGTGAGCGCTGTGGGAGGAGCCCCGTAAACCATGTATGTATGTTTTGGTCCTGTCCGAAACTAGAGAAGTATTGGAAGAAGGTATTCATGTCACCTCGGGGGTACTGTGCGTGAACTTGGAACCAGGGTCCCAAGAAGCCATTTTCGGGGTGTCGGACCAGCCAGGGATGCAGGCGGGTGTGGGTGCAGATGTTTTAGCCTTTGCCTTGCTGATTTCCCCGAGGCGGGTCCTGTTCGGGTGGAGGTCAGCTTCTCCGCCTTGTGTCTTGGCGTGGCAGGGGGATCTGCTGGAATTTCTGACTCTCGAGAAGGTGAAGATTGAGCTGAGGGGGATGAAGGAAGGGTTCTACAATTCATGGGCACTGTTTATTATGCACTTGTTTGCCATCCTGCGGAAGCTAAAGAAATTTGGCATGTCTGCATCGACTCTCACAAACTTCTACAGATATACGATAGGGAGCATCCTATCCGGCTGCATCACAGCCTGGAATGGCAACTGCTCAGTCCAAGATCGCAAGAAACCGCAGACTGTGGTGAACTCAGCCCAACGCATCACACAAACTTGCCACCCCCACATTGATTCTGTATTCGCCTCTCGCTGCCTCAGGAAGGCAGACAGCATTATCAGAGACCCCTCCCACCCAGGCATTGCCTTCTTCAAGACCCATCCATCAGGCAGAAGGTACAGAAATCTGAAGACTCGCACATCCAGACATAGGAACAGCTTCTTCCCCACAGCTGCAAGACTCCTCAACGACTCCCCCTCGGACTGATCTGTTCTCTGTAAGAACACTATTCACGACGCCCTATGCTGCTCTTGCTCATGTATTTGCTTTGTTTGGCCCCTTGTTCCACACTGTAACCAACCACTGTTTTGTCGATGTACCATTTGTCGAAGATCCCTGTGGATTATTCTTGTGTCTACTATGTACATACTGTGTACGTTCCTCGGCCGCAGAAAAATACTTTTCACTGTACTTCGGTACATGTGACAATAAATCAAATCAAATCGAAAAGTAGGCGAGGAAGGGGGGTGTTGAGGTTATTGTTGTTCTTGAGTACATTGTTTACGGACTGATTGTTAATTCTCTTTCTTTTTTTTACTTTGAATGGGTGATGTTTGGGTCTGTATATTGAAGGGGATACTGTTTGGACGATTGGTACTGTATTTGTTTTTATTTGTATTCTTTTTATTTGTTGAAAATGAAAATAAGATTTTTTTTTAAGAGTTTTTGTTAGGTTTTATTAAATGTAGGGTTTTAGTTGTGGGGGACTTTGCCTTGCTCTTGTGGCACAGTGCACGTTGGTTAGCACTGCTGTCTCACAGCTCCAGGGTCCCAGGTTCAATTCGGACGCGGGTGATTGTGCGGGGTTTGCACTTTCTCCCCATGCCTGCGTGGGTTTCCTCCGGGTGCTCCGGTTTCCTCTCACAGTCCAAAAATGTGCAGATTAGGTGGATTGGCCACGATAAAGTGCCCCTTAATGAGCAAAAGGTTAGGTCGGGTTACGGGGATAGGATGGAGTCGAGGGCTGAAGTACGGTGCTCTTTCCACGGGTTGGCGCAGACGTGATGGGCTGTATGGCCTCCTGCACGGTAAGTTCTATGATTGTTTGCTTTTGGGTGTGGCCACATTCAATGGCGAATGCGTTGTTGGGGGGGGGGGGGGTGGGGGGGGTTAGTTTGCTGATGGTGTCTATTGGTCTTTCTTTGCCCAGTCATTTGACTTGGTTTGGTGGCCACCTTGGGTGGATCTTTTTGCTTCACCTTTTGAGTGGCCCTTGGTTAATCTCACTTGGTGGAAATGGCTGACTCCGGATTAAGGGGAGGTGGGAGTCTTCCAATCCTCTTGGTCACTTGAAACGTAAAGGGTTTGAATGGCCCAGTGAAGAGGTCAAGGTCATTTGACCTTCTCAAATTGGGTGCTTTGTGCACCCGAACTATCGGGATTTCTCACTTTTTTTCACAGGTCCAGTTATATTTCCTGGATTGATTTCTTTGTTTTGGATAAGGTTCTCCTCCCTCACTCGGTGGTGGCAGCTGAGTGTTTAGCAATTATTATTTCAGACCATGTTCTGCACTATTATCAATTTGATTCTAGAGTCTGAGCCCACCCAGCGTCCACCCTGGAGGTTAGACAGACACTACACTCTTAGATGATGCGAAATTCTGTGAACGTATGTCCACAGCCATAGACGGCTATATAAAATCTAATATGTCCGATTCAATTTCACCTTCCACTTTATGGGAGGCTCTTAAGATAGTCCTCCGGGGGAGGGTGGGGGGAGAGTTGGTCCTCCGGGGGAGGGGGGGGGGAGAAGAGTTGGTCCTCCGGGGGAGGGGGGAGGAGAGTTGGTCCTCCGGGGGAGGGGGGGGGAGAGTTGGTCCTCCGGAGGGGGGGGGGGGGGAGAGTTGGTTCTCCAGGGGAGGGGGGGGGGAGGTATCTCTGACAGGGTGTATGTGTTGCAGACAGCTTTGTTTGAGCAGCAGAGACTGGTGGATTCCATTCTAGAGGTGGATCACCAATACTCATTTGATCCTCCGGAGCTAATGGCAAATAGGAAAAAGTACAGGCCCAGTTTGAGCTGTTGTCTACTGACAGGGCAGGACATCAGTTACAACGCTCCAGGGGCACGTTCTATGTGTACGAGAAAATGGCCAGTTGTCTTCTGCCTCACCAACTCAAATGGCAGGTGGCGTCCCGGGAGATTTCTCTGATACTTAATTCGGGCATCAACTTCATTTCCACCCCTCCCCAGGTCAATGCGGTTTTGAAAACCTTTTACCGTGATCTTTATAGATTGGAGCCCCCTACAGATAAATCAGTCATGTCCGACTTTCTAGACAGTCGACCCGTCCAAATGGTTAAGGTGGATCTGAGCAATGAGTTGGACTCCCCTCTATGCCCAGATGAGAGTGTAAATTGTATTGGGCTGATGAAGTCTGGTAAGGCCCCTGGACCGGATGGTTTTCTAATTGAATTATCATAGAATTTACATACAAGAAGTTATCAGAACAGCTTGTGCCATTGTTATTGGACATGTTTAATGATTCCCTATCCCAGGGACGTGGCCTCTGACCCTCGCTGAAGCTTCCATTTCCCTGCTTCTTAAGAAAGACAAATACCCGACAGTGTGGTTCGTACCGCCCTATGTCACTATTTTTAAAAAAATGTTTATATGAAGGCATTTATATTTATAAGTCGATAAATGGTTTCCATCTCTGGGCAAACCCCTCCACAGACCCTCTCAAGGCGAACTTGATTTTATCCACCCTAAGGAATTCCACAAGGTCGGCCACCTACACCCCCGGTTTCAGCAGCCCTGAGTCTCTCCATTCCAACAAGATGCGTCTCCAGGCTACCAGAGAGGTAAAGGCCAAGACGTCTGCCTCTCTCACCCCATGGACTCTTCCGACACTCCAAAAATTGCCACTTCTGGACTTGGGACCACCTTCACCCTCAGCACCTCAGACATCATGTCAGCGAACCCCTGCCAGAATCCATCCAGTTTTGGACAGGCCCAATATATGTGGACATGGTTCACGGGGTCCTCCCGCGCATTGCCCACACCTATCCTCCACCCCCTCAAAAATCCTGCTCATTGTGGCCCCCGTCATACATGCCATGTGAAATACTTTAAACTGAATGAGGCTAAGCCTAGCGCACGAGGATGCATTCACCCTTCACAGAGCCTCCTATTATCGCCCGGCCTCCAGCACCATCGCCAGCCCTTACTCCCACTTCCGCTTAATTTCTCCTATTGGGGCGCCCTCCCAGTCCATTAATTCTTTGCAAATCTCCGACACCCTGTCCTCACCAACCCCTGTTTTTAAAACCACCTTGTCCTACAACCCCAAGGGTGGCAGGTCAGGAAAGGACGGCACCTGTTTCCTCATATAGTCCCGAACCTGTAAGTACCAGAACCCATTCCCGCTGGGCAGCTCATATTCCTCTACCAGTCCCTCCAAGCTCGAAAAGCTGCCCCTAACAAGGAGGTCCCCAAACTGCTCAATCACTCCCTGAACTCCACATCCATCATCCCCACCCCCCCCCCCCCCCCCCCCCCCCCGCCAAGAACAAACCTATGGTTCCCACAAATCGGAGCCCAATCTGAGGCCCCCACCAGGTTCACAAAACCTTCCCCCTGAATCTGCTACTATATTCCTCACCTCAAACGCCATTCATTTATTTGCCAGCACCGCTACCCCCCCCCCCCCGCGTCATCATGTCTAATCCTGAATGGAAGTCTTGCCCTACCCACCCTTTCCTTAGCCTTGTCTGATCCCCGATCTTCAAGTGTGTTTCTTGTAAAAAAAAGGCCACGCCTGCCTTCAAGCTCCTCAGGTACGTGAAAATACGTGACCGTTGAACTAGCCTATTCAGCCCCCTCACGTTCCATGTGACCAACCTGCTCAGAGGGCACCCTGCTGATCAACCATACCCCTTCTTAGGCCAGCCCCGGCCCATGCCATGCGATCCTCCAGGCCCACCCTCGGATGTCCACCGTCACCACTCCCTCTCATGCTACACCACAGCAACAACATCTTTGTCAGCAGCCCCCCCTTCCCCTAAACAAAATAACAACCCCATTGCCCTCTGCTTCACTAACCACCTGATCACCCCTCACTGCGCTCCTGTTAACTAGCCCACCCAGCTAGCCTGGCACCCCGCCCAAGGCGCCGGAGCCTCCGAACCCCCACTGATTCCCCTCCCCCCCTCCACTCACACACCTCACAAACATCAATGAAATAATAAAAAGGTACACTCGCCCTCAACGCAATAAAACATCTTGAAGGAGAAATGTTCTCCAACAACCAACAAATGAAAAAAAGAGACAAAAACAAATGGACAGAGAAATAACCCATCTCCTCCCACCTCCTCCACAGTTCAATGTCCTTCTCCTGCCAGTCCATTGTCACTTAAAAACTCCATCGCCTCCTCTGGTGTTCCGAAATAATGTTCTTGGCTATTGAGAGTCACCCAGAAATGGGCCATGTACAACATCCCAAACTTCACCCCCTTTTTAAAGAGGGCAGCCTTCACCCGATTGAACCCGGCTCTCCTCTTAGCCAGGTCTGCGCCCAGGTCCTGGTGCACCCGAAGCTCTCTCCCCTCCCAGATGCATCTCCATCTGCCTCGCCCATCTCAATATCTTCTCCTTGTCCAGGAACCGGTGAAGATGCACCACCATCACCCTCAGCGGCTCATTCGCCAGCGGCTTCCTCATCAGCGTCCTGTGAGCTCACTCGACTCCAGGGGCACGTCAAAGGTCCCTTCCCCACTCAACGTCTCCAGTATCTTAGGGGGGGCTATGGTAGCATAGTGGTTAGCACAGTTGCTTCACAGCTCCAGGGCCCCAGGTTCGATTCCCGGCTTGGGTCACTGTCTGTGCGGATTCTGCACTTTCTCCCTGTGTCTGCGTAGGTTTCCTCCGGGTGCTCCGGTTTCCTCCCACAGTCCAAAGATGTGCAGGTTAGGTGAATTGGCCATGCTAAATTGCCCTTAGTGTCCAAAAAGGTTGGTTGGGGTTACTGGGTTACAGGGATAGGGTGGGAGTGTGGGCTTCGGAAGGGTGCTCTTTCCAAGAGCCGGTGGAGACTCGATGGGCCGAATAGCCTCCTTCAGCACTGTAAATTCTATGATACGTGCCAGCGTCCGCTCCCTCGATGTCTTCAGGCATCCCCACGATTCTTAGATTCTGTCTCTGGGAACGATTCTCCAAGTCCCCAACATTCTCCTTTAACCACTTCTCGGTCTCTCGCATTAGACCCTCTTCAGCTACCAATGAGGCGAGCTGCTTACGTGCTCCCCCACTGCCTCCTCCACCTTCTGAATAGCCTGGCATGGGACACCAGTCTCTGCTCCACACGGTCAATTCCCACCACCTTGGCTAGGTCCTTCTGGGCCTCCCTTCTCTGTCGGCTAAACTTCTCATTCAAGAAGTCCACCAGTTGCGCTATCAACCACTGGGCAGACAAGACCGACCCTTCACCCTCTGCCATCCTAACCTGTGGCGCACAAAGATTCTCCTGTTCCAACTGTTCTTCTCGACCCACTTCTGGTCCATGGATCCATCCATCAGCACCAACAGTGGAGTTAAACTCTTCTCCAGTCACCCCTCCCCTTTTTTTCCACAAAGCTTCCTCCCTATAAACGGGGAAAAGGTCTGAAAAAACAACCTCGAGCAGCAGCTGCCAAACGTGCGACCACTCACACGGACGTCTCTGGAAGTCCCCATATCGCTCTTGAATGCGAACCTCAAGCTACTCGCCAAGGTGTTGGCGCTGAGGTTGGAGGCTTGTCTCCCAAATATAATTTTGGACGATCAAAGAGGATTGGTGAAGGGCGCCAGTTTTTTTTTTTAAATTTAGAGACCCCAATTCTTGTTTTTCCAATTAAGGAGTGATGCACAATCAATTACTCTCGAGACAGGACTTCCGGTGACGGCGGGCGGGAGGCAGCCGCACATTGGAGGGCTCCCGTTCGGGAACGGCATTTCGCGGGACGTCCGGTGACGGCGGGCGGGAGGCAGCCGCACATTGGAGGGCTCCCGTTCGGGAACGGCATTTTCGCGGAGTAACGCCCGGTCCTAGGGCCAGCGACGGCAGTAAAAGTCGGGGGATAGCGCACAGAGAAGAAGGATGTCGAAAATCACCACAAAAACAGCCGGGAAAAAAGCGTCTGAAAGTCCGTTGGAGAGGGGAAAGGTCACCGCGGGGTCAACAAAGAAAATGGAGGCTGGAGCACCAGGGGAGGCCGCAGTGCTTACGGCTGAAGAACTAACTAAGGTGATGGCTGCGGAATTCCAAAAGCAGTTGGCGCAGATTGAGAAATGTATGTAGATGGTGATGAAGGAGATGATGGAGGTTTTGAGTGTGCTGGTGGAGGAGGCGGTTTCCCCGGTGAGGACGGAGGTGGCGAGCGCAGTGGCGGAGGTGCGAGAGCAAGGGGAGGCGCTGAAGGAAGTGGAGGAGACGGTATTGCAGCACGGTGATCAACTTGCCTCGATGGGGAAGGAGATGCGGAAGGTGATGGACACGAACACGAATCTGAGAGGAAAAGTGGAAGATCTGGAAAACAGATCCAAGCGACAGAATTTGAGGGTCGTGGGGATGCCCGAAGGAGTTGAAGGACCAAAGCCGACTGAGTATTTTGCCGCGATGCTGGCAAAACTACTGGGGGAGGGGGAGGACCCCTCCCGATATGAACTGGATCGGGCTCATCGGTCGTGGAGGCCTGTACCAAAGGCGAGTGAGCCGCCAAGGGCAGTGACTCTGTGCTTCCGTAGGTACAGTGTGAAGGAGAAGGTCCTGAGCTGGGCCAAACAGAAGCGGGTGGTGCAGTGGGCTGGAGCTGGTGTACGTGTATACCAGGACTTTACGGTGGAGCTGGCGAAGAGGTGGGCTGCCTTCAACCGGGTGAAGAGGGCACTGTACATTGGCAAGGTGCAGTGCGGCATTGTATATCCAGCGAAGCTGAGGGTGACTTACAAGCTCAGGGACTTTTATTTTGGAACGGCGGAAGCAGCGGAGGAGTTTGCGAAGGCAGAAGGACTGTGGCAGAACTGACAAATTGAGGAATGGTCATGTGCCGATGTAACCTCATGACTGTATTTTCTTCTTTTTTTGTATCACTGCGCGCGGGTGTAGAGGCTAAAGGAGCCAATGTTGCGCATATTTGGACAAGGGAAGGGACGGGACTTTCACTCGAAAGGAGGGCTCTTTGAGGTGTAGGTGGATATGCGGGGTTTGTGTGCTAAAAGGGGATCTTTGGGCTTTCCTTGGGCCGGGCAAGGGGGAAAGGGACCCGGGCGGGGGCCTCCACGCTGGCCGGTTTAAGCCAGCCAGTGAATGGGAGTGAGGTGGGGGGAGGGGCTGCGGCCATCGGAGCCTGACAGAACGGGGTTCGAGTGGTCTATCCAGGGTGGAAAGTTGGGGGGAGGGAACCGATGTTGGGGGAGAGAACCGAGGTTGGGAGGAGGAGTTTTACAAGAGGCATTGGACGGGAGGAACTGGAGACTTGAGGGGGGGGGGGGTTACAACTTTGGGGTATCATGTACGGTACTCTCTTAGAGGCTGGATGGCGTTGGTTGGAGGGGTGGGTGGGTGGAGAGCCGTGTAGATTAAGCGTGACTACGGGTAATTCCTGATTCTTTTTTGTCATTTGTTTATGTAAACAGGCGGGTTGAGGTTTGGGGGTTGGTGGGCGGATGGGATCGTTGTTATTATGGGGATTGACATATCTTGTTGATTATTGTTTATTGTTGATGGGTGTAAATGTGGGAGAAAACGTGAAAAAAAATTTTTAAATAAAAAGAAATTACTCTCGAGACAAGGTGAGTCATAACTAATAGGCTTTAATCAGCTAGAACTGTACCCAGCAGCCTCGATACAGAAAGTGAAGGCTGCTGGGACAGCATTGGTTCTTATACCACGCCTCTCAGGGCGGAGCTGTGTACGTTAGCCAATGGTAGACTCCTAGGTCTAGCCAATGGGCATCCACCTCTCAGGTACTGCAATACCTGGTGTTACCACATTCACCCCCTGTTAAAAAAGAACCCAGCGGGGTGATGGCCAGCGTTACTGTCGCCTTTTGCATGGTAGGACCAGGTATGGAGGTACCGTGATGTCGAGGGTAACAGAGAAAGCTTTGTTTTATGGTGCAGCAATCAGACGATCGGGTGGCCTGGTCATCCTTCTGGAGCGTCTGGGCTTCGGCGATGATCCTGGTGGGGGCCCCGGCGGTTGAAACCCCCCCCCCTGAACTTGTAAACAAAAATAAAAATTAAATGAATAAAATAAATGAATAAAACCGCCCCATACCTGTAAAACAATAAGCTGCGGCCGTTTAAAAAAAAAAGTGGCCGCACTGCGCATGCGTGCCCGATCATTGGTGTGCATGCGTGCTCGATCATTGGTGTGCATGCGTGCCCGATCATTGGTGTGCATGCGTGCCCGATCATTGGTGTGCATGCGTGCTCGATCATTGGCGTGCAAGCGCATAGTTTTGCGCATGCGTGCTGATGACCTGGCACACATGCGCAGTGCAGCCGCATTTTTTTTACATGTTCATGGCCATTTTGAAGGCCGTTTGCAGCCGTCGTTATTAACAGCAGGCTGCTGCGGCTGTTACACGCAGATTTGCGCGATCAGGAGCGCCGCGATGGATGGCTCCACGACCCTCCCGACACCCACCTGTGACCCACCCGCGGGTTGCCCCCCGAGTTTGACGATGCCTGGCTTAGGTGGATTGACCATGCTAAATTGCCCCTTGTGGTAATACCAAGTATTGCAGTACCTGAGAGGTGGGTGCCCATTGGCTAACATACATAGCTCCGCCCTGATCGGCGGGGTATAAGAACCAATGCCGTCCCAGCAGCCTTCACTTTCTGTATCAAAGCTGCTGGGTACAGTTCTAGCTGATTAAAGCCTATTAGTTATGACTCACCTTGTCTTGAGAGTAATTGATTGTGCATCAATTTAATCAGCTAGAACTTCTGAAAGGATGGATCTCCACATCAAGCCGGAGTGCCTTCAGCTCAGCCCCCACGCAGACAACTCCGCTGCTATCTTCAAGTACTGGCTGACGTGTTTTAAGAGCTTCGTCGACACGGCCGCCGATGCCCCCACGGAAAGGCAGAAAATGCACCTTCTACGCTCCCGGGTCAGCCCTGCAATCTACCCTCTGATCGAGGAGGCGGAGAATTATGCTGCAGCTATCGAGCTGCTAGAAGGACATTACATCCGTCCTCTGAACCAGGTCTACGCACGTCACCTGCTGGCAACTAGAAGGCAGAGCCCAGAAGAAACACTGGAAGACTTCTACCGGGCTCTACTAGTGCTGGGCCGAAACTGTGGCTGCCCAGCAGTTACGGGGAACGAGCACACGGAACTTTTAATTCGAGATGCTTTTGTGGCAGGTATGACTTCCCCCGACATCCACAGAAGGCTCCTTGAAATGGACACACTGGTCCTCACTGAGGCACGGGCCCTGGCAGGGTCCATGGACGTTGCGTCCAAAAACGCACTGGCTTTTGCTCCCGGACGCACGGCGCCCCCCTGGGCTGCATGGCACCCTGTCGCGGCAGCCCCCCAAACTTTCCCGCTAACCCCGCAGGCCTGCATGGCAAGACGGCCCGTTTTCACCGCCGGCCAACGCTGCTTCTTCTGCGGCCAGGCGAATCATCCCCGCGCCGCTGCCCGGCCCGCACCGCCACCTGCAAAGGGTGCGGCAAGAAAGGCCACTATGTCGCGGTCTGCCAGGGCCGCACCGTGGCAGCGGTCTCCAGCGACTATCGGCAGCCTTTGTTTCAGGTCCCGGCCGTCCACGGCCCACTGCCGCCCTCCTATCCCCTGGCCGTGTGCGATTCACGGGCGCGGCCATTTTGCCCCCCCGGCCACCACGCTGGATGTCCCTCGCCGCCGCCATCTTCTGCATCCCCGGACTCCGTGTGCGACCGGTGGCTGATGCCATCTTGGATGGGGCCTCAAGCCCCCAGCACAGCCGACTCCACGCTGCCCGACCAGAACTCCCCCTTGCTGCAGCTGGCCACCATTACCCTGGACCGGCCTCAAGCCCCCAGCACAGCCGACTCTACACTGCCTGACCAGAACTTCCCCTTGCTGCAGCTGGCCTCCGTTACAATGGACCAGAGTCGGCCCCGGACGCAGCGAAAGCCACCACAACGATCGCCATCAATGGCCACGTGACGTTGTGCCTGATCGACTCCAGGAGCACGGAAAGCTTTGTCCACCCCGACACGGTAAGACGCTGTTCTCTTGTCACCCATCCCGTAAACCAACGGATCTCCCTGGCCTCCGGGTCACACGCAGTGGAGATAAAGGAGTTCTGCCTCGCGAACCTCACTGTCCAAGGCAGGAAATTCTGCAATTTCCGCCTGTACGTTCTGCCGCACCTCTGCGCAGCCACCCTTCTTGCGCTGGATTTCCAGTGCCACCTACAAAGCCTGACCATTAAATTTGGCGGCCCTATACCCCCCTACTGTCTGCGGCCTCGCGACCCTTAAGGTCGACCCGCCTTCCCTGTTTGCGAACCTCACCCCGGATTGCAAACCCGGCGCCACCAGGAGCAGACGGTACAGCGCCCAGGACCGGACCTTCATCAGGTCCAAGGTCCAAAGGCTGCTGAAGGAAGGGGTCATCGAAGCAAGCAACAGCCCCTGGAGGGCTCAAGTAGTGGTGGTAAAGACCGGGGAGAAACATAGGATGGTCATCGACTATAGCCAGACCATCAACAGGTCTACGCAACTGGACGCGTACCCTCTTCCCCCATATAGCCGACCTGGTAAACAGGATTAAGACCATAAGACATAGGAGCGGAAGTAAGGCCATTCGGCCCATCGAGTCCACTCCGCCATTCAATCATGGCTGATTTCAACTCCATTTCCCCGCTCTCTCTCCATAGCCCTTAATTCCTCGAGAAATCAAGAATTTATCAACTTCTGTCTTAAAGACACTCAACGTCCCGGCCTCCACCGCCCTCTGTGGCAATGAATTCCACAGACCCACCACTCTCTGGCTGAAGAAATTTCTCCTCATCTCGGTTCTAAAGTGACTCCCTTTTATTCTAAGGCTGTGCCCCCGGGTCTTAGTCTCCCCTGCTAATGGAAACAACTTCCCTACATCCACCCTATCTAAGCCATTCATTATCTTGTAAGTTTCTATTAGATCTCCCCTCAACCTCCTAAACTCCAATGAATATAATCCCAGGATCCTCAGACGTTCATCGTATGTTAGGCCTACCATTCCTGGGATCATCCGTGTGAATCTCCGCTGGACCCGCTCCAGTGCCAGTATGTCCTTCCTGAGGTGTGGGGCCCAAAATTGCTCACAGTATTCTAAATGGGGCCTAACTAATGCTTTATAAAGCTTCAGAAGTACATCCCTGCTTTTATATTCCAAGCCTCTTGAGATGAATGACAACATTGCATTTGCTTTCTTAATTACGGACTCAACCTGCAAGTTTACCTTTAGAGAATCCTGGACTAGGACTCCCAAGTCCCTTTGCACTTCAGCATTATGAATTTTGTCACCGTTTAGAAAATAGTCCATGCCTCTATTCTTTTTTCCAAAGTGCAAGACCTCGCACTTGCCCACGTTGAATTTCATCAGCCATTTCTTGGACCACTCTCCTAAACTGTCTAAATCTTTCTGCAGCCTCCCCACCTCCTCCATACTACCTGCCCCTCCACCTATCTTTGTATCATCGGCAAACTTAGCCAGAATGCCCCCAGTCCCGTCATCTAGATCGTTAATATATAAAGAGAACAGCTGTGGCCCCAACACTGCGGGACACCACTCGTCACCGGTTGCCATTCCGAAAAAGAACCTTTTATCCCAACTCTCTGCCTTCTGCCTGACAGCCAATCGTCAATCCATGTTAGTACCTTGCCTCGAATACCATGGGCCCTCATTTTACTCAGCAGTCTCCCGTGAGGCACCTTATCAAAGGCCTTTTGGAAGTCAAGATAGATAACATCCATTGGCTCTCCTTGGTCTAACCTATTTGTTATCTCTTCAAAGAACTCTAACAGGTTTGTCAGGCACGACCTCCCCTTACTAAATCCATGCTGACTTGTCCTAATCTGACCCTGCACTTCCAAGAATTTAGAAATCTCATCCTTAACAATGGATTCTAGAATCTTGCCAACAACCGAGGTTAGGCTAATTGGCCTATAATTTTCCATCTTTTTCCTTGTTCCCTTCTTGAACAGGGGGGTTACAACAGCGATTTTCCAATCCTCTGGGACTTTCCCGGACTCCAGTGACTTTTGAAAGATCATAACTAACGCCTCCACTATTTCTTCAGCTATCTCCTTTAGAACTCTAGGATGTAGTCCATCTGGGCCCGGAGATTTATCAATTTTTAGACCTCTTAGTTTCTCTAGCACTTTCTCCTTTGTGATGGCTACCATATTCAACTCTGCTCCCTGACTCTCCGGAATTGTTGGGATATTACTCATGTCTTCTACTGTGAAGACTGACGCAAAGTACTTATTTAGTTCCTCAGCTATTTCCTTGTCTCCCATCACAAAATTACCAGCGTCATTTTGGAGCGGCCCAATGTCAACTTTTGCCTCCCGTTTGTTTTTAATGTATTTAAAGAAACTTTTACTATCATTCCTAATGTTACTGGCTAGCCTACCTTCATATTTGATCCTCTCTTTCCTTATTTCTCTCTTTGTTATCCTCTGTTTGTTTTTGTAGCCTTCCCAATCTTCTGACTTCCCACTACTCTTTGCCACATTATAGGCTTTCTCTTTTGCTTTGATGCATTCCCTAACTCCCTTTGTCAGCCATGGCTGCCTAATCCCCCCTCTGATAACCTTTCTTTTCTTTGGGATGAACCTCTGCACTGTGTCCTCAATTACTCCCAGAAACTCCTGCCATTGCTGTTCTACTGTCTTTCCCACTAGGCTCTGCTCCCAGTCGATTTTCGTCAGTTCCTCCCTCATGCCCCTGTAGTTACCTTTATTTAACTGTAACACCTTCACATCTGATTCTACCTTCTTTCTTTCAAATTGGAGATTGAATTCTACCACATTATGATCACTGCCTCCTAAGTGCTCCCTTACTTTAAGATCTTTAATCAAGTCTGGCTCATTACATAACACTAAGTCCAGAATGGCCTGTTCCCTCGTGGGCTCCATCACAAGCTGTTCCAAAAAGCCCTCCTGTAAACATTCAATGAATTCCCTTTCCTTGGGTCCACTGGCAGCATTATTTACCCAGTCCACCTGCATATTGAAGTCCCCCATGATCACTGTGACCTTGCCTTTCTGACATGCACTTTCTATTTTGTGGTGCATTTTGTGCCCCCGGTCCTGACCACTGTTAGGAGGCCTGTACATAACTCCCATTATGGTTTTTTTGCCTTTGTGGTTCCTCAACTCTACCCACACAGACTCCACATCATCTGACCCTATGTCATTTAGTGCTATTGATTTAATTTCATTCCTAGTTAACAAGGCAACCCCGCCCCCTCTGCCCACCTCCCTGTCTTTTCGATAGGTTGTGAATCCCTGGATGTTTAAATGCCAGTCCTGAACCCCCTGCAACCATGTCTCTGTGATGCCTACCACATCATACCTGCCAGTCACAATCTGGACCACAAGCTCATCTACCTTGTTCCCTACACTGCGCGCATTTAAATATAGCACCTTTAATTCTCTATTGACCGTCCCTTTTTGTTTTCTTAGTGTGGTGGACCTTGGTTTACTGAGCCTTTCCATACACTGTGTCATATTTTGTGGGATGGGGACTATCGTAACCTCTCCTGAGTTTTGTCTTTTCGTGCTTTTTTGTATTCCTAAGCAGCTACGCTTCCCACTGATTACTTCACCTCTTGGTTCCCTGACTTTCCCTTCCCCCCCAATCTTTAGTTTAAAGTCCTATTGACCACCCTATTTATTCTTTTCGCCAGAACACTGGTCCCAGCTCGGTTCAGGTGGAGACCATCCCAACGGTATAGGTCCCCCCTGTCCCAAAGCTGATGCCAGTGTCCCATGAAAAGGAACCCCTCTTTCCCACACCACTCTTTCAGCCACGTGTTAACTTCCCTTATTCTTGCCTCCCTATGCCAATTTGCACATGGCTCGGGCAGTAATCCGGAGATTATGACCCTTGAGGACCTGTTTTTTAATTTGAATCCTAGCTCTTTATAATCTCTAAACAGGTCCTCTTTCCTAGACTTGCCTATGTTGTTGGTACCGACATGGACCACAACAACTGGATCCTCCCCCTCCCTCTCCAGTATCCTTTCAAGCCGGTCAGAGATGTCCCGCACCCTAGCACCGGGCAGGCAACATACCATGCGGGACTCTTTATCCTGCTCACAAAGGATACTATCTATCCCCCTGATAATAGAATCCCCTACAACTACAACTTGCCTATTTACTCCCTCCCCTTGAATGGCCTGCTGAACCATGGTGCCTTGGTCAGCTGACTCATCCTTCCTGCAGCCCTGTTCGCCATCCACACAGGGAGCAAGTGCCTCATACCTGTTGGACAGAGTCAAGGGCTGAGGCTCCTGAGTTCCTGACTGCTGGTTCCCTTTACCTGCCTGACTTGCAGTCACACCCTGCTGTCCCTGGCCACTGGCAGGATTTAAACTACTTACTCTGACAGGTGTGACTGCCTCCTGAAACACAGTGTCCAGGTAAGTCTCCCCCTCCCGGATGTGCCTCAGTGTTTGAAGCTCAGACTCCAGCTCATCAACTCTGAGCCAGAGCTCTTCGAGCAGCCAACACTTACTGCAGATGTGGTCGCTGCAGCTCGCAATGGGATCTGCCAGCTCCCACATCAAACAGCTCAAGCACATCACAAGGATTGCGCAGTACAAGGTTTTCTCCATGGTGGATCTCAAGTCTGCCTACCACCAGCTACCCCTCCGTCATGGTGACCGCCAGTACACTGCCTTCGAAGCAGATGGGCAGCTCTATCACTTTTTAAGGGTTCCCTTTGGTGTCACGAACAGGGTCTTGGTCTTCCAACGTGAGATGGACCGAATGGTTGACCGGTACGGTTTACGCGCAACATTCCCGTATCTTGATAACGTCACTATCTGCGGCCATGACCAGCAGGACCACGACACCAACCTCCGAAAATTTCTCCAGACCGCAAATATCCTTAATCTGACCTACAGTAAGGATAAATGCGTGTTTAGCACCGACCGTCTAGCCATCCTAGGCTACGTAGTGCGAAATGGAGTCATAGGCCCCGACCCTGAACGCATGCGCCCCCTCATGGAGTCCCCCCTCCCTCACTGCCCCAAGGCCCTAAAGCGCTGCCTCGGTTTCTTTAGCTATTATGCATAATGGGTCCCTAATTACGCAGACAAGGCTTGACCCCAAATCCGTCGCCCACCTACTAGACTGGACTTATGAGACTGTTCACACGTCAAATTTTAGCAACTACTGTAACATGTCACTGTTTTATCGTTCCAGGCCTTGTTTGATCGGTCCAAATTTCAACGTTCTTCTTCTTTTGTTATGGTACAACCTCGTTAGCATGTCAGACCTGACACCGCCCCTTGTATATAGTTACGCCACATGTACATGCTGTAAATATCACGCACACACACCTTTAGCTGCACTCAGGACACATTTATATTTATAACCACGTAGGCACATAATCTTGTAAAAAAAGGGGGGACGCCATGATATTCAAACACACATCACAACACACACGTCATGATAGACAGACCAACAGACCAATTAGCACACATAACACGACAGCCAATCACAGACAAGAGCAGACACAGTATAAGACAAGAAACACGACACCTTCAGGGCATTCCATCTGGAGACAGGACAAGGCCAGGACCTCATTAACAAGACACTCACACAGTCACCACGTGCTGAGTACCAAGTCAGATGTGTAAATAACTAGTTGGAATAAAACTGCGTTGTACCAATCACAACCGTGTTGGTTCGACTGTACCTCAGAGCACCCAACACCACGGTGGTTCTATACGAAAACAAAAAGCGAGCCAGTCTCGTGTCCATTGACCCGGAAGACTGCTGTTTTAGGCCTCGTTTGAATGTCTGCACTGCGCGCACAGCCAACTCATTTGAAGCCGGGTGGTAAGGGGCAGTGCAGATATGGCGTATGCCATTCATTTTCATGAGCCTCGCAAACTCCTCACTGGTGAATGGAGTGCCGTTATCCGTGACCAGCACCTCGGGGAGGGCATGTGTACTAAAAGACAAATGCATCTTCTCAATTGTTGCGCAGGACATTGTGCCTAGCATCTTACGCACCTCTAGCCATTTAGACTGGGCATCGATTAATAAAAGGAACATGGATCCTTGAAAAGGGCCTGCAAAATCTGCATGCAAGCGTGCCCAAGGCTGCCCTGGCTATTCCCAGTGATGTAGGGGCGCGGCCGGCGGAGGCTTCTTTTGCTCCTGACAAATGGAGCAGCTTTGGGCCACCTTCTCAATGTCGCCGTCGAGGCCTGGCCACCAAACATAACTCCGGGCCAACATTTTTCATTTTGGTCACACCTGGATGCCCATTGTGCAAGTCTCTTAGTATTAGCTCCTGTCCTTTTTCCGGGACAATCACACTCGTCCCCCACAAGAGGATGCCGTCTTCCATGCTGAATTCTGACAGCTTGGAGGAAAATGCCCGCAACTCGCCTGGGAGCTGTCTATGCTGCCCACCATACAGGAGTATGTGTCGAACCTTTGACAGGACTGGCTCCGTCTGGGTCCATTCACAGATCTGTGATGCCGTGACAGGCAAGGTGTCCGTAAAATTTAGGGTTGCAACCACCTCACCAGTCATGTGGGTCGACATGGGGCCAGTCGATAAAGGCAATCGGCTCATTGCGTCGGCATTCGCTATCTGCGTTCCTAGTTTGTGCTCCAGAGAATACTCGTATGCAGCGAGCAACAAAGCCCAGCGCTGGATCTGTGCGGAAGCAATGGGCAGTATTGGCTTATCCTCTCTGAAAAGTCCCAGCAGAGGCTTATGATCAGTCACAATAGTGAAGTGGCGGCCATACACGTACTGGTGGAAACGTTTCACCGCAAAGACCACTGCCAGGCCCTCCTCCTCGATCTGCGCGTACTTTTTTTCCACTGCAGTCAATGTGCGGGAGGCGAAAGCTATCGGCCGCTCGGCCCCGTTCTCCATCTTGTGTGACAGGACGGTCCCAATACCATATGGGGATGTATCTCATGTGACGAGCAAAGGCTTTCCAGGATCATAGTGGGTTAGTAACCCAAACAACGATAATTGTTGTTTTACCTGCCGGAAAGCGGTTTCTTGCGGCTGACCCCAAACCCAGGTGTGATATTTCTTTAGCAGAAGATGCAACGGGGCCAGCGTAGTTGCCAGATTGGGGAGGAACTTCCCGAAATAGTTTACGAGGCCAAGAAAATAATGAAGATGCGAAGTGTCAGTAGGGGCGGGGGCCTGTTGAATCACGCGCACTTTCTCTGTGACGGGGTGCAAACCTTCGCGGTCCACCCTTTAACCCAGGTAGACTACTTCCTTCGCCTGAAAGACGCACTTTGTGCGACATAAACGGACTCCAGCCTCCGAAAAGCATCTAAGGACAGCATCCAGATTTTCCAAATGTTCCTGCTCCGATGTCCCTGTGATCAAAACGTCATCTAAGTAGACAGCGACACGCGGTAAACCTCTCAAAATGCCCTCCACAACGCGTTGAAAAATAGCGCAGGCAGAGGATACTGCAAAGGGCAAGCGTGTATATTCATACAGGCCTCGGTGTGTATTAATCGTTAGATATGGGCGGGAGGCAGGGTCCAGCTCCAACTGTAGGTGACTCATATCTAATTTTGTGAACGAGAGTCCACCTGCAAGCTTTGCGTAGAGATCCTCAATGCGAGGCATTGGATATCGTCGAGTCGGGAAGCCGTATTCACTGTAAGTTTATAGTCGCTGCACAAGCGAACTGTGGCATCTGGCTTCATTGCAGGTACAATTGGTGCTGCCCAGTCAGCGAAACGGACGGGCCTGATAATACCCAAAGTTTCCAAATGAGTGAGCTCCCCTTCTACATTCTCGAGCAAGGCGTAAGGCATTGGGCGCGCCCGAAAATAGCGCGGTGTGGCTCCTGGTTCGACTTGGATACGGGCTATGGCCCCTTTTATTTTCCCCAAACCAGGCTGGAATACATCTGGGTATCGTCCTGGCACCTCAGTGAACCCTCCAGAAACTGTTTGGAGGATGTGCTGCCATTGCAACCGCAAATGGCGCAACCAGTCCCGACCCAACAGGCTGGGCCCATGGCCACGCACCACGATAAGTGGGAAACGCCCCTCCTGGCGTCCATAAACAACAGGGGTCATCGTAGTTCCTGCAATGTCCAATGGTTCCCCCGTGTAGGTGGCCAACCTGGCCTGTGTGCCGGTTAATGTAAGGGTCTGTATACCCTGCTTGATGCGGTCGAATGTCCTCTGGGCGATCACGGAGACCGCTGCGCCAATGTCCAACTCCATCTCAAGCGGGTGACCATTGACCCGTACTGTCACCTTAATGGGGTCCACACGGGGAGCTGCCACACAATGCAGCTGCAGGCAGTCATCCTCCGTCTCCACGTCCTCAGGAGTAGTTGCCGCAGGTTCATCCACATGGAAGGTATGGCCCCTGGGCTGGTCCCAGTTTCGATCGGAACAACGGCGCATCTGGCGCCCCCAGGACCAGGGTCCGCAATGGGGTCGGCGCCTACAAGTCTGACACGGACATGGCTCCTCATCCATTGGTTCTGGAGAAGGCTCCCTTCTGGGAGGAATGTCCGACGGCCACTTGCGTTGTCCGGACGTCGTCTCGCCCAAGGTACCACAGAAGTGCGGGGGGGACATTTTCGGACGGAAGGGGTTGCGCCCCAAGGCATGCACTTCCATTCCCTGTATCCCCTGCATTCCTCGTTCTGCACTCTCTCGGGACAATACTATTTGAATGGCCTGTTAAAAAGTCAATGTTGGCTCAGCTAACAACTTTCTCTGGGTGGCCGCATTGTTAATACCGCAAACCAAACGGTCGCGTAACATTTCTGACAAGGTCTCACCATAGTCACAGTACTCCGCAATCACAGATTATCATAGAATTTACAGTGCAGAAGGAGGCCATTTGGCCCATCGAGACTGCACCGGCTCTTGGAAAGAGCACCCTACCCAAGGTCAACACTTCCACCCTATCCCCATAACCCAGTAACCCCACCCAACACTAAGGGCAATTTTGGACACTAAGGGCAATTTATCATGGCCAATCCACCTAACCTGCACATCTTTGGACTGTGGTAGGAAACCGGAGCACCCGGAGGAAACCCACGCGCACACGGGGAGGATGTGCAGACTCCGCACAGACAGTGACCCAAGCCGGAATCGAACCTGGGACCCTGGAGCTGTGAAACAATTGTGCTATCCACAATGCTACCATGCTGCCCTAATCCTGCGTAGCCTGGATAGAAAATCGGCAAGGGATTCTCCTGGGGTCCTCTCAGCGGTATTAAACCAGTAACGTTGGACTATCGTGGACGGGGCTAGGTTAAAATGCTGCCCCACTAAATTCGCAAGTTCCTCAAACGTTTTGGTGTCCGGTGCAGCTGGGTACGTAAGGCTCCTAATCACCCCAAACGTATGCGGGCCGCAGGCGGTGAGCAATATGACCACCTGGCGCTAGTTTTCGGTGATATTGTTTGCCCGGAAATAGTAACGCATCTGTTGTGCATACTGGTTCCAGCTTTCCAGCGCAGCATCAAAAACATCCAAACGTCCGTACAGAGGCATGGTGTAATAGAAAACAACTTCCAACCTGTATCCAACAAAAATCCAGGGAGGTGGCTTCAGCAGTGTAGACAGCTATTCACTTTAATCCTCGTCGCCAGTTTTGTGAGGGCCACGAAGAATCCAGCACAAGTTTCAAGGATACAAAGAAATAACATTTATTTACAATGACATATATATATATATACACACACACACAACAGCGGCAACCTCACTTGCTGCTTACTCCTTCCTGCTAGTTCCAAACTGGCCAGCTTTATTTATACAGGGAGTCTGCTAATGATTTCTCCGCCCCCCTCATTGGGGAAGCTCATACTCCCACAGGATTGTGGGATTGTCATTAGTCCCCAGCCAATGGTAAGCAGGTAGGTTATAACACTTGCCATCAAAATAATGGAAATGAGCTGTTCATTAGAAGTTCCCACCATTTGGCCTTACACATGTGGTACAATATGGTGGCCCAGATTTTCCTACAACAAAGAGATCAGTGAAATAGATCGTAAATATTGCAATGCCATCATCGGTAACTTACACTGTATTTTGCTAGTTTTCTAATAAGATTCATTGGACATCAGGAGGAAGGCAGTTGATACTCATTGAGTTAAGTGTTACTTTGCAACTATTTGAAAACATTTAAACTATCCAAAAGTTCATTGGCTTTTGTTTAACGTGGCAATGAAATGTGAAGGCTGAGTAATTACAGTGTAACACTACAATCCTTTCCTCAAATTCAAAACCTGACTGCTCCTGCCTCAAATGTATTCCCTTGCAGACAGCTCATTCTCTGCCCACATTAATATAATCGTGGATTGCTGAAAAATACATTTATCAAAGCTTTTCATCTTGCGCTTAACAGAACATTTGCAAGAATACCAGTGTCAGGGGAAACAACTTCATGCTGTATGAGAAGAGACTTGTGATTGGCTGGTAAGTGGAATCTGATTGGTAGAGCTGTTGCCATGAAGAATGCACCAGTTAATGGTGACTGACTGTTAACTGTGAACATTGTTTTAAAATTTAAACCAGGCAGATTGACACTGATTGGTCGACGTTGCCCTCAGGAATAGTCCAGTGATTGGTCATCACTTGTTTAGCTGAAACAGGTGCAATGTGCACACATGTTCTTTCTGTACACACATTGCACCTGTTGCAGCTAAACAAACTAAGTGATAGCATTTCGCAGGTTCAATCCACAGGGCAATGCTTTGACCAATCAATGACTATCAATCATTAATTTGACAATACCTGCCAAATTCACTTTCAAATACACATTGAAAATCCTATACACAGCAAAACTGAAAATCTCACCAAAACACTGTGCCAGTCCATGGTTTTCCAGAATTACCACCTTCCTCTTCCATCATCCTGAGTAAGTGCAAATTCAGGTCAGTTTCTCATCTGGATGGTACAGTAATGCAGATTTATTCTTTGGTTATAAGTGGAGTATTGTTAAGGAGTTTTCAATCATCTCTGATTTCTAGATGTGGAACATTTTGAAAGTCCCAAGTGAAAAGCAGGTATCCTGAGACCATGCTCATCAAACTGGCAGCGAGGGACAGCCTGTTCATGATTTAATTTTGCTACATTGACAATATAGCATTCTTCAGTCCAGTTTAAAACTGCATTCATTTTCTTTCTTCTCCTTTTTTGTTTGATCTTATTTTACACTTTTCTTTTTTTGTTTCTTCCCTCTCCATATTCCAATGGTTCCTATAATCTTTTTGTTTAATCTGCAGAAATACAAGAATGTTAAAAGTGGAAAGTTTGACAAAGTAGCAGAGTTTGGTTATCTGCAATGTAGCCTTTTGGAACCATCGTTCACATGACGCCGTGCTCCTGAAGTAAGAGAACCTTGCCACATGTAGTGCTGTTGACCAACACAGGGTTTTTCAAAGTGCAGATCGTCATGGGCAGGTGTTGGGAGGGTCGTGGAGTGATGCTCTCACGGTGGCTCCGATCGTGGGAGAAATAGCCAACGACCGCCACCATAATTTTTTTTAATTCAAAAAATTAATAATATTAGTGTTGGGTGGGATTACTGGGTTATGGGGATAGGGTGGAGGGGTTGACCTTGGGTAGGGTGCTCTTTCCAAGAGCCGGTACAGACTCGATGGGCCGAATGGCCTCCTTCTGCACTGTAAATTCTATGATTAAAGGTTTGCATAAAATATCAATAACAAAATGAGAAAAAAAAAGGAACCCAACAGGGTTAAGTACAAAACACAATCTAGAAAAGCTACCCCCCATACCCCGCCCCCCCCCCCCCCCCCCCACTGTACATAAATAATAAATTAACATTAACACCCCGACTTAACACAACAGGTATATACACCCCCTCCGACCCTTCAGTGTAAATAACAAAAACAATAATAAAGTAGCCGCCCCCCTCCCCCCGCAAGGGCTGCTGCTGCCATTGACCAATGTCTTTCGTTCTGCCAGAAAGTCTAAGAACGGTTGCCACCGCCTAAAGAACCCTTGTACCGACCCTCTCAAGGCGAATTTCACCCTCTCCAATTTAATGAACCCTGCCATATCGCTGATCCAGGATTCCATGCTTGGGGGCCTCGCATCTTTCCACTGAAGGAGAATCCTTCACCGGGCTACCAGGGACGCAAAGGTCAGAATTCCGGCCTCTTTCGCCTCCCGGCTCCTCTGCCACCCCAAATATTGTGAGCCCCCAGCCCGGTTTGACCCTGGATCCTACCCCCTCGACACCGTCCTCGTTACGCCCTTCCAAAATTGCTCCAGCGCTGGGCATGCCCAGAACATAGTGGTGTGATTTGCTGGGCTCCCTGAGCACCTAACACACCTGTCCTCACCCCCAGAAAACCGGCTCATCCTTGTCCCGGTCATGTGTGCCCTGTGCAGCACCTTAAACTGTCTGAGGCTGAGCCACGCGCACGATGAGGAAGAGTTCACCCTCCTCAGGGCATCTGCCCACGTCCCTTCCTCAATTTCCTCTCCCAACTCCTCCCACTTACCTTTTACCTCCACCACCGAGGCCTCCTCCTCCTCCTGCATCACCTGGTAAGTTTCCGAGATCTTCCCCACTCCCACCCACCCCCCCGAGAGCACCCTGTCCTGGACTGTGTGTGGCAGTAGCCGCGGGAATTCCACCACATGCCGTCTGGCAAACGCCCTTACCTGTAAGTACCTGAAGGTGTTCCCCGGGGGGGAGCCTGTACTTCTTCTCCAGCTCACCCAGGCTCGCGAATTTCCCGTCCACAAACAGGTCCCCCAACTTTCGTATCCCTGCCCTGTGCCACTCCGAAAACCCTCCACCTGTTCTTCCTGGGGCAAACCGGTGGTTCCCCCGTAATGGGGTCCACACCGAGGCCCCAACTTCACCCCTGTGCCGCCTCCACTGCCCCCAAATTTTGAGAGCAGCCACCACCACCGGGCTCATGGTATACCTCCTTGAAGGGAGCGGCGCCGTTGCCAGCGCCCCCAGACTCGTACCCACACAAGACGCCGTCTCCAGCCTCTTCCATGCAGCCCCCACCCCCTCCATCACCCACTTGCGCACCATTGTCACATTGGCGGCCCAGTAGTACCCACATAGTTTGGGCAGCGCCAGTCCCCCCCTATCTCTACTCCACTCCAGGAACACCCTTCTCACCCTCGGAGTCCCTCGTGCCCACACAAACCCCTTTATACTCCTGTTAACCCGCCTGAATAAAGCCTTCGGGATAAGCACAGGGAGGCACTGGAACAGGAACAAAAACCTTGGGAGCACCGTTATTTTGATTGACTGCATCCTTCCCGCCAAGGACAGCGGCAACGCGTCCCATCTCTTCAACTCCTCCTCCATTTGCTCCACCAGCCTTGTAAAGTTAAGCCTATGCAGGGCCCCCCAGCTCCTGGCCACCTGGACCCCCAAATACCTGAAGCTCCTCTCCGCCTTTTTAGTGGGACCTCGTCAATCCCCCTCTCCTGGTCCCCTGGATGAACTACGAACAGCTCGCTCTTCCCCATGTTGAGCTTGTACCCCGAAAAGTCCCCGAATTCCCTAAGAATCCTCATTACCTCCGGCATTCCTCCCACCGGATCCGCCACATACAGCAGCAGGTCATCCGCATAAAGTGACACCCTATGCTCCTCCCCACCCCACACCAACCCCCTCCAGTTCCTTTACTCCCTCAGTGCCATAGCCAGGGGTTCAATCGCCAGTGCGAAAAGCAAGGGGGACAAGGGACACCCCTGTCTCGTCCCTCGGTGCAACCGAAAGTACTCGGACCTCCTCCTGTTTGTGGCCACACTCGACATCGGGACTTCATACAACAGCCTAACCCACCTGACAAACCCCTCCCCAAACCCGAACCTCTTCAGCACCTCCCACAGGTCCCCCCACTCTACCCTATCGAAGGCTTTCACAGCGTCCATCGCCACCACTATCTCCGCCTCCCCCTCCCTCGCCGGCATCATGATAACGTTCAAAAGCCTCCGCACATTCGCGTTCAACTGTCTCCCCTTCACAAACCCCGCCTGGTCTTCATGGATGATCTGCGGCGCACAATCCTCAATCCTAAGACCTTCGCCAGCACCTTGGCATCTACATTTAGCAAGGAAATCGGTCTATAAGTCCCACATTGCAGGGGATCCTTGTCCCGCTTCAGGATCAAGGAGATCAGTGCCCGGGACATCGTCGGGGGCAAAGCCCCCCCTCCCTTGCCTCATTAAAGGTCCTGACTAACAGCGGGCCCAACAGGTCCATATATTTTTTATAGAATTCGACCGGGAAACCGTCCGGCCCCGGTGCCTTCCCCACCTGCATGCTTCCTATCCCTTTGATCAGCTCCTCCAGCCCAATCGGGGCCCCCAATCCCGCCACCAGTCCCTCTTCCACCGTTGGAAACCTCAATTGGTCCAGGAAGCGGCCCATCCCTCCCTCCTCCCGTGGGGGCTCGGATCGGTACAATTCCTCGTAAAAGTCCCTGAAGACTCCATTGATGCCAACCCCACTCCGCACCACACTCCCTCCCCTGTCCTTAACTCCCCCGATCTCCCTAGCTGCATCCCGCTTCCGAAGCTGATGCGCCAGCATCCGGCTTGCCTTTTCCTCATACTCATAAATCGCCCCCTGGGCCTTCCTCCACTGCACCTCCGCCTTCCTGGTGGTCACCAGGTCGAATTCGGCCTGGAGGCTACGCCTCTTCCTCAACAATCCTTCCTCGGGCTCCTCCGCATACCTCCTGTCTACCCTCACCATCTCCCCCACCAGCTTCTCCCTCTCCCCCCGCTCCCTCCGCTCCTTGTGGGCCCTAATGGAGATCAGCTCTCCCCTCACCACCACCTTCAATGCCTCCCATACCATCCCCATTCAGACCTCCCCGTTGTCGTTGGTCTCCAAGTACCTCTCTATACTTCCTCGGACCGCTCGCTCACCTCCTCGTCCGCCAGCAGCCCTACCTCCAAGCACCACAGCGGGCGCTGGTCCCTCTCCTCCCCCATCTCCAAGTCCACCCAATGCCGGGCGTGGTCCGAAATGGTTATTACCGAATACTCAGTATCCTCTACTCTCGCTATCAGCGCCCTACTCAAAATGAAAAAGTCGATTCGGGAATAAGCCTTATGGACATGTGAGAAGAATGAAAATTCCCAAGCCCCCGGCCTTGCAAATCTCCAAGGGTCCACCCCGCCCATCTGGTCCACAAACCCCCTCAGCACTCTAGCCGCCACAGGCTTCCTACCCGTCCTAGACCTGGAGCGATCCAGTGCCCGATCCAGCACCGTGTTAAAGTCTCCCCCCATTATCAGGCCTCCCAACAAGATCGCCACCCCTCGATTTTTGGCATCCAGACCCGAATGAAACACCTGACCTACCCACCCTTTCTTCAATCTTACCTGGTCTGCCACCTTCAGGTGTGTCTCCTGAAGCATAACCACATCTGCCTTGAGCCCCATCAGGTGCACGAACACGCGGGCCCGCTTAACCGGCCCATTCAGTCCCCTTACATTCCAGGTTATCAGCCGGATCAGGGGGCTACCCGCCCCCCCCTCCCCCGCCGACTAGCCATGACCCCTCCTCGGCCAGCCACGCGCCCGCACCCCACACCCGGCCCGTTCCGCACAGCGGCATACCCCCGTCTCAACCCCCCCACGCCCCCCACTCGCTCCACCATAGCAGCAGCAACTCGACCCCCCCCCCCCCCCCCCGGCCTCCCAGGCTAGGACCCATCCTAGCTGATCTACTCCCCCCATTGCACTTCCTCAGGTCAGCTGACTCGTGCTGACCCCGGCCACTCCCGCCTCTCCTTCGACTCCTCCCATTGTGTGGCACACCCTCCTCTCCCGTCCCCATCCATAGGATCTCCCCCTCCCCCTTCCGTTCTATGCACGGGAAACAACCCTCGCTTCTCCACCCCGGCCCCTCCAGTTTTCAGCGCGGGAAAAAGCCCGTGCTTTCCACCTACCAGGCCCCGCCACCTCTGACGCAGCTCCTTTTACAGACCCGGTCCCCTCACCCCTGACTCGGGCCTCCCCCTCCCCTGCGGGGGCCCATCTCACCGCCGTCCACCCCCCCTGTTCCGTTTACCTATCACCCTCCAAGAGCCCCCCCGACCAACCTAACCAAAACAGTGCCCAACCCGCCCCAACCACCCTCACCGACCCGAAAGAGAAAAACACAGAGAAAAAGAAACCCAGAGCAATACAAAGGCCCCCCCCTCGAATCAAAAATAAACATATCATATCAACCGCAGTCCTCAATCGCCCATCCCGACCCTCAATCTGTGTCCCACTTCTCGGCCTGAACAAAGGCCCACGCCTCCTCTGGAGACTCAAAATAATGGTGCCGGTCCTTGTAGGTAACCCACAGCCGCGCCGGCTGCAACATGCCAAACTTCACCCCCTTCCTGTGCAGCACCGCCTTCGCTCGATTGTACCCGGCCCTCCTCTTCGCCACCTCCGCACTCCAGTCCTGGTATATCCGCCACTCCAGTCCTGGTATATCCGCCACTCCAGTCCTGATATATCCGAACCTCCGCGTTCTCCCCCCTGCTGCTCCTCTCCTTCTTGGCCCACCTGAGCACACACTCCCGATCGATGAACCGATGGAACCGCACCAGCTCGCCCGCAGAGACTCGTTAGCCTTGGGCCTCCTCGCCAACACTCTATGGGCCCCTTCCAGCTCCAAGGGCCCCTGGAAGGACCCCGCTCCCATCTGCGAGTTCAACATGGTGACCACATAGTCAGTTTTTTTTGCGGGAGCCGCCGAATGTGCGACTTAGCTCTGCATAGCCGCAACCGAAAGTCCCACCATAATTTTTATTAAGAATGGTGGCCAGGTTCCGGGTGCGGCAATGACCAGCTGAGTCGCACGTTTCGGCATCTCGCGTTGGAATGGACTTTTGGGCTCTTAATAGGAGCCCCAACGGCAATTTAAACGGCCAAAAACACTGTGCGGTAAACCAGAAGGGAATCTCCCCGGAAAAGCATGGAAAAGGGAGAGGATAGCGGCCGGATTACGGAGGATCCTCTGGAGCAGTGGCAAGGAAGGGAAGCTCAAAGCAAGATGGCGTCGGAAGGTGGCCGTTTGTTATGGGGCCCGGAGCAACAAGAGTTCCTGCGGCGCTGTGTTGAAGAGCTGAAGAAGGAGTTGAAGAAGGAAGTGTTGGCCCTGATATTACAGGCGATTGAAGGGCTAAAGGAGGAGCAGAGGACCCAAGAGCTGGAGCTTCGGGTCGTGAAGGCAAAGACTGCTGAAAACGAGGATGAAATACAGGGCCTGGTGGTGAAGGCAGAAACGCACGAGGCACAGCACAAAAGGTGTGTGGAGAGGTTGGAAGCACTGGACAATACGAGGAGGAAGAATTTAAGAGTCCTGGGTCTTCCCGAAGGCGCAGAAGGGGCGGACGTCGGGACATATGTGAGCACGATGCTTCACTTGCTAATGGGATCGGAGGCCCCGACGGGCCCTTTGGAGTGGAGGGAGCCTATCGAGTTCTGGCGCGAAGACCAAAGGCTGGAGAAATACCTCGAGCTATAGTGGTGAGGTTTCTCCACTACAATGACAGAGAGATGGTCCTCAGATGGGCGAAGAAAACTCGGAGCTGTAGGTGGGAGAATGTGGTGATCCGCGTATACCAGGATTGGAGTGCGGAGGTGGCGAGAAGGAGGGCAAGTTTCAATCGGGCTAAGGCGGTGCTTCACAAAAAGAAGGTTCAGTTTGGAATGTTGCAACCGGCGAGACTGTGGGTCACACACCAAGGGAAGCACCACTACTTTGAGACGGCAGAAGAGGCGTGGACATTTATTGTGGACGAGAAGCTGGAATAGTCTGGCGAGAGAAAGAGCTTCTGGGACAAAGTGGTGGGGTGATTATGTGGGGCGAGGAAGGGGAAGCGGGGGGGGGGGGGGGGGGGGTGATTTTTCAATTTGTTAATTCTGCGATCCTGTAACTTTTCTCTCTTCCCCATGTTGGGGGGGGGGGGGAGTATGAGGAACTGTGGGCGCCGGTGGGACGGAAAGGGGAAGGAGAAGGGAAATGCGCCATTAGGGGCGGGGCCGAGTGGGAAACGCGGGCCTTGTTCCCGCGCTATGGTAATTGTGGCGGGAACGGGGACACAGGAAGGAGGGGGCCTCGCACAGTGGGGGCCGAGGACAAGAGGGGAAGCCGAGGTCAGCCAGAGTTCGCTGACTTCTGGGAGCAACATGGGGGGTGTAACTACGCTAGAAGGGGATCTAGCGGAGAGGGGGGGGGGGAGGGGGGGTTAACTGGGTTGCTGCTGCTAAAGAGAAGGGGGAGCTGTTATGGGATGGGGTGGTCGAGGCGGGAGGGCACCGTCGGTGGGATATACGGGTACGTGGGAACCGGGTGAGGAGCTGGGTTAAAAAAGGGGATGGCTAGTCGACAAGGAGGGGGGGGTAAAAAGCCCCCCAACCCGGCTGATCACGTGGAACGTGAGAGGGCTGAACGGGCCGATTAAAAGGGCACGGGTACTCGCACACCTAAAGAAATTAAAGGCAGATGTGGTTATGTTGCAGGAGACGCACCTGAAACTGATAGACCAGGTCAGACTACGTAAAGGGTGGGTGGGGCAGGTGTTTCATTCGGGTTCAGATGCGAAGAACAGGGGGGTGGCTATCTTAGTGGGGAAACGGGTACTGTTTGAGGCAAAGACCATAGTGGCGGATAGTGGGGGTAGATATGTGATGGTGAGTGGCAGATTGCAAGGGGAGGCGGTGGTTCTGGTGAACGTATACGCCCCGAACTGGGATGATGCAAATTTTATGAGGCGTATGTTGGGACGTATCCCGGACCTGGAGGCGGGAAAGTTGGTAATGGGGGGAGACTTCAATACGGTGCTTGATCCAGGGCTGGACCGGTCGAGGTCCAGGACCGGGAGGAGGCCGGCAGCGGCCAGGGTGCTCAAGGACTTCATGGAGCAGATGGGAGGAGTAGATCCCTGGAGATTTAGTAGGCCTAGGAGTAAGGAGTTCTCATTTTTCTCCCATGTTCACAAAGTATACTCACGGATAGACTTTTTTGTCTTGGGAAGGGCACTGATTCCGAAGGTGACAGGGACGGAGTATACGGCCATAGCTGCTTCGGACCACGCTCCACATTGGGTAGACCTGGAGGTAGGAGAGGAAAAAGAACAGCACCCACTCTGGAGAATGGATATGGGCTTATTGGCGGATGAGGGGGTATGTCTAAGGGTGAGGGGGTGTATCGAAAGGTACTTGGAGCTTAATGACAACGGAGAGGTTCAGGTGGGAGTGGTCTGGGAGGCGTTGAAGGCGGTGGTTAGAGGGGAACTGATATCCATAAGGGCACATAAAGGGAAGCAAGAGGGTAAAGAAAGGGAGCGATTGTTGAAAGAACTTCTGAGGGTGGACAGGCAATATGCGGAGGCACCGGAGGAGGGACTGTACAGGGAAAGACAAAGACTACATGTGGAATTTGACCTGCTGACCACGGGTAAGGCAGAGGCACAGTGGAGGAGGGCACAGGGTGTACAGTATGAGTATGGAGAGAAGGCGAGTCGGCTACTGGCCCACCAATTGAGGAAGAGGGGAGCAGCGAGGGAGATAGGTGGGGTGAGAGATGAGGAGGGAGAGATGGAACGGGGAGCGGAGAGAGTGAACGGGGTGTTCAAGGCATTCTATGAGAGGTTATATAAGGCTCAGCCCTCGGAGGGGAAGGAGGGAATGATGTGTTTCCTGGATCAGCTGGAATTCCCGAAGGTGGAGGAGCAGGAGAGGGCGGGACTGGGAGCGCAGATTGAGATGGAGGAGGTGGTAAATGGGATTGGGAGAATGCAAGCGGGGAAGGCCCCGGGACCGGATGGATTCCCGGTGGAATTTTATAGGAAATATATGGACCTACTGGCCCCGCTTTTGACGAGAACCTTTAATGAGGCGAGGGAAAGGGGGAAGTTGCCCCCGATTATGTCGGAGGCGACGATATCGCTCCTTTTGAAGAAGGAAAAAGACCCGCTGCAGTGTGGGTCCTACAGGCCCATTTCCCTTTTAAACGTAGAAGCTAAGCTCCTGGCCAAGGTGATGGCGACGAGGATAGAGGACTGTGTCCCGGGGTGGTCCACGGGGATCAGACTGGGTTCGTTAGGGGGAGACAGCTGAACGCGAACATGCGGAGGCTGCTAGGGGTGATGATGATGCCCCCACCAGAGGGGGAGGTGGAAATAGTGGTGGCTATGGATGCCGAGAGGGCATTCAGCGGAGTGGAGTGGGAGTGTCTGTGGGAGGTGCTGAGGAGATTTTGTTTTGGGGAAGGGTTTATTGGATGGGTACAGCTGCTGTATGGGGCCCCGGTGGCGAGTGTGGTCACGAACAGGCGGAGGTCTGACTACTTCCGTCTTTGTAGAGGGACGAGGCAGGGGTGTCCCCTGTCTCCGTTGCTGTTTGCATTGGCGATTGAGCCCCTGGCCATGGCACTGAGGGGCTCCAGGAAGTGGAGGGGAGTACTCAGGGGAGGAGAGGAACACCGGGTGTCATTGTGTGCAGCTGATTTATTGCTGTATGTTGCGGACCCAGTGGAGGGGATGCCTGAGATAATGCAGACACTCAGGGAGTTTGGGGAATTCTCGGGGTACAAATTGAATATGGGGAAGAGTGAGTTGTTTGTGGTGCATCCGGGGGAGCAGAGCAGGGGAATAGATGATTTACCGTTGAGGAAGGTAACAAGAGATTTCCGGTACTTAGGGATTCAGATAGTCAGGAGTTGGGGAACCTGACATAGGCTTAATTTAACACCATTGGTGGAACAGATGGAGGAGGATTTTAAGAGATGGGACATGGTGCCCCTGTCACTGGTGGGTAGGGTGCAGGCGGTCAAAATGGTAGTCCTCCCGAGATTCCTTTTTGTGTTTCAGTGCCTCCCGGTGATGGTCACGAAGGCTTTTTTCAAGAAAATCGAGAAAAGTGTCATGAGTTTTGTGTGGGCTGGGAAGACCCCGAGAGTAAGGAGGGGGTTCTCGCAGCGTAGCAGGGATAGGTGGGGACTGGCACTACCGAGCCTAAGTGAATACTACTGGGCCGCCAATATCTCAATGGTGTGTAAGTGGATGGGAGAAGGGGAGGGAGCGGCGTGGAAGAGATTGGAGATGGCGTCCTGCAAAGGAACCAGCCTACAAGCCCTGGCGACGGCACCGTTGCCGTTCTCCCCTAAGAAATACACCACAAGTCCAGTGGTGGTGGCAACACTGAAAATTTGGGGGCAGTGGAGACGGCATAGGGGAATGACGGGAGCCTCGGTGTGGTCCCCGATAAGAAATAATCATAGGTTTGTCCCGGGGAGAATAGATGGGGGATTTGGAGCATGGCAGAGAGCTGGGATTGTGCAACTGAGAGATCTGTTCGTAGACGGGACGTTTGCGAGTCTGGGAGCGCTGACGGAAAAATATGGGTTGCCCCAAGGGAATGCATTTCGGTACATGCAATTGAGGGCTTTTGCGAGGCAATAGGTGAGGGAATTCCCGCAGCTCCCGAAGCAGGAGATTCAAGATAGAGTGATCTCAGGGACATGGGTGGGGGATGGTAGGGTGTCGGATATATACAGGGAAATGAGGGACGAGGGGGAGATCATGGTGGATGAGCTGAAAGGAAAATGGGAAGAAGAGCTGGGGGAAGAGATTGAGGAGGGGCTGTGGGCTGATGCCCTACGTAGGGTAAACTCGTCGTCCTCGTGCACCAGGCTAAGCCTGATACAATTCAAGGTTCTGCACAGGGCGCATATGACCGGAGCAAGGCTCAGTAAATTTTTCGGGGTAGAGGATAGGTGTGGGAGATGCTCGAGAAGCCCAGCAAACCACACCCACATGTTTTGGTCATGCCCGGCACTGCAGGGGTTCTGGGTGGGGGTGGCAAAGGTGCTTTCGAAGGTGGTGGGGGTCCGGGTCGAGCCAGGCTGGGGGTTGGCTATATTTGGGGTTGCGGAAGAGCCGGGAGTGCAGGAGGCGAGAGAGGCTGATGTTTTGGCCTTTGCGTCCCTAGTAGCCCGGTGAAGGATATTGCTTATGTGGAAGGAAGCCAAACCCCTGGGCGTGGAGACCTGGATAAATGACATGACAGGGTTTATAAAACTAGAACGGATAAAGTTCGCGCTAAGGGGTTCGGCTCAAGGGTTCACCAGGCGGTGGCAAACGTTCATTGACTACCTCGCAGAACGATAAAGGAAATGGGAAGGTAACAGCAGCAACCCGGGGGGGGGGGGGGCTCGGGCGGGTCCTCGGGTGTTTTTTTGTACAGATATTAGTACGTGGTTATGTATATTGGATTGTTTGATTTTATTATCTGGAGAGTTATTATTTTTGTTATGGCAGTTGCCATTTAGTTTATATATTATTTATTTACTTATTAAAAAGGTCACTGTTATTTATATTGTTTTATTGTTGTAAAAAAGGGAAAACCTTTGTATTGTTTTGTTTGGCCGAAAAATTTGAATAAAATATATTTTTTTAAAAAGAATGGTGGCCACTGCTGCCTTTTAAATTAGAACGAAATGAGGCTGTGTGCAGTCCTCTGACCATAAGCAGCAGCAGCGAGCAGGCCAGCGAGCCCTGCGTGTTCACTTGGCATCAAGCACTCTATAGTTACGTGCTTTTGGTGCCAAATCATCGAGAGAAGCTTCTTCTATTTCCTCGCTGCTAGCAAGCAAGGCAAGAGGACTGTGAAGATGAATCATTTTATTACAAAAGACGGCCAGAGACACAAATAGAGTACCTACTGGCCAAGATCTCACATCTGAATCTGCTGGAGAGAGCTGATCAGGAGTGTCCCATGTACGACAGAGCAGTATTAGTGTTAGCTCAGGACAAAGCACCACAGCCTCTGGTTAGCAGCCTACAAAGAGATTTAACTTGGGAACAAAGCAGTATCATGATGATTTGTTGATGTATGGTTTTGACAATTGTGCCAATGCAAATAAAGATGCAAAGCCAATGCGTGTTATATGTAGTGAATTACTGGCAAATGAGAGGTGTTTCAGATTTTTAATCAGAAGAGGTGAAAAACACCTGTTGAGGTTCAGATCCCATGGTGACAGCACATTAAAAACACGGCAAAAGTTCATGTGGCTGTCAGCATTCTGGCATAGCATCTCCCTGAGGTATCCAATGGTGAGTAAAACAAACATTCTGTGGCTATTACTCTTCACGACGATCTACATGCATGATGTTGGATTTTCCGTTCTCACAAAGGTGAAGATGGCACAAAAGAACTGGCTGAAGTTTGCATCAGATATGCACATTACCCCCTCTTGTGAACCCTTTTAAAAAAATAAATTTTGAGTACTCATTATTTTCTCCAATTAAGGGGCAATTTAGTGTAACCAATCCACTTAACCTGCATACCGAGTTGTGGGGGTGAAATCCACGCAGACACGGGAGAATGTTCAAGCTCCACACAGACGTCTCTCTTGTGAACTTGATTGGAGTGAGATCACAAGGATCAAGCAGGTGCGCCCAGGTTTCACTTTTTTTAAAATATATATTTTATTCAAGATTTTTTGGCCAAACATAACAATACGTAGTGTTTCTTTTACACAACAATAAAGCAATATAAATAACAGTGGCCAGTTTTAAACAAATAAATAAATAATATATAAATAGGGGCCAAGTTCAAATCGACCCTTCTTCACTCCCTCCAACAACAGCCGAAAGAAACGTAAGTCTTACTCCAACGATCGCTACCAGATAGACACTCCTGACTATCGACCTGTACCAGTTTTGAATCCCGCAGGCTCAGAACCCATACGAAAGGTCATTCGTTTCCCTGACCTGGTGGGTCATTTCCAACGTTAAGTATTGGCCTGTTAGTTGTAGGAAGTAGCTTAGAAGTAGAATTAATGTATAAGTATTGATTGCTGTATATAATAAATGAGCGTTGATTTAACTCTTACTAAGCGGTGTGTTGGATTATTAATCATTACTCGGACTTGAACCACGTGGCGGTATCAGAAAGATACCTGGCGACTCAAGAGCAAAGGTGACAGAATAAGAGCAATTGAACTAAGGCTAAAACGAGCAACAAAGCTCTATACAAAAACAGCAAATTCTGCTTCACTTTCAAAGGAGTAGCAATTTCTCCCCATTCATATTATAACACCACCATTATGTTCAACTACAGACTTTTTGAAACTATGACCCATTAGGGATTTTGTAAGGCTTTTCTGCAATGTAAATGCAGCAGTTTATTGTGACAAAGTGGGAAACCTATTTCTGTCCCTTAAAATCTAATCACAATTATATGAGGTTTAAGAAAAGCTAACATTTTGATCCAATCTTAACTCTGTAATGCCACAAGTTTTGTTACTTTCGGCTGGATAGACAGAATACATCAAACAGGTTCGATGCAGGAAAGATGTTCCCAATGGTTGATGCATCCAGAACCAGGGGTCACAGTCTGAGGATAAGGGGCAGACCAATTAGGACAGAGATGAGGAGAAATGTCTTCACCCAGAGAGTGGTCGGCCTGCGGAATTCGTTACCACAGGAAGTAGTTGAGGCCGAAACATTGGATGTTTTCAAGAAGCAGTTGGATGTAGCACTTAGGGCGAAGGTAATTAATTGATATGGGGGGAAAGCGGGATTAGGCTATTGAATTGGATGATCAGCCATGATTATAATGAATGGCGGAACGGGCTCGAAAGGCCGAATGGCCTCCTCCTGCTCCTATTTTCTCTGTCTCTATATGTGATTAGTTGAATTCCATGTGAATGCCAGCTCCATTTCAAATCTTATGGTCAAATATACAAACTCTAGGAAGTCCCAGTGACTCTCTTCTGGGATATAAAGAGTATGATTGTGAAATATAGAATCAGAAAGCTACTTGGAAATTCTTAAAAGAGAAAAAGGTTTCTAAAGGGAAGTTTGTATAAACAATCCAGCTGTGGTAAACTGCGCAGGGAGGAAAAGAAATATTGTAGAACATAGAACATAGAACATTACAGCGCAGTACAGGCCCTTCGGCCCTCGATGTTGCGCCGACCTGTGAAACCACTCTAAAGCCCAGCTACACTATTCCCTTATCGTCCATATGTCTATCCAATGACCATTTGAATGCCCTTAGTGTCGGTGAGTCCACTACTGTTGCAGGCAGGGCATTCCACACCCTTACTACTCTCTGAGTAAAGAACCTACCTCTGACATCTGTCTTATATCTATCTCCCCTCAATTTAAAGGTATGTCCCCTTGTGCTAGACATCACCATCCGAGGAAAAGGGCTCTCACTGTCCACCCTATCCAATCCTCTGATCATCCTGTATGCCTCAATTAAGTCACCTCTTAACCTTCTTCTCCCTAACAAAAACAGCCTCAATTCCCTCAGCCTTTCCTCATAAGATCTTCCCTCCATACCAGGCAACTTTCTGGTAAATCTCCTCTGCACCCTTTCCAATGCTTCCACATCCTTCCTGTAATGCGGCGACCAGAATTGCACGCAATACTCCAAATGCGGCCGCACCAGAGTTTTGTACAGCTGCAACATGACCTCATGGCTCTGAAACTCAATCCCTCTACCAATAAAAGTTAACACACCATACGCCTTCTTAACAACCCTCTCAACCTGGGTGGCAACTTTCAGGGATCTATGTACATGGACACCGAGATCTCTCTGCTCATCCACACTGCCGAGAATCTTACCATTGGCCCAGTACTCTGTCTTCCTGTTATTCCTTCCAAAATGAATCACTTCACGCTTTTCTGCATTAAACTCCATTTGCCACCTCACAGCCCAGCGCTGCAGCTTATCTATGTCCCTCTGTAACTTGTAACATCCTTCCGCACTGTCCACAATTCCACCGACTTTAGTGTCATCTGCAAATTTACTCACCCATCCTTCTACGCCCTCCTCCAGGTAATTTATAAAAATGGCAAACAGCAGTGGCCCCAAAACAGATCCTTGTGGTACACCACTAGTAACTGGACTCCAGACTGAATATTTCCCATCAACCACCACCCTTTGTCTTCTTCCAGCTAGCCAATTTCTGATCCAAACTGCTAAATCACCCTGAATCCCATGCCTCCGTATTTTCTGCAGTAGCCTACCGTGGGGAACCTGATCAAACGCTTTACTGAAATCCATATACACCACATCAACTGCTTTACCCTCATCCACCTATTTGGTCACCTTCTCAAAGAACTCAATAAGGTTTGTGAGGCACGACCTACCCTTCACAAAACTGTGTTGACTATCTCTAATCAAATTATTCCTTTCCAGATGATTATACATCTTATCTCTTATAAACCTTTCCAAGATTTTGCCCACAACAGAAGTAAGGCTCACTGGTCTATAGTTACCGGGGTTGTCTCTATTTTCCTTCTTGAACAAGGGGACAACATTTGCTATCCTCCAGCCTTCTGGCACTATTCGTGTAGACAAAGATGACTTAAAGATCAAAGCCAAAGGCTCAGCTATCTCCTCCCTAGCTTCCCAGAGAATCCTAGGATAAATCCCATCCGGCCCAGGGGACTTATCTATTTTCACACTTTCCAGAATTGCTAACACCTCCTCCTTATGATCCTCAAGCCCTTCTAGTCTAGTAGCCTGATTCTCAGTATTCCCCTCGACAACACTATCTTTTTCCTGTGTGAATACTGACAAAAAATATTCATTTAGCACCTCTCCTATCTCCTCGGACTCAATGCACAACTTCCCACTACTGTCCTTGACTGGCCCTACTCTTACCGTTGTCATTCTTTTATTCCTGACATATCTAGAGAAAGCTTTAGGGTTATCCTTGATCCTACCTGCCAAAGACTTCTCATGTCCCCTCCTGGCTCTTCTTAGCTCTCTCTTTAGGTCCTTCCTCGCTAACTTGTAACTCTCGAGCGCCCTAACTGAACCTTCATGTCTCCATAAGCCTCCTTCTTCCTCTTGACAAGTGTTTCGACTGCTTTAGTAAACCACGGTTCCCTCCCTCAACCACTTCCTCCCTGATGACAGGTATATACTTATCAAGGACACGCAGTAGCTGTTCCTTGAACAAGCTCCACATTTCCATTGTGCCCATCCCCTGCAGTTTTCCTCTCCATCCGATGCATCCTAAGTCTTGCCTCATCGCATCATAATTGCCTTTCCCCCAGATATAACTCTTGCCCTGCGGTATATCCCTATCCCTTTCCATCACTAAAGTAAACGTAATCGAATTGTGGTCACTATCACCAAAGTGCTCACCTACCTCCAAATCTAACACCTGTCCTGGTTCATTACCCAGTACCAAATCCAAAATGGCCTTGCCTCTCGTTGGCCTATCTACATACTGTGTCAGGAAACCCTCCTGCACACATTGGACAAAAACAGGCCCATCTAAAGTATTCGACCTCCAGTCAATATTTGGAAAGTTAAAGTCCCCCATAACAACTACCCTGTTGCTTTCGCTCCTATCAAGAAGCATCTTTGCACTCCTTTCCTCTACATCTCTGGAACTTTTCGGAGGCCTATAGAAAACCCCTAACAGGGTGACCTCTCCTTTCCTGTTTCTAACCTCAGCCCATACTACCTCAGTAGACAAGTCCTCATCAAACGTCCTTTCTGCCACCGTAATACTGTCCTTGACTAACAATGCCACCCCTCCCCCTCTTTTACCACCTTCCCTGAGCTTACTGAAATACCTAAACCCCGGCACCTGCAACAGCCATTCCTGTCCCTGCTCTATCCATGTCTCCGAAATGGCCACAACATCGAAGTCCCATGTACCAACCCATGCCGCAAGTTCACCCACCTTATTCTGGATGCTCCTGGCATTGAAGAAGACACACTTTAAACCACCTTCCTGCCTGCCGGTACACTCCTGCAACTTTGAAACCTTACTCATGACCTTACTACTCTCAACCTCCTGTATACTGGAGCTACAATTCAGGTTCCCAAGCCCCTGCTGAACTAGTTTAAACCCTCCCGAAGAGCATTAGCAAATTTCCCCCCCAAGGATATTGGTACCCCTCTGGTCCAGGTGTATACCATCCTGTTTGTAGAGGTCCCACCGACCCCAGAATGATCCCCAATTATCCAGAAATCTGAAACCCTCCCTCCTGCACCATCCCTGTAGCCACGTGTTCAACTCCTCTCTCTCCTTATTCCTCGTCTCGCTATCATGTGGCACGGGTAACAACCCAGAGATAATAACTCTGTCCTAGATCTAAGTTTCCACCCTAGCTCCCTGAATTTCTGCCTTACATCCCTATCCCTTCTCCTACCTATGTCGTTGGTACCTATGTGGACCACGACTTGGGGCTGCTCCCCCTCCCCCTTAAGGATCCCGAAAACACGATCCGAGACATCACGGACCTTGGCACCTGGGTGGCAACACACCAACCGCGAGTCTCTCTCATTCCCAGAGAATCTCCTGTCTATCCCCCTCACTATGGAGTCTCCAATGACTAATGCTCTGCTCCTCTCCCCCCTGCCCTTCTGAGCAACAGGGCCAGACTCTGTGCCAGAGACCTGTACCCCATGGCTTACACCTGGTAAGTCCCCCCCACCCCAACAGTATCCAAAGCGGTATACGTGTTACTAAGGGGAACAACCACAGGGGATCCCTGTACTGACTGCTTCCTCCCAGTGCAGGGTAGGTGGATTGGCCACGCTAAATTGCCCCTTTATCGGAACAAAATAATTAGATACCCTGAATGTTATTTTAAAAAGGTCCCTCGTGCCATTGCTTTACTAACCCAGTTCACCTCGCTGTGCTGGAATACTGGAAATTCTTATTTATATCAGTGCTTTTGCTGATCTCATCAATAGATGGCATTGTAGCATCTTGGTATCTTGCTGGTACTTAGTTACAGTGAATCTCATGTGGATCTCCAAATCCTTGCTTCAACCCTGCAGTGGAGCAAAAGCAAGCAATTAGGAAGACAAATGAAGACAATCTCCAACATGATGCTACCACAAAGAACAAAGAAAAGTACAGCACAGGAACAGGCCCTTCGGCCCTCCAAGCCTGCGCCGACCATGCTGCCCGTCTAAACTAGAATCTTCTCCACTTCCAGGGTCCGTATCCCTCTATTCCCATCCTATTCATGTATTTGTCAAGATGCCCCTTACACGTCACTATTGTCCCTGCTTCCACCACCTCCTCCGGCAGCGGGTTCCAGGCACCCACTCCCCTCTGTGTAAAAAACTTACCTCGTACATCTCCTCTAAACCTTGCCCCTCGCACCTGTTGCTCTTTTTAGCCTTAGTTTTATTAGCTCTGATTATGTCACCTTTGCTCACGAGTCGCCAGGTATCTTTCTGATACCGTCACATGGTTCAAGCTCGAGTTATCATTAATAAGTCAGCACACCGCTTTGTAAGATTGAAATCAACGGTCATTTATTATGTACAGCAATCAATACTTACACAATAATCCTACTATCTATATCAATACCTACCACTACTGGCCAATACTTAACGTTAGGAGATGGCCCACCAGGTCAGGGAAACAAATAGTTTATCGAATTGGATCTGGCCTGTGGAATTCAAAAGGCTGATACGGGTCGATGGCTAGGAATCTCTATCGGGTAGCGATCGCTGGAGTCAGACTTACGGTTCTTTGTCGAAGGTTCTTCCGAAGGTTGCAAGCAGGTGAAGAAAGGAGAGAGCGAGAGATCTGAACTTGGCCCCTCACTTTTTGGGCCCAGGGGCTTCCCGCCTCTCGGGGCGGCCCTTGACCCTGAGTCCCAAGTGATTGGACTTGTTCGATATGCTCCAATAATGGGGTGATTCCTCGATCGGGGGGTGGTCGTTCACCTGCCTTTGTTTCGGCCACTGCAGGTGCTGAAAGGTCTGGCCCGGCATTCAATTGCTAATATGTTGCAATTGTTTCCGGGGATAGCCGATTAAACTGCAGATGTCTGGGTTGATGTGCTGCTAATAGTCTTGAGTATCGATTTGGGCCGACTTCCCCAGAGCTGAATACGCTATTCTGTCTGCAGCTGTCCATTTGTGTCCTGTTGGCTGTTTTTCCCATCAGCCTTTTCAGTTAGCCATTTTAAATCGGGTTTTGGCCAAATGAATAGGGAATCAGCCATTTTTGGTGGCTACACACCTTAACCCTATGCCCCCTAGTAATTGATCCCTCTACCTTGGAAAAAAGTCTCTGACTATCCACTCTGTCTATGCCCCTCATAATTTTGTAGACCTCTATCAGGTCGCCCCCCTCAACCTCCTTCGTTCCAGTGAGAACAAACCAAGTTTATTCAACCTCTCCTCATAGCTAACGCCCTCCAGACCAGGCAACATTCTGGTAAATCTCTTCTTCACCCTCTCCAAAGCCTCCACATCCTTCTGGTAGTGTGGCAACCAGAATTGAACACGATACTCCAAGTGTGGCCTAACTAAGATTCTATACAGCTGCAACATGACTTGCCAATTTTTATACTCAATGCCCCGGCCAATGAAGGCAAGCATGCCGTACGCCTTCTTGACTACCTACTCCACCTGTGTTGCCCCTTTCTGTGACCTGTGGACCTGTACACCAAGATATCTCTGACTGTCAATACTCTTGAGGGTTCTACCATTCACTGTATATTCCCTACCTGCATTAGACCTTCCAAAATGCATTACCTCACATTTGTCCAGATTAAACTCCATCTGCCATCTTGACGCCCAAGTCTCCAAACGATCTAATCCTGCTGTATCCTCTGACAGTTGGCATCGCTATCCGCAATTCCACCAACCTTTGTGTCATCCGCAAACCTACTAATCAGACCAGTTAATTTTCCTCCAATCATTTATATATACTACGAACAGCAAAGGTCCCAGCACTGATCCCTGTGGAACACCACTAGTCACAGCCCTCCAATTAGAAAAGCACCCTTCCATTGCTACTCTCTGCCTTCTATGACCTAGCCAGTTCTGTATCCATCTTGCCAGCTCACCTCTGATCTCGTGTGACTTCACCTTTTGTACCAGACTGCCATGAGGGACCTTGTCAAAGGCCTTACTGAAGTCCATATAGACCACATCCACTGCCCTACCTGCATCAATCATCTTTGTAACCTCCTCGAAAAACTCTATCAAGTTAGTGAGACACGACCTCCCCTTCACAAAACCGTGCTGCCTCTCGCTAATACCACAAAATGCATCTTCTCCTCATCCCCTCCTGCCAGCTTTCTGCAGGGGTAGCTTCTTCTGTGGCACCCTGGTCCATTCCTGCATATTGCCCAACTCCCCATCCCCTTCCAACGGCACTGTCCCTTGGAACTGCGGATTGTGCAACACTTCAACATAAGGGACGGCACGGTAGCACAGTGGTTAGCACTGCTGCTTCACAGCACCACTGTTCGATTCCTGGCTTGGGTCACTGACTGTGCAGAGTCTGCACATTCTCCCGGTGTCTGCGTGGGTTTGCTCCGGGTGCTCCGGTTTCCTCCCACAAGCCCCGTGCTTGTTAGGTGAATTGGACATTTTGAATTCTCCCTCTGTGTACCCGAACAGGCGGCAGAATGTGGCGACTAGGGGATTTTCACAGTAACTTCATTGCAGCGTTAATGTAAGCTGACTTGTGACAATAATTATTATTATTATTACCTGCCTCCTCCCTACTCACCATTCAAGGCCCCAAACAGTCCTTTTAGGTTAAGCAGCATTCGACTTGCACTTCCTTTAATTTGGTCTGCTGTATTCACAGCCCCCAATGAGATCTCCTCTATATTGGGGTGACTAAATGCGGACCGGGTGACTGCTTTGTGGAATGCACTCGCTCAGTTCGCTCAGACCCCAACCTTCCTGATGCTTGTCATTGGATTGGATTGGATTTGTTTATTGTCATGTGTACCGAGGTACAGTGAAAAGTATTTTTCTGCGAGCAGCTCAACAGATCATTAAGTCCATGAGAAGAAAAGGGAATAAAAGAAAATACATAATAGGGCAACACAACATATACAAGTAACTACACAAGCACTGGCATCGGATGAAGCATACAGGGTGTAGTGTTAATGAGGTCAGTCCATAAGAGGGTCATTTAGGAGTTTGGTAACAGTGGGGAAGAAGCTGTTTTTGAGTCTGTTCGTGCGTGTTCTCAGACTTCTGTATCGCCTGCCCGATGGAAGAAGTTGGAAGAGTGAGTAAGCCGGGTGGGAGGGATTTTAACTCAGCACCTTGCTCTCATGTCCACATGTTCACCCTTGGCCTGATGCTGGAGGAGCAGAATCTCATCTTTCAATCAGAACTCAACACTGATGTGGTATTTTTAAAAGGTAGGCTTGCAGACCATGAAGGTACAAACAAATAAATGAGCTTTATTGGAAAGGTGTTTACAGGCGATTAGGAAATACTGCCCGTTTGTTCATGCAAATGGCTGATAAGATCATAAATAAGTCAGATGATCGGACTCTTCAAGTGACTTTGTTCCAACGAGGAACAACCATGAATACACAACACTTTCCTCCTCCTTTACATTAGGGGTTCTGACAATGAAGCAAAAATAGCATTCACAATCAAAATTTGCAATATTAGCAATTAATAAACCCGACAATTCGATTCGTCAGACGTTTTGGAGGACGTTGGTTTCTGTGTGGTTGTCCGTGAACCTCAGGCGTCTGGTGATTTTGGTTTATGGAATTTACAGTGCAGAAGGAGGCCATTCAGTCCATCGAGTCTGCACCAGCCCTTGGAGCATGCTACCTAAGCCCACACCTCCACCCCATCCCCGTAACCCAGTAACCCAACCTAAGCCTTTTTGGACACTAAGGGGCAATTTAGCATGGCCAATCCACCTAACCTGCACATCTTTGGACAGTGGGAGGAAACCGGAGCACCCGGAGGAAACCCACGCAGATACGGGGAGAACGTGCAGACTCCGCACAGGCAGCGTCCCAAGCCGGGAATCGAACCTGGGATCCTGGAGCTGTGCTAACCACTGTGTTACCATGCCACCCGCTTATCTTGGATGTCATCTGTAATTGCCTCAACCAGAATCGACGTAATGTTCGGAGGTTGATTCGGTGTTGTTGTGTCGTCAACTGGTGTGCTGTCTTCCACAGTTGTTTCTGACATTGTCAGGTTCTCAGAAACATCTAGGTCTTCACTTGACACAGTTTGTTGCAGACTCTTGGTTGACTCTGTCCCTGGCAAACTAGTTCTCGTTGCTAAAAGTTGATCAACGCATCTCCTCCACACGACATTATCCCAAGTTTGAACGGTGTAGGAGACCGGTACTGTCTGTACTAAGGCAATGGCAGATATCCATTTCTCACTGGTGGTATAGTTCCTTGCCAATACTTCCTGACATTTCTGATAAACTCGGCGTTTAGCCCTGTTCTAGCATTGCAAAATCTGCCTTTGCAGTTTCCCCTCAACAATGTCTGAAACTGCTTCAACAAATCAAATGCTGTTCGTAACCTATGTTTTACCATGAGTAATACCGCAGAACTTTGGGTTGTCAAGTGTGTTATATTCCTGTATGTCACCAGGAATTGGCCTATCTTCAAAGCTTCATTGTCTGAACAAACCTTTCAGCTAACCCATTTATGGCAGGATGATAAGGAGCAGATGTGTTGGATTCCCGTTCTCCTTTGGATTAATGGTGCATTCTTGCAAAATGAACTGTAGTCCATTGTCACTAGCAAGCTGTTCAGGGTAACCGAATCTTGCAAACATATAACCCAGTCTTTCTATTGCTCTTTTCAAGGATGTAGTCTTCTTAATGGAATAAAGAGCTTGTCGTATGAGGAACGGTTGAGGACTCTGGGTCTGTACTCGTTGGAGTTTAGAAGGATGAGGGGGGTGTCGTGTTGGGTGTTCTGGTTCACAAACAAGCCAACAATGCTGGAAGTGGTGTAACACTATTTTATTAACTGTTCAACTATACCAACATACTGTAAACGTGGGTATAAGCAATACCAGCTTAACTGTGGACCCTTTCCTATCACTAGCTATGGTGAGGCACTCAGCACATGGTGAATGTCTGTGATGCAGGCTGTGAGCTCTGTGCTCCGAGCTGGCTGCTGCTAGAAAAGAGCCAGAACTCTCCTGTCCCCTGTCTTTATAGTGCTTGTGCTCTCACTGCTGATTGGCTGCGGTGTTATGTATGCTGGTTGGTCCTACTGCATGTCCATCAGTGTGTGTCTGTGATTGCCCATAATGTACTGATGTATATTATGACAGGGGGATCTTATTGAAACTTACAGGATACTGCAAGGCCTGGATAGAGTGGACGTGGAGAGGATGTTTCCACTTGGAGTAAAAACTAGAAGCAGAGGACACAATCTCAGACTAAAGGGACAATCCTTTAAAACAGAGATGAGGAGGAATTTCTTCAGCCAGAGGATGGTGAATCTGTGGAACTCTTTGCCGCAGAAGGCTGTGGATAAATCACTAAGTGTCTTTAAGACAGAGATAGATAGGTTCTTGATTAATAAGGGGATCAGGGGTTATGGGGAGAAGGCAGGAGAATGTGGATGAGAAAATATCAGCCATGATTGAATGGCGGAGCAGACTCGATGGGCCAAGTGGCCTAATTCTGCTCCTATGTCTTATGGTCTAATGGCAACTTCAGGCCATTCGAGGCCATTTTTAAATATTAAAAAAACAAAATGGAAAATATTAGCACTTGAACTATTCATTGACGCCTCGTTAGGTGAAGGTTATCTATCCAGCAGCATACCCATGGAGATTTGATCAATATTTTATCATGTACGTATGTGCTGGCCACAGCAATGCCCATCTCTTCATCAGGCTCGCTGCGAGAGATGGAATACCGGTGTGCAGCTCAAGTATCGGTGTCAGTGGTCGATGATCTGTTAGTAAAGTAAATTTCCTTTTATTTTTAAAAATAAATTTAGAGTACCCAATTCATTTTTTCCAATTAAAAGGCAATTTAGCGTGGCCAATCCACCTAGCCTGCACATCTTTGGGTTGTGGGGACGAAACCCACGCAAACACGGGGAGAATGCGCAAACTCCACATGGACAGTGACCCAGAGCTGGGATCAAACCTGGGACTTCGGCGCCGTGAGGCAGCAGTGCTAACCACTGCGCCACCGTGCTGCCTCTTTAAATTTCCTTTCATATAGGAATTTGTAAAAACATTTGATTCCGAAAATGATGCCTAGAGCCTCCTTCTCCATCTGTGCATAGTTAATTTCTGCTTTGTTCAAGCATCTTGATGCAAACGCTATTGACCTCTCTTTATCATTGGGCATTAGGTGAGAAACCACATCTCCCAGCCGATAGGGTGGTGCGTCATAAGCAAAGGTAACTTTGGATCAAAGTGTGTCACAGCTTCTGATTTTAGTAGTACCTCTTTAGCTTCTGATCCACCCATTTCCGTTTCCTGTTTTGACGCAATAAATTGTGTACAGGCTTGAGATTAGTTGTTAGATTAGGGACAAACCTTCCACACTAATTTTTTTTTAAATTTTAAAAATAAATTTAGAGTACCCAATTCATTTTTCCAATTAAGGGGCAATTTAGCATGTTCAATCCACCTACCTTGCACATCTTTGGGTTGTGGGGGCGAAACCCACGCAAACACGGGGAGAATGTACAAACTCCACACAGACAGTGACCCAGAGTCGGGATCGAACCTGGGACCTCAGCGCTGTGAGACTGCAGTGCTACCCACTGTGCCACCGTGCTGCCCCTTCCACAATAATTTAATAAGCCCAAAAATGATTGAAGTCGATTTACGTGCAGGTGCCTCAGTTATAGCTTTTACTTTTGAAGGCGAGATGGGCAGTCCCTTTACATCTATGATGTGCCCCAGGAGAAGAATCCACATGTATCCTTCTGTACTTCTTGAACCATAGAATCCCTACAGTTCAGAAGGAGGCCATTTGGCCCATCGAGAAACCAGAGCACCTGGAGGAAATCCACGCAGACACGGGGAGAATGTGCAAACTCTACACAGTCACCCAAGGCCGGAATTGAACCCGGGTCCCGAGTGCTGTGAGGAAACAGTGCTAACCACTGCGCCACCCTGTAGTTGCAGTCTGTAATCTTCTCGCTTCTGGAGTGTAGCATCTAGATCTTGAAGATGCTTTTCTTCATTCTTTCCAGTAACTAAGATATCACCTAAGTTGCACTGGATTCCTTCTAGTCCTTCACACATTGGAAGACAGGTGGAGACGTGATGCCAAATGGAAGTCTTTTATATCTGAATACTCCTTTGTGTGTCACGATTGTCAAATATTGTTGTGAATTTGGATCTATATTTACCTGGAGATAAGATTGACTAAGGTTAACTTTACTGCAATGTTATCCTCAAGCCAACCCAGCAAAGAAATCACCAATTCAAGGCAGAGTGTACTGCTCTGCACACCGTACTGGATTGATAGTGACTTTAAAATCGCCACATATTCGTACCAAACCATCTTTCTTCTTCACAGTACTATCATCATGGCCCAATTATGACCCATTAATGGGTTCAAGGACCCCTATCTTGACCAGCCTTTAATTCTTTTTTAAAAAAAATTTAGAGTGCCCAATTCATTTTTTCCAATTAAGGGGCAATTTAGCATGGCCAGTCCACCTACCCTGCACATCTTTCGGTTGTGGGGGCGAAACCCACGCAAACACGGGCGAATGTTCAAACTCCACACGGCCAGTGACCCAGAGCCAGGATTGAACCTGGAACCTCGGTGCCATGAGGCAGCAGTGCTAACCACTGCACCACCATGCTGCCCGACCAGCCTTTAATTCTGCCTTGACCTTAGGCCTGATGGTGCAGCTTGACAGAGATTTCTTTCATGCTTCCCAGTTTTCTCTTAAAGACAATGGCATGTTTCTTTAAAATCTGCCGTAGATTATCCCGAAGGCTTTTTTCAGGCGGGTTAACAGGAGCATAATGGGGTTTGTGTGGGCGCGAGGGACTCCGAGGGTGAGAAGGGTGTTCCTGGAGCGGAGTAGAGATAGGGGGGGGCTGGCGCTGCCCAACCTCTGTGGGTACTACTGGGCCGCCAATGCGACAATGGTGCGCATGTGGGTGATGGAACGGGAGGGGGCTGCATGGAAGAGGCTGGAGACGGCGTCCTGTGTGGGTACGAGTCTGGGGGCGCTGGCAACGGCGCCGCTGCCGCTCCCTCCAAGGAGGTATACCACGAGCCCTGTGGTGGTGGCGGCCCTCAAAATCTGGGGGCAGTGGAGGCGGCATAAGGGGGAAGTTAGGGCCTCGGCGTGGACCCCATTACGGGGGAACCACCGGTTCGCCCCAGGAAGAACAGGTGGAGGGTTTTCGGGGTGGCACAGGGCAGGCATACGAAAGTTGGAGGACCTGTTTGTGGACGGGAAGTTCGCGAGCTTGGGTGAGCTGGAGGAGAAGTACGGGCTCCCCCCAGGGAACACCTTCAGGTACTTACAGGTAAGGGCATTTGCCAGACGGCAGGTGGTGGAATTCCCACGGCTACTGCCACATACAGTACAGGACAGGGTGCTCTCGGGGGGGTGGGTGGGAGTGGGGAAGATCTCGGAAACTTACCCGGTGATGCAAGAGGAGGTGGAGGCCTCGGTGGTGGAGTTGAAAGGTAAGTGGGAGGAGGAGTTGGGAGAGGAGACCGAAGAGGGGACGTGGGCAGATACCCTAGGGAGGGTGAACTCTTCCTCTTCATGCACGAGGCTCAGCCTCATACAGTTTAAGGTGCTGCACAGGGCACACATGACTGGGACAAGGATGAGCAGGTTCTTTGGGGGTGAGGACAGGTGTGTTAGGTGCTCAGGGAGCCCAGCAAATCACACTCATATGTTCTGGGCATGCCCAGCGCTGGAGGAATTTTGGAAGGGCGTAGCGAGGACGGTGTCGAGGGTGGTAGGATCCAGGGTCAAACCGGGCTGGGGGCTCGCGATATTTGGGGTGGCAGAGGAGCCGGGAGTGCAGGAGGTGAAAGAGGCCGGAATTCTGGCCTTTGCGTCCCTGGTAGCCCGGTGAAGGATTCTCCTTCAGTGGAAAGATACGAGGCCCCCAAGCGTGGAATCCTGGATCAGCGATATGGCAAGGTTCATTAAATTGGAGAGGGTGAAATTCGCCTTGAGAGGATTGGTACAAGGGTTCTTTAGGCGGTGGCAACCGTTCTTAGACTTTCTGGCAGAACGATAGACATTGGTCAATGGCAGCAGCAGCTCGTGGGGTGGGGGGGGGGGGTTTACTTTATTTTTATGTTATTTACACTGGAAGGGTCTGAGGGGGTGTATACACCTGTTGTCTTAAGTCGGGGTGTTAATGTTAATTTATTATTTAGGTACAGGGGGGGAGGGGTTTGGGGGGTTGCTTTTTTAGATTGTGTTTTGTACTTAACCCTGTTGGGTTCTTTTTTCTTTCTCATTTTGTTATTGATATTTTATGAAAACCTTTAATAACATTAAAAAAAAAAAAAAAAAATCTGCCGTAGAACTGCTTCGGACTCCGACATGAGATTCACCTCAGCCCAGTTTAGCTTGATTATTTTCAGCTGGTTTCTCCCCATTAGAACTGGATAGTTGTGAAATGGGAGGGGTGGACCCTTGAAGGTTTCTTCGAGGGAGCGGGAGAACTCGTTTTTCTAGGCGGTCCATAAAGTATACTCGCAGATCGACTTTTCCGTGGTGGGGAAGGCTTCGCTGGCTGGGGTTAAGGGGTCGGAGTACTCGACAATTGCAATATCAGATCATGCTCCACATTGGGTGGATTTGGTACTGGAGAAGGGAGTAGTACAGAGGCCGGGGTGGAAATTAGATGTGGGACTGTTGCGGGACCGAGGGTTCGGTGACAAAATTGTAAAAGTAATTGAGGAATATGTCATTTTCAACTGTACGGGTGAGATGTCGAAGGCAGTTGTCTGGGAGGCTCTAAGGGCGGTGGTGAGGGGTGAGGTGATCTTGTTTAAGGCTAGGGTGGACAAAGAGGAGAGATTGGAGCGGCAGAGGGTAGAAGATGAGATGTTGGAGGTAGATAGGAGTTATGCAGAAGATGGGGACCGAGCAAAGTTGGAAAAGAGGAAAGAACTACAGGTGAGCTTTGATCGACTATCTACCAGGAAGGCGGTGAGCCAACTGAGGCGAGCAAGGGTGCAGTTTATGAGCATGGAAAGAATGTTAGCGGGTCAGCTTCGGAGGGAGGTGGCGGTAAGGGAAATTGTTCAGGTGCGGGACAGGGCAGGGAAGTTGGTGGTGGCTCCGGATCAGATTAACAAGGTCTTTGAGGAATTCTGTGAGAGGTTGTACAGGTCAGAGCCACCTGGGGAGACCAGGAGATGCAGGAAGATGCAGGATTTCTAGATAGGCTGGAGCGCCCGAGGTTAGGAGAGGGGGACAGGGCTTCATTAGAAGGAGCGATAGTGGATCAGGAGATAAAAGATGCGATTGGGAGGATGCAGTCGGGGAAAGTGGCAGGCAGGGTGGGTTTCAGGCAGAATATTATAAAAAATTCAAGGATAAACTGGCACCCCTGAGGGTGAGGATGGTTGAGGAGGCGATAGGGAAAGGGGGTGTTACCACAAACTTTGGGGCAGGCATCGATTTCGCTGTTGCTTAAAAAGATAAGGATCTGATGAAGTGTGGGTCGTATAGGCCTATATCACTTTTAAACGTGGATGCAAAGGTATTGGCGAAGGTACTGGCAGATAGGCTTGAGGAGTGCCTCCCGAAGGTGATAGGTGAAGATCAGACGGGGTTCGTGAGAGGGAGGCAGCATTTTTCAAACGCTAGGAGGGTATTGAACGTGGTTTTGGCACCGTTGGTACAACATTTCTAGTTTGGTGGGGAAAGTGAAAGCTGATCTGGCAAGTGGGATGGTCTCCCTCTGTCACTGGAGGGGAGTTAGGGGGAGGGTAACTGTATGTGTTGTTTGTTTATGTTAACATGCGAGCTGCTGTTTGGGGGTTTGGTAGGAGGATGGGATCGTTGTTGTTGATATGGGGATTGACATTGGGCGGGATTCTCCACTCCCACGCCGAAGTGGCCGCGCCGTCGTGAACGCCGTCGAGGTTCACGACGGCGCGGAACGGCCCCGGTCCCGACCGATTCAGGCCCTGACATGGGCCAGGATCGGGGCCGCGTCATCTACACGCGCCAGGCCTTGTCGCCCGCGTAAAAGCGGCGCCGCATAGATGACGCAGCCGGCGCCGCATAACGGGCATCATCCGCGCATGCGTGGTTGCCGTCCTCTCTAAATCCGCCTCGCAAGAAGATGTCTGACGGATCTTGCGGGGCCGCGGAAGGAAGGAGGTCCTCCTTCAGAGAGGACGGCCCGACGATCGGTGGGCACCGATCGCGGGCAACGCAACATTCCAGGTGAAGCCCGGTGCAGGATCCCCCCTCGCCCCCCCACAGGCCGCCCCCCCAGCGTTCACGCACCGCCCACGACTGCAGCGACCAGGTGTGGATGGCGCCGTGTGGAACCCGCCGTTTTGGCCTGGCCGCCCGGCCCATCCGGGCCTCAGAATAGCGGGGGTGCCGGAGAATCGCCATTTTCGGTGTCTCCGGCGATTCTCCGGCCTGGGCCCCCGAAACTCGACCGGGCCGTTCCCGCCGCTTGGGAGAATCGCGGGAGGGCGTCGGACCGGCGTCCCCGGAAATTTTGGCGGCCCAGCGATTCTCCCAACCGGCGTGGGAGTGGAGAATTGCGCCCTTTGTATTTGTTACAGCTTATTGTTTATTGTTGGTGGGTGTAAATTTGGGAGAAAATGTGAAAAAGGAGAATAAAAATATTTTTAAAAAAGAACTGGATAGTTGTCCTTAATTTTTTTCTTAAAAATACTTTTATTCATGGTTTTGGTATTTTAACATTTGAAACACATAATAAGGGGCGTCACGGTGGCACAGTGGTTAGTGCTGGTACCTGACGGTGCCGAGGACCCGGGTTTGACCCCGGCCGTGCACACCTTTTTGGGTTGTGGGGGTGAGACCCACGCAGACACGGGGAGAATGTGCAAACTCCACACAGAAAGTGACCCAGGGCTGGGATTGAACCTGGGACCTCGGCACCGTGAGGCTGCAGTGCTAACCACTGCGCCATCGTGCTGCCCCTTGATTCACTATCTTGTTAGTTACATTTATGGAACTTGAACCCCTTGGTGATGACCAAACATTTAGGTGAGAAGTGGCCCTACAATATCTCCACAATCTCATCAAGGGCCTTCGAGCCTGGTTTTTCTGGCTGCATGCGATTTCGTCGAAGGTTGAATGTTTTCCCTCATTGTACTCAGGAAAACTGGGACTACGATATCTGCCACCATTTTATTCGCTTGGACAAAATAATGACATATTTCAGTATATGAGCTCCACAACCCGGTGTTCTCATCATATGGTCCCACAGCGCCAAAGGTTTCCGCCATTTTTACTATGATGAGGGAGTGCATATGCATGATGTGCCACAAAGGATTTAGCACTACCTCACTTCTTTTCTGCAAACCAGGTACGCTGAGCTCAGCTTGTTTCCTTCTGGGTTTTGGAACACCACCAGCTCTATTGTTGCAGGGCACTTTCTACTTACAGTGCTTGCTGTACTGTTCCAGATTTTTCTGCACAGAGCATCGAGTTTCTTTTTGATGTTGTTTCCTCCGCAATCTATGTTTACATTTTGGTTCCTTCGAAGGCTGCTACCAATATTAGGCATCCCTCCACCGCCACATATGGTGTAGTGAAGTTTTTAGCCTCTTAATCCTTTTTGGGTGTCCGTGCGTGGATTGACGATATTTCTATTTTGTTTGACTTCACCAGCGATCTGCCATCTTGGTTACTATGTCCTCATCGCCAATTTTCTTTGTGGAATTTATAACGGGTAGGCTTGCAGTCCACAAAGGTACATACAAACCCGTTATTGGAAAAGTGTTTACTGTACATGCTGTTTGGATAGACTGCGCAAACGGACAATGATGCCAACAATACAACACTGATTGAACTCTGAAAGTGACCTCGTTCAAATTCGGAACAAACATGAATACACAACAACTGAGTTCCACAACTTTAGACTGTGACCCATTTCCTCCATCTTAAACCCCTAGAACATAGAACATAGAACATTACAGCGCAGTACAGGCCCTTCGGCCCTCGATGTTGCGCCGACCTGTGAAACCACTCTAAAGCCTATCTACACTATTCCCTTATCGTCTATATGTCTATCCAATGACCATTTGAATACCCTTAGTGTTGGCGAGTCCACTACTGTTGCAGGCAGGGCATTCCACACCCTTACTACTCTCTGAGTAAAGAACCTACCTCTGACATCTGTCTTATATCTATCTCCCCTCAATTTAAAGCTATGTCCCCTCGTGCTAGACATCACCATCCGAGGAAAAAGACTCTCACTGTCCACCCTATCCAATCCTCTGATCATCTTGTATGCCTCAATTAAGTCACCTCTTAACCTTCTTCTCTCTAACAAAAACAGCCTCAAGTCCCTCAGCCTTTCCTCATAAGATCTTCCCTCCATACCAGGCAACATTCTGGTAAATCTCCTCTGCACCCTTTCCAATGCTTCCACATCCTTCCTATAATGCGGCGACCAGAATTGCACGCAATACTCCAAATGCGGCCGCACCAGAGTTTTGTACAGCTGCAACATGACCTCATGGCTCTGAAACTCAATCCCTCTACCAATAAAAGTTAACACACCGTACGCCTTCTCAACAACCCTCTGAACCTGAGTGGCAATTTTCAGGGATCCATGTACATGGACACCGAGATCTCTCTGCTCATCCACACTGCCAAGAATCTTACCATTAGCCCAGTACTCTGGCTTCCTGTTACTCCTTCCAAAATGAATCACCTCACACTTTTCTGCATTAAACTCCATTTGCCACCTCTCAGCCCAGCACTGCAGCTTATCTATGTCCCTCTGTAACTTGTAACATCCTTCCGCACTGTCCACAACTCCACCGACTTTAGTGTCATCTGCAAATTTACTCACCCATCCTTCTACGCCCTCCTCCAGATCATTTATAAAAATGACAAACAGCAGTGGCCCCAAAACAGATCCTTGTGGTAAACCACTAGTAACTGGACTCCAGTCTGAACACTTCCCATCAACCACCACCCTGTGCCTTCTTCCAGCTAGCCAATTTCTGATCCAAACTGCTAAATCTCCCCGAATCCCATGCTTCCGTACTTTCTGCAGTAGACTACCGTGGGGAACCTTATCAAACGCTTTACTGAAATCCATATACACCACATCAACTGCTTTAACCTCATCCACCTGTTTGGTCACCTTCTCAAAGAACTCAATAAGGTTCGTGAGGCACGACCTACCCTTAACGAAACCGTGTTGACTATGTCTAATCAAATTATTCCTTTCCAGATGATTGTACACCCTATCCCCTATCTCTTGTAAACCTTTCCAAGATTTTGCCCACAACAGAGGTAAGGCTCATTGGTCTATAGTTACCGGGGTTGTCTCTACTCCCCTTCTTGAACAAGGGGACAACATTTGCTATCCTCCAGTCTTCTGGCACTATTCCTGTTGACAAAGATGACTTAAAGATCAAAGCCAAAGGCTCAGCAATCTCCTCCCTAGCTTCCCAGAGAATCCTAGGATAAATCCCATCCGGCCCAGGTGACTTATCTATTTTCACCCTTATTTTTTTTAAACTATCCCGTACATTTATTGTCTCAGTACAATAATTTTCCTTCACCACGCCCCCACCCCAACCAACACCAGACCATGGGCGGGATTCTCCGACCCCCCCACCGGTCGGGGGCCATTGGCAATTCCCTGGGCCCCGATGGGGCCGAGCGGCCGCCCGTTTCTGGCCAGTCCCGATGGCGTGAATTACTCAACTCATGTACTGGCGGGACCTGGCAGGTACATCAGCGGTGGCGGTCCTCGGGGGGATCCAACCCTAGGGGGGGCCCCCCACGGTGGCCTGGCCCGCGATCAGGGCCCACCGATCTGCGGGCGGGCCTGTTCCATGGGAGCACTTCTTCCTTCTGCACTTGCCCCTGTAGGGCTCCGCCATGGCTGGCGCAGAGAACCCCCGCGCATGTGCCAAAATACACCGGCTGGTCTGCACATGCGCGAAACCACGGTGGCGGTTCCGCGCATGCACGAGATCACGTCAGACCTTCGGCGCTTTTGCGAACTCGCGGCGTCCCTTCGGCGCCGGCTGGAGCGGCACCAACCCCTCCAGGGTCCGCCTAGCCCCTGAAAGTGGGGAGAATTCCACTTTCGGGGGCTGTTGACGCCAGAGTGGTTGGCACCGGTTCTCCCGCTGGCGTGGGGACTTAGTCCCCAGAAGGGAGAATCCCGGCCCATGTCTTATGTTCTTAAGGTTGCTATACCTTGTTGCAATCTATCCTAGCTACAGTTTAACATCAACATATTTCTCCCTGTCTTTATTCTGATGAAGTCAGACGGACTCGAAACATTAACTCTGTTTTTCTGCCTACAGATGCTGCCAGACCGGCTGAGGTTTTTACAGCGTTCTCTGGTCTAGTTTCAGATTTCAGCATCTGCAGTATTTTGCTTATCTTAATGTTTAGTTCTTTGCCATTTCTCTTCCAGGAATGCCTACCTTGAAGTGCTGCTTTTCTCTCCAACAGGATTTCCATTTCTCTTTTATTATAAGAACATAAGAACTAGGAACAGGAGTAGGCCATCTGGCCCCTCGAGCCTGCTCCGCCATTTAATGAGATCATGGCTGATCTTTGTGGACTCAGCTCCACTTTCCCGCCCGAACACCATATCCCCGAATCCCTTTATTCTTTAGAAAGGCATCTATCTTTTTCTTAAAAACGTTTAAAGAAGGAGCCTCAACTGCTTCACTGGGCAAGGAATTCCAGACATTCACAACCCTTTGGGTGAAGAAGTTCCTCCTACACTCCGTCCTAAATCTACCTCCCCTTATTTTGAGGCTATGCCCCCTAGTTCTGCTTTCCCCGACCAGTGGAAACAACCTGCCCGCATCTATCCTATCTATTCCCTTCAGAATTTTATATGTCTCAATAAGATCCCCCCGCATCCTTCTAAACTCCAATGAGTACAGTCCCAGTCTACTCAACCTCTCGTCATAATCTAATCCCCTCAACTCTGGGATCAACCTAGTGATTCTCCTCTGCACTCCCTCCAGTGCCAATATGTCCTTTCTCAAGTAAGGAGACCAAAACTGAACACAATACTCCAGATGCGGCCTCACCAACACCCTATACAATTGCAGCATAACCTCACTAGTCTTGAACTCCATCCCTCTAGCAATGAAAGACAAAACTCGATTAGCCTTCTTAATCACCTGTTGCACTTGCACACCAACTTTTTGCGACTCGTGCACCAGCACACCCAGGTCCCTCTGCACAGCAGCATGTTTTAACATCTTACCGTTTAAATAATAATCCATTTTGCTGTTATTCCTCCCAAAATGGATAGCCTCACACTTGGCAACATTGAATTCCATCTGCCAGACCCTAACCCATTCACCTAACCTATCCAAATCCTTCTGCAGACTTCCGGTATCCTCTGCCCTTTTTGCTTTACCACTCATCTTAGTGTCATCTGCAAACTTTGCCACATTGCACTTGGTCCCCAACTCCAAATCGTCTATGTAAATTGTGAACAACTGCGGGCCCAACACTGATCCTTGAGGGACCCCACTAGTTACAGGTTGCCAACCAGAGAAACACCCATTTATCCCCACTCTCTGCTTTCTGTTAGTTAACCAATCCTCTACCCATGCTACCACTTTATCCTCAATGCCATGCATCTTTAGTTTATGCAGCAACCTTTTGTGTGGCAACTTGTCAAATGCTTTCTGGAAATCCAGATATTCCACATCCATTGGCTCCCCGTTACCTACTGCACTGGTAACGTCCTCCAAAAAATTCTACCAAATTAGTCAGACACGACCTACCCTTTGTGAACCTATGCTGCGTCTGCCCAATGGGACAATTTCCCTCCAGGTGCCCCGCTACTTCCTCCTTAATGATAGATTCCAGCATTTTCCCTACAACCGAAGTTAAGCTTACCGGCCTATAATTACCCGCTTTCTGCCGACCTCCTTTTTTTAAACAGTGGTGTCACATTTGCTACTTTGGGACCGCCCCAAAGTCTAGTGAATTTTGATAAATTATCACTAATGCGTTTACAATTTCCCTAGCCATCTCTTTTAACACTCTGGGATGCATCCCATCAGGGCCAGGAGACTTGTCTACCTTTAGCCCCATTAGCTTGCCCAATACTGCCTCCTTAGTGATTACAATCATCTCAAGGTCCTCACCTATCATATCCTTATTTCCATCAGTCACTGGCATGTTATTTGTGTCCTCCACTGTGAAGACTGACCCAAAAAACCTGTTCAGCTCCTCAGCCATTTCCCCGTCTCCTATTATTAAATCTCCCTTCTCATCTTCCAAAGGACCAATATTTACCTTAGCCACTCTTTTTTGTCTTATATATTTGTAGAAGCTTTTACTATCTGCTTTTATGTTCTGAGCCAGTTTACTTTCATAGTCTACCTTACTCTTCTTTATGGCTTTTTTTAGTAGCTTTCTGTTGTCCCCTAAAGACTTCACATTCCTCTAGTCTCCCACTAATTTTTGCCACTTTGTATGTTTTTTCCTTCAATTTGATACTCTCCCTCACCTCCTTAGATATCCACGGTCGATTTTTCCCCTTTCTACCGTCTTTCTTTTTTGTCGGTATGAACCTTTCCTGAACACTGTGAAAGATCACTCGGAAGGTTCTCCACTGTTCCTCAACTGCTTCACCATGAAGTCTTTGCTCCCAGTCTACCTTAGCTAGTTCGTCTCTCATCCCATTGTAATCGCCTTTGTTTAAGCACAAAACACTAGTGTTTGATTTTACCTTGTCATCCTCCAACTGTATTTTAAATTCCACCATATTGTGGTCGCTCCTTCCAAGAGGATCCCGAACTATGAGATCATTAATCAATCCTGCCTCATTACACAGGACCAGATCTAGGACCGCTTGTTCCCTTGTAGGTTCCATTACATACTGTTCCAGGAAATTATCCCGGGCACATTCTATAAACTCCTCCTCAAGGCTGCCTTTACCAACCTGGCTAAACCAATCGATATGCAGATTAAAATCTCCCATGATAACCGCTGTACCATTTCTACATGCATCCGTTATTTCTTTGCTTATTGCCTGCCCTACCATCCTGTTACTATTTGGTGGCCTATAGACTACTCCTATCAGTGACCTTTTCGCCTTACTATTCCTGATTTCCACCCAAATTGATTCAACCTTGTCCTCCATAGCACCAATATCAGCCCTTACTATTGCCCGGATGCCATCCTTAAACAACAAAGCTACACCACCGCCCTTACCGTCCATTCTATCCTTTCGTATAGTCTGATACCCTTGGATATTTAACTCCCAGTCGTGACCATCTTTTAACCATGTTTCAGTAATGGCCACTAAATCATAGTCATTCACGATGATTTGCGCCATCAACTCATTTGCCTTATTTCGTATACTACGAGCATTCAGGTAAAGTACACTTATGCTGTTTTTTGTGTCTTTGTTATGAATCCTAACACCTTGATCAGTAACTTTTCGCAATTTATTTTTCCTCTTACCCTTTCTCCTAATTTCCTTGTCTTTGAACCCATATCTCTACATAATAACCTGTCACGTAACCTGCTGCCTTGATCTCCATTAACCATTATACTGTCCATAGCTTTACACTTCCCTTCCCCCCAACTTGCTAGTTTAAAGTCCTTGTGACCAACCTATTTATCCTATTCGCTAGAACACTGGTCCCAGAATGGTTCAGGTGAAGACCGTCCCAACGGTACAGGTCCCTCCTGCCCCAGTACTGATGCCAATGCCCTATGAAATGGAATCCCTCTTTCCCGCACCACTCCTTTAGCCACGTGTTAACTTCTCTAATTTTCACAACCCTATGCCAATTGGCACATGGCTCGAGTAGTAATCCAGAGATTATAACCCTGGAGGACCTGCTCTTTAATTTAGTCCCTAGTGTTTGATAATCCCCAAACAGGTCCTCTTTCCTAGTCTTACCTATGTTGTTAGTCCCAACGTGGACCACAACAACTGGTTCCTCCCCCTCCCTCACCAAAATCCTTTCAAGCCGATCAGAGATGTCCCTCATCCTGGCACCGGGCAGGCAACATACCATGCGGGACTCTCGATCTGGCTTACAAAGGATGCCGTCAATCCCCCTAATTATAGAATCCCCTACAACTACCACTTGTCTTTTTGCTCCCCCCTCTTGAGTGGCTTCCTGTACCACGTTGCAGTGGTCAGTCAATGCATCCTCCCTACAGCCCTCTTCCTCATCCACACAGGGAGCAAGTACCTCATACCTGTTGGACAAGGTCAAGGGCTGAGGCTCCTCAACTCCTAAACTCAGGATCCCCCTACCTGCCTCCCTTGCAGTCACACCACTCTGTCCCTGAGCACTGTCCGAATTAACAGAACTTATTCTACCGGGTGTGACTGCCTCCTGAAACAAAGCGTCCAGGTAATGTTCCCCCTCCCTGATGTGCCGCAGTGTGCGCAGCTCGGTCTCCAGCTCATCAATTCTGAGCCGAAATTCCTCGAGCAGCCAACACTTGCTGCAGATGTGGTCACTGACGGTCTCAATGGGATCCACCAGTTCCATCATCATACAGCAACAGCACATCACCTGTCCAGCCATATTCAACTAATTAATTTAAATATTTAAAAAAAAAATTATTTATAGAACCTCAAGGATAAACCCGAACACCAACAAAAACACAGTCCTCTCTCACCATTCACCCGAACTCAGTCACTCACCTAAACTCAGATGCACTCTGTTCCAATCAGCACAGTCACTCACCTAAACTCAGATGCACTCTGTTCCAATCAGCACAGTCACTCACCTAAACTCAGATGCACTCTGTTCCAATCAGCACTCCGTGTCTAAAGGCACTCCTGCCACACCTTCTGTGCACTCACCTCTCCCAGCACTGTCCCGGCTCTCTCCTCCCGCGCTTTTAAAATCTCCCGGCTCTCTCCTCCGGCGCTGTCCCGGCTCTCTCTGCTCCCGCGCTGTTTTCACTCCTTCGCTTATGTTCACCTTCATTGCTTTCCACTTCTCTCTTGGTGTGTGACAAGATGTTTATCAACACTAGCTACCGCAACCACATTTCTTTCCTCAAATAGTTTATTGGCGTTTTAAAAAGTCATTACAGGATGTGGGCGTCGCAGGTTAGGTCAGCATTTATTGCCCATCCCTAGTTTCCCATCAGAAGGTGGTGGTGGTGAGTTTTTAAAAAGAATTTAGAGTACCCAATTCATTTTTTCGAATTAAACGGGCAATTTAGCGTGTTCATCTACCTTGCACATCATTGGGTTGTGGGGCACAACGCACGCAAACATGGGGAGAATGTGCAAACTCCACACGGACAGTGACCCAGAGCCGGGATCAAACCTGGGACCTCGGCGCCGTGAGACTGCAGTGCTACCACTGCGCCATCGTGCTGCCCTAGGCGGTGGTGACTTGACTTGTTGAACCGCTGCAGTCCCTGAGGTGGAGGTACACCCACTGTGCTGCAAGGGAGGAAGTTCCAGGATTTTGACCCAGCGACAGTAAAGAAAGGGTGATATATTTCCAAGTTGGGGTGGCGAGTGACTTAGAGGGGAACCTCCAGGCGGTGGGGTTCCCAGGTATCTGCTGCTCTCGTCCTTCTAGATGGTTGTGGGTGTGGAAGGTGCTACCCAAGGAATGTTGGTGCGTTACTGCAGTACATTGTGTAGATGGTGCATGCGGCTGCCACTGTTGGTCGTGGAGGGATTGAATGTTTGTGGAAGGGGGAGCAATCAAGCAGGCTTAAAAACATAGAAATTAGGCCATTCAACCCTTTGAGCCTCCTCCGCCATTCATTATGATCATCCAACTCAATAGCCTAATACTGCCCTCCCCATATCCTTTGATCCCAACTGCTTCTTGAAAACATACTTTTTGACCTCACCTACATCCTGTGGTAACGAATTCCACTGGTTCACCACTCTATGGGTGACGAAATTTCTCGTCATCTCGGTCCTAAATTGTCTATCCTGCATCCTCAGATTGTGATCTCTGGTTCTGGACAGCCCCACCATTGGGAACATTCTTCTTGCATCTACCCTGTCTCGTCCTGTTAGAATTTTATAGGTTTCTGAGATCCCCCTCATTCTTCTGAACTCCAGCAAATACAATCCTAACCGACTCAATCTCTCCTCATGTGCAGTCCCACCATCCCAGGAATCAGTCTGGTAAACCTTCGCTGCACTCCCTCTATAGCAAGACCATCCTTCCTCAGATAAGGAGAACAAAACTGCACACAATATTCTAGGTGTGGTCTCACCAAGGCCCTGTATAATTGCAGCAAGACATCCCTGCTCCAGCACTCGCATCCTCTCGCAATGAAAGCTAGCATACCATTGACCTTCTTTACCGCCTGCTGTACCTGCATGCTTACCCTCAATGACTGGTGTACGAGGACACCCAGGTCTCATTGCACATTCCCTTCTCCTAATTTATGGCCATGCAGATAATAGTGCGCCTTCTCGTTTTTGTTACCCAAGTGGATAACCTCGCATTTGTCTAAATTATACTGCATCTGCCATTCATTTGCCCACTCACTCAACATGTCCAAATCACACTGAAGGATCTCTGCATCCTCCTCACAGCTCACCCTCCCACCCAACTTTGTATAATTTCCAAATATGGAGATATTACTTTTTGTTCCCTCATCAAATATTAATATATATTGTGAATGGCTGGCCAATTTTGTATGTTTTTTCTTGGGTTGAATGCTTTCTCTAAATTCCCTTATAAGCCATGAATTGGCCACCTTTCCGGTTTACTTTTGTGCCAGACCGGAATAAAATATTGTTGCAGTTTCCTCATGCGCTCATTGAATGTTTGCCATCACCTAACCACAATCATCCCTTTAAGTAATGTTTTCCAATTGATCATAGACAACTCACACCTCATATCATCCGAGTTTCCTTTATTAAGATTCAGCATCCTAGTCTCAGAATCAGCTACTTCACTCTCCATAAGACATAGGAGCAGAATTAGCCCACTCGGCCTATCAAGTTTGCTCCACCAATCATGGCTGATATGGATTGGATTGGATTTGTTTATTGTCACGTGTACCGAGGTTCAGTGAAAAGTATTTTTCTGCGAGCAGCTCAACAGATCATTAAGTACATGGGAAGAAAAGGGAAGAAATTAAAATACATAATAGGGCAACACAACACAACACATACAATGTAACTACATAAGCACTGGCATCGGATGAAGCATACAAGGTGTAGTGTTAATGAGGTCAGTCCATAAGAGGGTCATTTAGGAGTCTGGCAACAGTGGGGAAAAGGCTGTTTTTGAGTCTGTTTGTGCGTGTTCTCAGACTTCTGTATCACCTGCCCGATGGAAGTGTGAGTAAGCCGGGTGGGAGGGATCTTTGATTATGCTGCCCGCTTTCCCCAGGCAGCGGGAGGTGTAGATGGAGTCAATGGATGGGAGGCAGGTTCGTGTGATGGACTGGGCGGTGTTCACGACTCTCTGAAGTTTCCTGCGGTCCTGGGCCGAGCAGTTGCCATACCAGGCTGTGATGCAGCCTGATAGGATGCTTTCTATGGTGCATCTGTAAAAGTTGGTAAGGGTTAATGTGGACATGCCAAATTTCCTTAGTTTCCTGAGCAAGTATAGACGCTGTTGTGCTTTCTTGGTGGTAGCGTCAACGTGGGTGGACCAGGACAGATTTTTGGAGATGTGTACCCCTAGGAATTTGAAACTGCTAACCATCTTCACCTCGGCCCCGTTGATGCTGACAGGGGTGTGTACAGTACTTTGCTTCCTGAAGTCAATGACCAGCTCTTTAGTTTTGCTGGCATTGAGGGAGAGATTGTTGTCGCTACACTACTCCACTAGGTTCTCTATCTCCCGCCTGTATTCGGACTCGTCGTTATTCGAGATCTGGCCCACTATGGTCGTATCGTCAGCAAACCTGTAGATGGAGTTGGAACCAAATTTTGCCACGCAGTCATGTGTGTACAGGGAGTAGAGTAGGGGGCTAAGTACGCAGCCTTGTGGGGCCCCGGTGTTGAGGACTATTGTGGAGGAGGTGTTGTTGTTCATTCTTACTGATGGTGATCTGTTGGTCAGAAAATCGAGGATCCAGTTGCAGAGTGGGGAGCCAAGTCCTAGGTTTTGGAGCTTTGATATGAGCTTGGCTGGGATTATGGTGTTGAAGGCAGAGCTGTAGTCAATAATTAGGAGTCTGATGTAGGAGTCCTTGTTTTCGAGATGCTCTAGGGATGAGTGTAGGGCCAGGGAAATGGCGTCTGATGTGGACCGGTTGCAGCGGTATGCGAATTGCAGTGGATCAAGGTGTTCTGGGAGTATGGAGGTGATGCGCTTCATGATCAACCTCTCGAAGCACTTCATTACGACTGAAGTCAGGGCCACTGGACGGTCGTCATTTAGGCACGTTGCCCGGTTCTTCTTTGGTACCGGTATGATGGTCTTCTTGAAGCAGGTGGGGACCTCGGAGTGGAGTAGGGACAGGTTAAAGATGTCCGCGAATACCTCTGCCAGCTGGTCCGCGCAGGCTGTGTGTGCACGACCAGGGATCCCGTCCGGGCCCGTCGCCTTCCGAGGGTTCACTTTCAGGAAGGCCAATCTGACTTCGGAAGCTGTGATGGTGGGTATGGGTGAATTATGGGCTGCTGGGGCACTCGCCAGCGGATTGTTGCTTACCTGCTCGAACCAAGCATAGAATGCATTGAGTTCACCTGGGAGGGGTGCGCTGCTGCCAGAGATACTGTTCGGCTTCGCTTTGTAGCCCGTTCTGTTGTTTAGTCCTTGCCACAACCGCCGAGAGTCTGTCTGTGACTCTAGCTTGGTTTGATATTCTCTCTTGGCATTCCGGATGGCTTTGCGGAGGTCGTACCTGGATTTCTTGTATAGGTCAGGGTCGTCTGCCTTGAACGCCTCAGATCTGTCCTTCAGTAGGGAGTCAATCTCGCGATTAGGCCATGGTTTCTGGTTGGGGAGCGTACGTACTGCTTTCTTTGGCATGCAGTCGTCCACACATTTGCTGATGAAGTCTGTGACGGTGGTGGCATACTCATTTAAGTTGGTCGCTGAGTTCTTAAATATGGACCAGTCCGTCTCTAAGCAGTCACATAAGAGCTCTTCTGTCTCCTCGGACCCTCCTCATCCCCATTCCCTGCCTTCTCCCCATAACCCTAATCCCCTTATTAATTAAGAACCTATCCACCTCTGTCTTAAAGACACTCAGTGATTTGACCTCCACAGCCTTCTGCGGCACAGAGTTCCACAGATTCACCACCCTCTGGCTGAAGAGTCCTCCTCATCTGTTTTAAAGGATGGTCCCTTTAGTCTGAGATGGTTCCTCTGGTTCTAGTTTTTCCTACAAGTGGAAACATCCTCTCCACGTCCACTCTATCCAGGCCTCGCAGTATCCTGTAAGTTTCAATAAGATCCCCCCCCTCATCCTTCTGAACTACAACGAGTACAGACCCAGAGTCCTCAACCGTTCCTCATACGACAAGCCGTTCTTTCCAGGTATCATACTTGTGAATCTCCTCTGAACCCTCTCCAAGGCCAGCACATCCTTCCTTAGATACAGGGCCCAAAACTGTTCACAATGCTCGAAATGGAGTCTGACCAGACTCTTATACAGCCTCAGAAGTCCATCCCTGGTCTTGTATTCTCTTGACATGAATGCTGCCATTGCATTTGCCTTCTTAACTGCCGACTGAACTTGCACGTTAATCTTGAGAATCGTGAACAAGGACTCCCAAGTCCCTTTGTGCTTCTGATTTCTTAAGCATTTCCCCCATTTAGAAAATAGTCTGTGCCTAAATTCCTTCTTCCAAAGTGCATAACCTCACACTTTTCTATATATTTCATTTGCCACTTCATTGCCCACTCTCCTAGCCTGTCCAAATCCTTCTGCAGCCCCCTTGCTTCCTCAATACTACCTGTCCCTCTACAGATCTTTGTATCATCTGCAAACTTAGCAATAGTGCCTACAGTTCCTTCTTCCAGATCATTAATGTAATGACCTGATATAATCCTCAACTCCACTTTTCTGCCTTATCTCCATAACCCGTGATTCCTTTACTAATTAAAAACCTGTCCATCTCAGCCTTGAACCTAAGCTAGCTGGTTCAGACAAATGTTTTGATACTAGTAGAATTGAGTTTGACCACATAATTCAGCATCTATTTGTCCACTTTTACATTGGTTATAGGTTATATATCTCATGCATTTCATTCCATCACCCAAGCTACTTAAGCTTATTGTTTTTTTCAAAAAGAAAAATTGGACATGACGGGTGAAATCATGCGTGCAATTTAAACCCAATACATTGAGGAAAAAGTCAAACGTACCTTTAAATCCAAATCTGAATAAAAGGAATATAAGCAGGTACACAGTAGGAATATTCTTTTTTAAAAAGGACGACCACTTGACACCTTATTTTCAGTTTATTTTACAAATGCGTATGTTATTAATTCTTGTATACAACAGCCAGAGAGCAGCTAAAAAAATCCAAGCAAAAGGCACCCAACTTAAATTTGAACTCATCTACACAAATTGAACTTTTAAAACGCTTGGAATAAATCGGTTTGCAGGATTGCATTGCCTTAAATAAAGATATCTACAAAATCAATTTCACTTATTAGAATCGCATAAAACTGCACATTTTAAAAAGGTACAATGATCTCAAAACATCATGCTTTAACATTTATTTTTTTCTTTCAGATTGTTTCAAAATCCAAAATGCATTTGACATAAATGCACATCCTTGGTTAAGTCATTCTTGATGCTTTGGCACAGGGCAGTTAGCACTGTTCCACCATCTACTTCCAGTCAAACTGGTCACAGCCTTCGTCTTCAGTCCATGTTGTTTTCACAAAAACCAAAACAGCTTAAAAATATGAATTAAAGTAAAATGTATCAAGCTTCTTTCTAGTGTTTAAAACCTTAAGAACTATGCTTTAGACATGAAAATAACCACTTGAAGTCTGGAGGGCAGGGAAGAATCCCATTTGCTTCAACACGTGGAGTCAATAGCACTTTTCTTCAACAATTTTCTTTCAACAGACCTTGCCAGAGTCCAAAAAGTACTTCAATTTTTGGGTTTCTTGACATCAGACACCAGTGTACAAGGATAAAAAGTAAATATACAGAAGAAATATTGGATATATCAGAAGAGGCTTCTTTGTTTTGAATTCTTCTCCAACCAGCAGGGAAGCAGCACTGTAAGCAGCCCAGAAAACACCAAGTAGCTGAAAAACAAGAGTTGTCAGTGCAATTTGTTACCATTTTTGAACATCTTCAATACATTATACCAAAGTGAACAAAGAGATTTGCATCCTCTATTCTACTCGCAGCAACTTCCAAGACTCAAAATTCACGTTCTGGGAAAGACACTGAAGCCACACACTGTAGATGGAGTATCAACACTGATATTAACTTTTAAAGTGCACTTAACACTACAAGTTTAGCATTAGTGCATAAATCTGCTGCAATGATGGTGATAGTTAAAGCATGTACCTCTTAATCGTACCACAATATACTAATGGTCCAGTGAAAATCTTCATGACACATTTAAAAATAATGATTTGGAACATTTTGTAGGAGGGACAAGAAGATAGCTGGCATACAAAAAAATGGCTGATGAAGTCACTGACACTGACCATGGAAACAGTAAAATTACACATGTACTTTGCGGTATACAGCATTTTCTGTACATGCATCATGATGGCGATGTGATGACAGCTACATTTGCACGAAATGGCCATGTGCAAAAAAAAATGACCAAAGTGAATAAAATCTTTCCATAAGATATATAAAAAGGTTGAAGCATTGTCCCTGCGAAATATACCACGGGTTTTTACATACTCTAGTGCAGTAACTTATGTAAACGAAGATCATTCCTCCACAATAAATAGCACAGATGTTGATATTAGTATGGCAAGAACCTGCAGCCATATAAACAGGCAGACAAGGCCTAGATTTGATATCTCATCCAAAGATGTCACCTCTCATTCCCTGCATTATACTGAAGCATTATGTGGAAGCCTCGAGTAAGGTTTAAACTCATTGCTTTGACTTCAAGGTGAGAGACCGGCTAATCGAATCAAACTTATCCAAGTGCTTAGAAGATTTATGAAAATAATATTGTTAGGATACTGTTGTAAAACCCTATTTGTCTGCCTTGTGTTCTCCTTTTTATCCCCACGGTGCTGCCTGTCTTTTGGTTAAGCCGGTACAACGTTGCTGCACCATCTGGGGTTTCTGTTTAAATTACAGATTTTAGGCAGAGTTGGAATCCCTATCGTGATGGACCAAGCCAAGACATCTCCTTTAGGTTCTGTGCTGGAACGGGTGATGATGATTTGATAGACTTGGAAAGCAGCCAATTGAGAAAAATACATCTTGCAGCCTTTTCCTATTGGGGCCTGTGATTCGTGGGGCTCGACAGAAAGTTCCAGAAGGAGGGCACATCTTGGAAAGTGTGCCATATAATTTTGGCGTGTGTGCAGTGAAGAGAGCCAGGCAAGAGGCAGCTTTAAATCTCTCTCTCTGCCTGCTGATTTGGAAAGCTGTCAAAAACCTAGAGTTTCATATTTGATACATGATTAGGGATCGCTGGCTATAAAGAGCTACGTCGGCAGCAAACACAATCTCATAACTATTAATCCCTTTTGCAGTTTAAACTCGCCCCTCCATTCCCACCGTGTATGTGTGTGTGTGTCTATCTTTTAATAAATTAGAGTAGCCAATTATTTTTCTTTATCCAATTAAGGGCCAATTTAGTATGACCAATCCACCTAACCAGCACATCTTTGGGTTGTGGGGGCGAAACCCACGCGGACACGGAAAGAATGTGCAAACTCCACATGGACAGTGACCCAGGGCCGGGATTCGAACCTGGGTCCTCAGCGCCGCAGTCCCAGTGCTAACCACTGCCCCACTTGTGTGTCAGTCAGTCTTGTGTGTGTCTGGGTGGAGGGTGGGTTTTGGGATTAAGAAGATTGTTAGATCATTTTTCTGTTATTATTTCATATATTCATCTTTTCCTCTTGTTATTAATAAATAGTTTGTTAACTTTTTACTTATAAATCTGGTGTCTGCATCTTATTGCATCGGTCTCGGGCCAAAATCATCGATAAGTTTTTAAAAATAAATTTAGAGTACGCAATTCATTTTTTCCAATTAAGGGGCAATTTAGTGTGGCCAATCCACCTACCCTGCACATCTTTGGGTTGTGGGAGCGAAACCCATGCAAACACAGGAGAATATGCAAACTCCACATGGACAATGACGCAAAGCCAGGATCGAACCTCGGCGCCGTGAGGCAGCAGTGCTAACCACTGCTCCACCGTGCTGCCCAAAAATCATCGACAAGTTAATCAGAATTATTTGTTAATTCACTCATGTTGCAACCCCAGGTCCGGGGGGGTGGGGGGTTGGAACTGATTGCGCACTCGCCCAGGGTGTCGTGACAACATGAGTAATCATAAATAGTTGCCAACCTACAGAACGTTTGACCAGTTAAATGTAAAATGGGCTGCGTGTTCCCAATGGACCGGACAGGGGTTTAAGCCTAACAAGGGTATTGTTCTGGAGGAAGAGAGGTATGGAGTATATGAATGTCGCCGGGCAAACTATTGAAATAACTAACTTGGGGAAAAAACAGATCAGTTCTCAGTTGAAATCAATATTTTTACTGATTTTTAAAAAATTGTACCAACAGCATAGATGCTTTTGGTCATCAAAATAGTTACCCAAATTCAAACTTCAAAGACAATAAGGCATTAAGAAATGCATCATTTGTAAGAATATACACAGTGTGGTCATAATCTAGCCAGAGTATCACAGCTAAAAGCAAGATTTTACACAATCACAGTAACTATCATTTAAGACTAATATTTTCACAGATGAGATACTCACCTTTATCACTGTAGATAAAAGCTCAAAAGATTGAACAACCAAAAGGACTGGAACAATTACAATCAAAGGGAGTAGAGAATACCCAATCACGCCAAGAACTTGACCATATGCAACCTGTAAATTAGGATAGCCAAGTTATAGGACTTAGATTTGCAAAAATACCAGATCTGTACAAGTTACCTAGATTGAGTGAAAGCATACAATAGGAATTAAGCAGTACCTACCTCACCACCAAGAACCCGAGCCAACAAGAAGATAGTTAGCGATCCAAATATCCAGATTGTTATAATCCAGGAAACAACCTAAACAATTAACAAAACAAGATATGACATTTTTTTTTAAAAACAAAAGGCTGCAAATGCTGGAAATCTGAAACAAAAACAGAGTGCTAGAGACACTAAGCATCTATGGAGAGAGAAACAGAGTTCATCAAGTCCTTTAATAGGAACATAAATAAGCTGTTTTCACTTTCTGGGAAAGAACAGGTGAAGAAGAAAAGGTAACACAGCAGATGTTCAACAAGACAAATTGTAATTTATTTCATTAAATTCAGTACAACTAGATACATGATGTGGGCATTGTCGGCAAGGCCAGCATTTATTAACCGTCTCTTCTTTCTTTGAGGTGACTTGAACCTTCTTAAACTGAAGTTTGTATGGTGATGTTACAAACAACAATACTGTTTTGAAGGGAGTTCCAGCATTTTGACGTAGCAATATTGAAGGAATGACAATATATTTTGAAGGAGAATGGTGGGTGATAAAATTCTGAGGGGTACAGTTGGAGTCGACAGGAAGAGATGTTTCCCCTTGGTGGTAGGATCAATGATCGGGAGCATAAATTTAAGATAAGGACAGGAGGATTGGAGGGGAGGTGAAGGAAGATGTTTTCACCCAGAGGGTAGTGGGAGTCTGGAACTCACTGCTTGAAAGGGTGGTGGAGGCAGAGATACTCATAACATTTAAGAGGTACTTAGATATGCATACAAGGATATGGGCCAAGTGCTGGAAAATGGGATTAGAAGGTGGTTGCTTTTGACCAGCGCAGACGCCATGGGTCGAAGAGCCTTTTCTGTGCTGCAGACCTCATGACTCATTCTCTTCATCTTCAAAGGCCAAATGTTGAAAAGAATCTGAGCTGGATTAAGAATCCTTTGGCACAATGCATTTTATGCAGCACATTGGGACTCACTGCATTGAATAACTGAATAATGCCTCAGGAACTTCAGACTGCATGGCAACTTCAGAAGATCCCGTGAATAGTTTACATGATAGGAACAGACCATTCAGCTACTTCAGCCTGTTTCCCTTTACAATTAGGCCATGGATAATCTGTCCCACAAGACCATTTTCCAGCTTTTGCTCCCTATCTCTAGAGTTATTTACTGAACAAAATGCTACGCATCTCAGTATTAAAAATTTGAATTCAGGACGGGGGGCGGCGCAGTGGTTAGCACTGCTGCCTCATGGCGCTGAGGACCCGGGTTTGATCCCAGTCCCTGGTCGTGTGGAGTTTGCACCTTCTCCCCGTGCCTGCGTGGGTCTCACCCCCACAGTCCAAAGATGTGCACGGTCGGTGGATTGGCCACGCTAAATTGCTCATTAATTGGAAAAATAAAAATAAATGGGTGCTCCAAGTTAAAAATTAAATTTGAATTCAGACAGCTTCTGGAATTCCTAATTTCCACTCCCATTGGTATGAAAAATTGCATCCTGGTTTCACTCTTAAATGACCGTGTTCTAATTTTAAAATATCTTCTACTTGTTTTGACTTCCCGGTCAGATAAACAGAGCAGTAAATACAGAGAAATTGTCAAATCCATTTATTATTTTGCTGGTGCATCTTCTCAGTTATTGTAACCAATGGTAATACTTTCCACTAAATGGCAGGAAAAGTAGTCCATGGTGCACTTTTTAACTTATAGTTGATATCAGTCTTATCTGTTGCTCCTTCACCAATACACTTACTCGGAATTGTCCGTATAGCGAGATCATTGAAAACAAGAGGACCACTGCCAGTGGCCCCCAGAAGTCAGGATTATCTCTCACGACCTGTCTATTGAATCCCAGTGATGGCATTGGCATCAACACGCATCTGATTTTGTAGTAAATATCCTTTAGATCAATGTCCAACTCCTCCCTGTAGCATTAAAAGAGAATTAAAATAATAGAAATGACAGTTCAACTCTGAAACATTATACATCTTAAAAACAAGAAGCAGACCCAAGTCTCTAAAACACCATGAACATGGATTCCAATGTCACTGAGCATCAGCGTATAAGGGAATCCCTTTGCTTTTCTAATGGTTCAGTTGGTTAAGGCACATGTAAGTGAACCATACTCATCAGATGTTCCCAGATTCAGGACAGGGCAGCAGCAAGTTTGGTGCACGAGTAAACATTAAATGAAGAGACAGGCTCTGCTGTAATATATTTTCCCACCTCAACTTCTCATAACCTAGAATGTTGTTATGGGTCCAGGTTTACAGAACCCCAAAGTGTTTCATGGAGTTCAACTGACCTCCAACTTTTAATAGATTGTGGTGTGGGAAGCACACGGCGTACTCTCCAGGTGTGATACAGCAATTATGGACAAATGGTTTTTAAAACAAAACAATGTTTATTCTATGAACTCAAGTTAACCTTTTAAAAACAAACATTGAATATCTTCTTGCGGTGCAGCACGGCAGCATTGTGGATAGCACAATTGCTTCACAGCTCCAGGGTCCCAGGTTCGATTCCGGCTTGGGTCACTGTCTGTACGGAGTCTGCACATCCTCCCAGTGTGTGCGTGGGTTTCCTCCGGGTGCTCCGGTTTCCTCCCACAGTCCAAAGATGCGCAGGTAAGGTGGATTGGCCATGATAAATTGCCCTTAGTGTTGGGTGGGGCTACTGGGTTATGGGGATAGGGTGGAAATGTTGACCTTGGGTAGGGTGCTCTTTCCAAGTGCTGGTGCAGACTTGATGGGCCGAATGGCCTCCTTCTGCACTGTAAATTCTATGATCTATGAACTTAACACCCATTACTTCAAAGATAACCTCAAAAGACTACAACACTAAATGATCCTTCAAACTGTTCCTTCAAACATCCAAAAGACTTCAAACCTTCAAAAACAAACATGAGGTTACATTCAATATATTTATAGTCTTTGCATTTACAGACATCAACAGACCAGCTGTGTTTCTTCCTGCAGCTCACAGCAAAACACACAGACACTCCCAGCTGCCTTCTCAAACTGAAACTCAGAAAAGCAGAAGTGAGCTCAGCTCCCCCCCACCCTCTGATATCACTTCAGTAATATGATCAGCTCCATTTCTTAAAGGTACATTGCTTAAACATCCATTTCTTAAAGGTACTCTCACATGATACCTCCCCCCAATAAAAAAAATAAACCATCAACTTCAAGATGGTTTCATTTTTCACCTTTGCACCATCAATTAAGAAATGCACACAGTAAAAACACTTTACCGGTTCAAAAAAACAACACACGCAAACAGGTCTAATAATATAGTCCATTTTTCTTTTCTCGTTCTTCTTCCTCCAACGGGGCAGCACAGTAGCCTTGTGGATAGCACAATTGCTTCACAGCTCCAGGGTCCCAGGTTCGATTCCGGCTTGGGTCACTGTTTGTGCGGAGTCTGCACATCCTCCCCGTGTCTGCGTGGGTTTCCTCCGGGTGCTCCGGTTTCCTCCCACAGTCCAAAGATGTGCGGGTTAGGTGGATTGGCCATGATAAATTGCCCTTAGTGTCCAAAATTGCCCTTACTGTTGGGTGGGGTTACTGGGGATAGGGTGGCGGTGTTGACCTTGGGTAGGGTGCTCTTTCCAAGAGCCGGGGCAGACTCGATGGGCTGAATGGCCTCCTTCTGCTCTGTAAATTCTATGATAAGAAATCCTTCTCAATTGACAGTCTCTTTGAACAAGAAAATCTCTGCACGATCCATCCATTCCTCTACGCCTCGGCATTTCTCTTCAAAGTTAAATACTTCAGTTCAATCTGATCACAGAGTCCCTTGCAATTCTCCAATACAGGAGCATCGGTTACCACAGCTTTCAGGCAGTCACATGCCTGTTGAAAGTCCGCCGTCCATTGAAATTTTTGACGTTTCATCAGCAAGTCCATCAGTGGAGCAATCACTCTACAAATCTTTTGCTCAAAGGTTCGATCAAATCCACTCATGCCAAGAAATTGCATTATTTCCCTTCGTCTTGAGGGTTTCGGAAACTCAAGGAAAGTGATTTGGGCTTTTCCAAATTCACTTTTGGCTAGGTTTATCACCAAACCCGCCTCCTGAAGCCGATTGAATAACTCCATCAGATGATGTAAATGTTATTTCCATGTCTGGCTGAAAACTACCAGATCGTCGATATAAACCGCACAATTGGGTAATCCTGAAACAACTGTATTAGTTAATCGTTGAAATGTGGCTGGGGTGTTTTTCATGCCAAATGGCATAACTTTGAATTGGTATATACCATCTGGAGTCACAAAAGCTGAAATCTCCTTCATCCTTTCGGATAAAGGTACCTGCCAGTAACCTTTAAGTAAATCCAATTTAGAAATAAAAGCGGATTGTCCCACTTTCTCAATGCAATCCTCCAAACGTGGGATAGGATAAGAGTCCGTTCTTGCAACTGCATTCACCTTTCTATAGCCCACACACAACCGTTGGGTACCATCTGGTTTAGGTACCATCACTATGGGTGAGCTCCATTGGCTGCAGCCCACTTCAATTATGCCATTTCTAAGCATACTCTCAATCTCTTTGTTAACCTGTGCCAATCTTAAAGGATTAAGTCGATATGGATGTTGTTTGATAGGAACAGCATTTCCCACATCTACATCATGTATAGCCATTTTAGTACTTCCCAATTTATCTCCACAAACCTGCCCGTGTGATATCAATAACTCTTTCAGGTCAGTTTGTTTTTCCTCTGGAAGATAACTCAACAATTTATCCCAATTTTTAAGAACATCCTCATTTTCCAATTTAATTTGAGGTATGTCAAATTCACAGTCATCTGGATTTGGTTCATCACTTTGAGTTAGAATCATTAAAACCTCCTTTTTCTCTCCTTCCCTTTCAAAGTACCTTTTAAGCATATTCACATGACACACTCGGTGAGTCTTCCTTCTATCTGGTGTTTTTACCACATAATTCACCGCACTTAATTTCCTTTCAATCTGATAAGGTCCACAAAACCTTGCTTTTTAACGTTCACCTACCACTGGTAACAACACTAAAATTTTATCTCCACTGGTAAAACTACGAACTTTGGGTTTCTTCTCCGCTACCCGTTTCATCACATTTTGTGCAACTTTCAAATGTTGAAGTCACACGGGATCAGGGGTGAACTGGCAAGGTGGATACAGAACTGGCTAGGCCATAGAAGGCAGAGGGTAGCAATGGAGGGATGCTTTTCTAATTGGAGGGCTGTGACCAGTGGTGTTCCACAGGGATCAGTGCTGGGACCTTTGCTCTTTGTAGTATATATAAATGATTTGGAGGAAAATGTAACTGGTCTGATTAGTAAGTTTGCAGACGACACAAAGGTTGGTGGAATTGCGGATAGCGATGAGGACTGTCTGAGGATACAGCAGGATTTAGATTGTCTGGAGACTTGGGCGGAGAGATGGCAGATGGAGTTTAACCTGGACAAATGTGAGGTAATGCATTTTGGAAGGGCTAATGCAGGTAGGGAATATACAGTGAATGGTAGAACCCTCAAGAGTATTGAAAGTCAAAGAGATCTAGGAGTACAGGTCCACAGATCACTGAAAGGGGCTACACAGGTGGAGAAGGTAGTCAAGAAGGCATACGGCATGCTTGCCTTCATTGGCCGGGGCATTGAGTATAAGAATTGGCAAGTCATGTTGCAGCTGTATAGAACCTTAGTTAGGCCACACTTGGAGTATAGTGTTCAATTCTGGTCGCCACACTACCAGAAGGATGTGGAGGCTTTAGAGAGGGTGCAGAAGAGATTTACCAGAATGTTGCCTGGTATGGAGGGCATAAGCTATGAGGAGCGATTGAATAAACTCGGTTTGTTCTCACTGGAACGAAGGAGGTTGAGGGGCGACCTGATAGAGGTATACAAAATTATGAGGGGCATAGACAGAGTGGATAGTCAGAGGCTTTTCCCCAGGGTAGAGGGGTCAATTACTAGGGGGCATAGGTTTAAGGTGAGAGGGGCAAAGTTTAGAGTAGATGTACGAGGCAAGTTTTTTACGCAGAGGGTAGTGGGTGCCTGGAACTCACTACCGGAGGAGGTAGTGGAGGCAGGGACGATAGGGACATTTAAGGGGCATCTTGACAAATATATGAATAGGATGGGAATAGAAGGATACGGACCCAGGAAGTGTAGAAGATTGTAGTTTAGTCGGGCAGTATGGTCGGCACGGGCTTGGAGGGCCGAAGGGCCTGTTCCTGTGCTGTACATTTCTTTGTTCTTTGTTCTTTGTTCTTTGTCTAGCCAATTCACCTGCTCTATTAAATCGTTCCAATAGTGTAACTTCCGATTTCTCACCCACCAATTTTTCTTTAATCAATTTAAATGATCCTCTTACCTCATGACCAAAGATTAGTTCAAAAGGACTACATTTTGTTGACTCATTAGGTGCATCCCTAATTGCAAACCGTACGAATGGAATTCCTTTATCCCAATCCTCTGGATAATCTTGACAATAAGCCCTCAACATAGTCTTTTTTTAAATTTAAAAAAATATATTTTATTCAAGATTTTTTGGCCAAACATAACAGTACGTAGTGTTTCTTTTAAACAACAATAAAGCAATATAAATAACAGTGGCCAGTTTTAAACAAATAAATAAATAATATATGAACAGAAACAAAAACCAAACTAAATGGCAACTGCCTTGTCAAAAATAAATACTCTCCAAAGATACAATCCAACAGTCCAATATACATTACCTAAAATAAGTGCCTATACATATACAATAACATCCCTGAGAGTCCGTCCAATTCCTCCCCCCCCCCCTCCCCCTCCCCCCTGGGTTGCTGCTGTTGTCTTCTTCTTTTCCATTCCCTCTATCTTTCTGTGAGGTAGTCGATGAACGGTTGCCACCGCCTGGTGAACCCTTGAGCCGAACCCCTTAGTACAAACTTAATCCGTTCTAACTTTATAAACCCTGCCATGTCGTTTATCCAGGTCTCCACACCCGGGGGTTTGGCTTCCTTCCACATTAACAATATCCTGCGCCGGGCTACTAGGGACGCAAAGGCCAAAACATCAGCCTCTCTCGCCTCCTGCACTCCCGGCTCTTCTGCAACCCCAAATATAGCCAACCCCCAGCTTGGTTCGACCTGGACCCCCACCACCTTCGAAAGCACCTTTGCCACCCCCACCCAAAACCCTTGTAGTGCCGGGCATGACCAGAACATGTGGGTGTGATTCGCTGGGCTTCTTGAGCATCTCGCACACCTATCCTCCACCCCAAAAAATTTACTGAGCTGCGCTCTAGTCATATGCGCCCTGTGTAACACCTTAAATTGTATCAGGCTAAGCCTGGCACACGAGGACGATGAGTTTACCCTACTTAGGGCATCAGCATCCTCAATCTCCTCCCCCAGCTCTTCTTCCCATTTCCCTTTCAGCTCATCTACCATGATCTCCCCCTCGTCCCTCATTTCCCTATATATGTCCGACACCTTACCATCCCCCACCCATGTCTCTGAGATCACTCTATCCTGCACCTCCTGCATCGGGAGCTGCGGGAATTCGCTCACCTGTTGCCTCGCAAAGGCCCTCAGTTGCATATACCGAAATGCATTCCCTTGGGGCAACCCATATTTTTCCGTCAGCGCTCCCAGACTCGCAAACGTCCCATCCACGAACAGATCTCTCAATTGTGCTACCCCTGCTATTTGCCATGCTCCAAATCCCCCATCCATTCTCCCCGGAACAAACCTATGGTTATTTCTTATCGGGGGCCGCACCGAGGCTCCCGTCTTTCCCCTATGCCGTCACCACTGCCCCCAAATTTTCAATGTAGCCACCACCACCGGGCTTGTGGTGTATTTCTTCGGTGAGAACGGCAACGGCGCTGTCACCATAGCTTGTAGGCTAGTCCCCCTGCAGGACGCCCTCTCCAATCTCTTCCACGCCGCTCCCTCCTCTTCTCCCATCCACTTACACACCATTGAAATATTGGCGGCCCAGTAGTACTCACTTAGGCTCGGTAGTGCCAGCCCCCCCTGTCCCTACTACGCTGCAAAAATCCCCTCCTCACTCTCGGGGTCTTCCCGGCCCACACAAAACCCATAATACTCTTCTCGATTCTTTTGAAAAAAGCCTTCGTGACCACCACCGGGAAGCACTGAAACACAAAAAGGAATCTCGGGATGGCCACCATTTTAACCGCCTGCACCCTACCTGCCAATGACAGGGACACCATGTCACATCTCTTAAAGTCCTCCTCCATCTGTTCCACCAACCGCGTTAAATTAAGCCTGTGTAAAGTACCCCAATTCTTGGCTATCTGGATCCCCAAGTACCGAAAAAGTCCCTTGTTACCTTCCTCAACGGTAAATCCTCTATTTCTCTGCTCTGCTCCCCTGGATGCACCACAAACAACTCACTTTTCCCCATGTTCAATTTATACCCTGAAAAATCCCCAAACTCCCCAAGTATCCGCATTATCTCTGGCATCCCCTCCGCCGGGTCCGCCACATATAGCAACAAATCATCCGCATACAGAGATACCCGGTGTTCTTCTCCTCCCCTGAGTACTCCCCTCCACTTCCTGGAACCCCTCAATGCTATGGCCAGGGGCTCAATCGCCAGTGCAAACAATAACGGGGACAGAGGACATCCCTGCCTCGTCCCTCTATGGAGCCGAAAATAAGCAGACCCCTGTCCATTCGTGACCACGCTCGCCATCGGGGCCCTATACAGCAACTGTACCCATCTGATATACCCATCTCCAAAGCCAAATCTCCTCAGCACCTCCCACAAATAATCCCACTCCACTCTATCAAATGCTTTCTCGGCATCCATCGCCACCACTATCTTCGCTTCCCCGTCTGGTGGGGGCATCATCATTACCCCTAGCAGCCTCCGTATATTTGTATTCAGCTGTCTCCCCTTCACAAACCCAGTTTGGTCCTCATGAACCACCCCCGGGACACAATCCTCTATCCTCGTTGCCATTACCTTGGCCAGAATCTTAGCGCCCACATTCAGGAGGGAAATAGGCCTATAGGACCCGCATTGCAGCGGGTCTTTTTTCTTCTTTAGGAGGAGCGATATCGTTGCCTCTGACATAGTCGGGGGCAGCTGCCCCCTTTCCCTCGCCTCATTAAAGGTTCTCATCAGCAGCGGGGCCAGCAAGTCCACATATCTCCTATAGAATTCAACTGGGAATCCGTCTGGTCCCGGGGCCTTCCCCGCCTGCATGCTCCCAATCCCTTTCACTATTTCCTCCGTCTCAATCTGTGCTCCCAGTCCCGCCCTCTCCTGCTCCTCCACCTTAGGAAATTCCAGCTGATCCAGAAAGCACATCATTCTCTCCTTCCCATCCGGAGGCTGAGCTTCATATAATCTTTCATAAAATGCCTTGAACACTCCAGTCACTCTCTCCGCTCCATCTCTCCCTCATCTCTCACCCCCCCCCTATCTCCCTCGCTGCTCCCCTTTTACTCAGTTGGTGGGCCAGCAACCTGCTCGCCTTCTCCCCACATTCGTACTGTACACCCTGTGCCTTCCTCCATTGTGCCTCTGCATTACCCGTAGTCAACAAGTCAAATTCTACATGTAGCCTTTGCCTTTCCCTGTACAGTCCCTCCTCCGGTGCCTCCGCATATTGTCTGTCCACCCTCAGAAGTTCTTTCAACAACCGCTCCCTTTCCCTACCCTCCTGCTTTCCTTTATGTGCCCTAATAGATATCAGCTCCCCTCTAACTACTGCCTTCAGCGCCTCACAGACCACTCCCACCTGAACCTCCCCTTTATCATTGAGTTCCAAGTACCTTTCAATACACCCCCTCACCCTTAAACACACACCCTCATCTGCCATTAATCCCATGTCCATTTTCCAGGGTGGACGTGGTTCTTTTTCTTCCCCTATCTCCAGGTCCACCCAATGTGGAGTGTGATCCGAAATTGCTATAGCCGTGTACTCCGTCCCCGTCACCTTCGGGATCAGTGCCCTTCCCAAAACAGAAAAGTCTATCCGTGAATAAACTTTGTGGACATAGGAGAAAAACGAAAACTCCTTACTCCTAGGTCTACTAAATCTCCAGGGGTCTACTCCTCCCATCTGCTCCATAAAGTCCTTAAGCACCCTAGCTGCAGCCGGCCTAGTTCCGGTCCTGGACCTCGATCTGTCCAGCCCTGGGTCCAGCACCGTATTAAAATCTCCACCCATTACCAACTTCCCCACCTCTAAGGTCCGGGATACGTCCTAACAAATGCCTCATAAAGTTGGCATCATCCCAGTTCGGGGCATATACGTTCACCAAGACCACCGCCTCCCCTTGCAATTGCCACTCACCATCACATATCTGCCCCCACTATCCGCCACTATGGTCTTTGCCTCAAACATTGCCCGCTTCCCCACTAGTATAGCAACCCCACTGTTTTTTGCGTCTAGTCCCGAATGAAACACCTGCCCCACCTATCCTTTGCATAGTCTGACCTGGTCTATCAGTTTCAGATGCGTCTCCTGCAGCATAACCACATCTGCCTTAAGTTTCTTTAGGTGTGCGAGTACCCGTGCCCTCTTTATCGGCCCATTCAGCCCTCTCACATTCCACGTGATCAGCCGGGTTGGGGGGCTCTTTACCCCCCCCTGTCGACTAGCCATCTCCTTTTTCAATCCAGCTCCTCACCCAGTTCCCACGTAGCCGTATGTCCCCCCAACGGCGCCCTCCCGCCCCGACCACCCCACCCCATACCAGCTCCCCCTTCTCCCCAGCAGCAGCAACCCCCCCCCCCCCCCCCCGCTAGATCCCTCACTAGCGTAATTGCACCCCCCATGTTGCTCCCAGAAGTCAGCAAACTCTGGCCGACCTCGACTTCCCCCCGTGGCCTCGGCTCCCACTGTGCGAGGCCCCCTCCTTCCTGCTTCCCTGTTCCCGCCATGATTACCATAGCGCGGGAACAAAGCCCGCGCTTCCCATTTGGCCCCGCCCCCAATGGCCGGCACCCCCAGCTCCTCATCCTCCCTCCCCCACGACATGGGGAAGAGAGAAAAGTTACAGGGTCGCAGGATTAACAACTTGGGAAATCATCTCTTCCCCCTTTTCCCCCTCTTCACCCCACATATTCGCCCCACGTTTGTCCCAAACGTTCTTTTTCTAGCCCGCTTATTCCAGTTTCTCCTCGACAATAAATGTCCACGCCTCTTCTGCCGTTTCAAAGTAGTGGCATTTCCCTTGATGTGTGACCCACAGTCTTGCCGGCTGCAGCATTCCAAATTTAACCTTCCTTTTGTGCAGCACCGCCTTGGCCCGATTAAAGCTTGCCCTCCATCTCGCCACCTCCGCACTCCAATCTTGATATACGCGGATCACCGCGTTCTCCCACCTACTGCTCCGAATTTTCTTTGCCCATCTGAGGACCATCTCTCTGTCCTTATTTCGGAGAAATCTCACCACTATGGCTCGAGGAATTTCTCCAGCCCTCGGTCTTCGCGCCATAACTCGATAGGCTCCCTCCACCTCCAACGGGCCCGTCGGGGCCTCCGATCCCATTAACGAGTGCAGCATCGTGCTCACATATGCCCCGACGTCCGCCCCTTCTGCACCTTCGGGAAGACCAAGAATCCTTAAATTCTTCCTCCTCGCATTATTCTCCAGCACCTCCAGCCTTTCCACACACCTTTTGTGTTGTGCCTCGTGCATCTCTGTCTTCACCACCAGGCCCTGTATGTCGTCCTCATTCTCAGCAGCCTTTGCCTTCACGACCCAAAGCTCCTGCTCCTGGGTCTTTTGCTCCTCCTTTAGCCCTTCAATCGCCTGTAATATCGGGGCCAACAGCTCCTTCTTCATCTCCTTTTTAAGTTCTTCCACGCAACGCCGCAGGAACTCTTGTTGGTCAGGGCCCCATATTAAACTGCCTCCTTCCGACGCCATCTTGCTTTGTGCCTGCCTTCCTGGCCGCTGCTCTAGAGGATCCACCGCAATCCGGCCACTTTCCTCTCCTTTTTCCATCCGTGTCCAGGGGGGATTCCCTTCTGGTTTACCGCACCGTGTTTTTAGCCGTTAAAATAGCCGTTAAAATGGGGCTCCTATTACGAGCCCAAAAGTCCTTTCCACCGGGAGCTGCCGAAACGTGCGACTTAGCTGGTCATCGCCGCACCCGGAAGTCCCCTCAACATTGTCTTTGTTGTCTGATGCCATCTTTCTAACGCTCCCTGCGATTCTGGATGGTAGGCAGTTGATTTAAATTGGTTTATTCCTAAGCTATCCAGAACTTCTTTTAATAACCTCGAGGTAAAATTTGATCCTTGATCCGCTTTGAATTTCTATGGGTAGTCCATATCTAGTAAAGAATTTAAGTTACTCCCCCACAATCTTTTAGCTGTAATATTACGTACTGGAATGGCCTCTGTAAACCTAGTAGACACATCCATTATAGTCAAAAGATATTGATTCCCACTTTTTGTTTTAGAAAGCGGTCCTACACAATCAATTAGGACCCTTGTAAAAGGTTCCTCAAATGCTGGAATGGGTATTAAGGGCGCTGGTTTTATCACTGCTTGAAGTTTCCCTATCACTTGACATGTGTGACATGATTGACAAAATCTAACTACATCTTTATGTAGTCCAGGCCAATAAAAATGTTTCTGGATTTTAGTTTGAGTTTTCCTTATCCCCAAATGACCTCCCACTGGTACCTCATGTGCCACTCACAGCACCTCCTTTCTATACCCTACCGGCAATACTACTTGATGAACTTCTGCCCACTTTTCATCCGCCTGCATATGTACAGGTCTCCATCATTTTCTCACAAAAAACATTATTTTTTAATGTTAACGCTACTCCTCTCACCCTGAATTCCACATATTACCACCTTCTCTGGCAACATTCTTCCCAAACTACATAATTCCTCATCTCTTACCATTAAAGATTGACTAGCTCCTGTATCTCTTAAAACTGTGACTTCTTTACCTCCTCCTCCTGATACACGAGTAAACATTACCCACACAAGTAAATTCTTTAAAGAGATCTGGCACCTTCTTATCAATCACTTCTTGATCAGGCTGTACAATAGAACATAACAGTGCAGTACAGGCCCTTCGGCCATCGATGTTGCGCCGACCTGTGAAACCACTTTAAAGCCCATCTACATTATTCCCTTATCGTCCATATGTCTATCCAATGACCATTTGAATTCCCTTAGTGTTGGCGAGTCCACTACTGTTGCAGGCAGGGCATTCCACGCCCTTACTACTCTCCGAGTAAAGAACCTACCGCTGACATCTGTCTTATATCTATCTCCCCTCAATTTAAAGCTATGTCCCCTCGTGCTAGACATCACCATCTGAGGAAAAAGGCTCTCACTGTCCACCCTATCCAATCCTCTGATCACCTTGTATGCCTCAATTAAGTCACCTCTTAACCTTCTTCTCTCTAATGAAAACAGCCTCAAGTCCCTCAGCCTTTCCTCATAAGATCTTCCCTCCATACCAGGCAATATTCTTATAAATCTCCTCTGCACACTTTCCAATGCTTCCACATCCTTCCTATAATGCGGCGACCAGAATTGCACGCAATACTCCAAATGCGGCCGCACCAGAGTTTTGTACAGCTGCAACATGACCTCATTGCTCCGAAACTCAATCCCTCTACCAATAAAAGCTAACACACCGTACGCCTTCTTAACAACCCTCTCAACCTGGGTGGCAACTTTCAGGGATCTATGTACATGGACACCGAGATCTCTTTGCTCATTCACACAACCAAGAATCTTACCATTAGCCCAGTACTCTGTCTTCCTGTTATTCCTTCCAAAATGAATCACTTCACACTTTTCTGCATTAAACTCCATTTGCCACCTCTCAGCCCAGCGCTGCAGCTTATCTATGTCCTTCTGTAACTTGTAACATCCTTCCGCACTGTCCACAACTCCACCAACTTTAGTGTTATCTGCAAATTTACTCACCCCTCCTTCTACGCCCTCCTCCAGGTCATTAATAAATTGACAAACAGCAGTGGCCCCAAAACAGATCCTTGTGGTACACCACTAGTAACTGGACTCCAGACTGAACATTTCCCATCAACCACCACCCTTTCTCTTCTTCCAGTTAGCCAATTTCTGAACCAAACTGCTAAATCACCCTGAATCCCATGCCTCCGTATTTTCTGCAATAGCCTACCATGGGGAACCTTATCAAACGCTTTACTGAAATCCATATACAGCACATCAACTGCTTTACCCTCATCCACCTGCTTGGTCACCTTCTCAAAGAACTCAATAACATTTGTGAGGCACAACCTACCCTTCACAAAACCACGTTGACTATCTCTAATCAAATTATTCCTTTCCAGATGATTATACATCCTATTTCTTATAAACCTTTCCAAGACGTTGCCCACAACAGAAGTAAGGCTCACTGGTCTATAGTTACTGGGTTGTCTCTACTCCCCTTCTTGAACAAGGGGACAACATTTGCTATCCTCCAGTCTTCTGGCACTATTCCTGTAGACAAAGATGACTTAAAGATCAAAGCCAAAGGCTCAGCAATCTCCTCCCTAGGTTCCCAGAGAATCCTAGGATAAGTCCCATCCGGCCCAGGGGACTTATCTATTTTCACACTTTCCAGAATTGCTAACACCTCCTCATGTACCTCAAGCCCTTCTAGCCTAGTAGCCTGTATCTCAGTATTCTCCTCGACAACACTATCTTTTTCCTGTGTGAATACTGACAAAATATATTCATTTAGCACCTCTCCTATCTCCTCGGACTCCACGCACAACTTCCCACGACTGTCCTTGACTGGCCCGGCTCTTACCCTAGTCATTCTTTAATTCCTGACATATCTATAGAAAGCTTTAGGGTTATCCTTAATCCTACCTGCCAAAGACTTCTCATGTCCCCTCCTGGCTCTTCTTAGCTCTCTCTTTAGGTCCTTCCTAGCTAACTTGCAACTCTCGAGCGCCCTAACTGAACCTTCACGTCTCATCTTTACATAAGCCTCCTTCTTCCTCTTGACAAGTGTTTCAACTGCTTTAGTAAACCACGGTTCCCTCGCTCAACCACTTCCTCCCTGCCTGACAGGTACATACTTATCAAGGACACGCAGTAGCTGTTCCTTGAACAAGCTCCACATTTCCATTGTGCCCATCCCCTGCAGTTTTCCTCTCCATCCAATGCATCCTAAGTCTTGCCTCATCGCATCATAATTGCCTTTCCTCCAGATATAACTCTTGCCCTGCGGTATATACCTATCCCTTTCCATCACTAAAGTAAACGTAATCGAATTGTGGTCACTATCACCAAAGTGCTCACCTACCTCCAAATCTAACACCTGTCCTGGTTCATTACCCAAATCCAATATGGCTTTGCCTCTCGTTGGCCTATCTACATACTCTGTCAGGAAACCCTCCTGCACACATTGGACAAAAACAGGCCCATCTAAAGTATTCGAACTGTAGCTTTTCCAGTCAATGTTTGGAAAATTAAAGTCCCCCATAACAACTACCCTGTTACTTTCGCTCCTATCCAGAATCATCTTTGCAATCCTGTCTTCTACATCTCTGGAACTTTTCGGAGGCCTGTAGAAAACCCCCAACAGGGTGACCTCTCCTTTCCTGTTTCTAACCTTAGCCCATACTACCTCAGTAAACGAGTCCTCATCAAACGTCCTTTCCGCCACCGTAATACTGTCCTTGACTAACAATGCCACCCCTCCCCCTCTTTAACCACCTTCCCTGAGCTTACTGAAGTATCTAAACCCCGGCACCTGCAACAACCATTCCTGCCCCTGCTCTATCCATGTCTCCGAAATGGCCACAACATCGAAGTCCCAGGTACCAACCCATGCCGCAAGTTCACCCACCTTATTCCGGATGCTCCTGGCATTGAAGTAGACACACCTTAAACCACCTTCCTGCCTGCACACTCCTGCAACTTTGTAACCGTACTCATGACCTCACTACTCGCAACCTCCTGTATCCTGGAGCTACAATTCAGGCTCCCAATCCCCTGAACTAGTTTAAACCCTCCCAATCTTTTGCACTTCCTTCGCTTCACTTGGGCTTTCCTTTACCACTCTTAACAAACCCCACTGTGTTATACTGTTTTACCACTTCAGCCTTCCCAGTGCTTTTCTTCAACCACTTTACATGGCCTAGTTTATTACAGTGAAAACATTTGGAACTTTTCATCTCTTTTCCACCCTCCCGGGTCTCTTTTTTAATCTGAGGTACACTCTCTTTATTATCTCCCATAGATCACCTTTACCTTTACCACTTGAGTATTTCTCATGTCCCTAGTTTCTATCCCTCACCGGCTGAAACTGATGTCGGAAACCAAGCCTTGATTTATGAACTAATTCATAATCATCTGCCATTTCTGCTGCTAATCTCGCAGTTTTAACCCTCTGCTCTTCCACATGAGTTCTCACTACATCAGGAATTGAATTTTTAAACTCCTCCAAAATTATAATTTCTCGGAGAGCTTCATACATTTGGTCTATTTTCAAAGCCTTTATCCACCTATCAAAATTACTCTGTTTGAGCCTTTCAAACTCCATGTATGTTTGACCAAATTCTTTCCTTAAATTTCTAAACCTTTGTCTGTAGGCTTCAGGCATTAGTTCATATGCACCTACGATGGATTTTTTCACCTCCTCATACGTTCCAGATATCTCCTACGGCAGTGACGCAAACACTTCACTGGCTCTACCTACCAGCTTTGTTTGAATCAGTAATTCATGGCCTGTGGCCATTTCATTTGTTTAGCTACCTTCTCAAATGAAATGAAAAAGGCTTCTACCTCCTCCTCGTCAAACCTTGGCAATGCTTGGACATATTTAAATAGATTCTCACCAAGCCTTCAACTACGCCGCTCTTTCTCACTATCCTCATCACTATCATCCAACTGTACGTTTCCCTTTACATCTGCCAATTTTAACTGATTGTCATGTTTCATGGCCATTTTCTGAAGTTCAAACTCTCTCTTTATCTTTTTCCCTGATCTGTATCTCCCTTTCTCTTTCTTTTTGTTCTGCTAGGGCTATTCTTTCTTTTCTCCTTTCTTCTCTCTCCTTTTCTTTTTCCTCTCTCTCTTTTTCCTCTCTACCTCTTTTGTATTCAAGCTGCTTTAATTCTCTCTCATGTTCCATTTGTTTAATTTGCAACTGAACTTTTGCCATTTCCAATGAATCAAATTTTATCTCAGGCAACTTTAAATGCTTAACCACCGCCATAATTACCTCATCTTTTCCGCATTTTGTCAGGTAATGTTAACTGCAATGTTTTTGCCAAATTTAACAGTCTGCTTTTAGTCTCTGTCCGTAAGATAGTGTGACCGTCTCCACCCCCAAAAACTTCTGAGCCTCTGAAAGAACCATTGTCCACAACACACTCCCCACTTAAACTAAAATACCACACCTGAAAAGCAACCACAATATGCTCACCCCTCACTGTCTTTAAGTTCACTAAGCCAATCCAATAGATAGACTTTTATCCCCCTCGAGCCCCCAATTGTTATGGGTCCGGGTTTACAGAACCCCAAAGTGTTTCATGGAGTTCAACCGACCAACAACTTTTAATAGATTGTGCTGTGGGAAGCACATGGCGTATTCTCCAGGTGTGATACAGCAATTATGGACAAATGGTTTTTGAAACAAAACAATGTTTATTCTATGAACTCAAGTCAACCTTTTAAAAAAAACATTGAATATCTTAACACCCATTACTTCAAAGATAACCCCAAAAGATTACAACACTAAATAATCCTTCAAACTGTTCCTTTAAACATCCAAAAGACTTCAAACCTTCAAAAACAGACTTGAGGTTACATTCAATATATTTATAGTCTTTGGATTTGCAGACACCAACAGACCAACTCTGTGTCTCTTCCTGCAGCTCACAGCAAAACACAGACACTCCCAGCTGCCTTCTCAAACTGAAACTCAGAAAAGCAGAAGTGAGCTCAGCTCCCCCCACCCCTGACATCACTTCAGTAATATGATCATCTCCATTTCTTAAAAGGTACATTGCTTAAACATCCATTTCTTAAAGGTACTCTCACATGATAATGTGAATAGTAACAGGCAAACAAATGGAGATGACAGGCTGTTAGGCAGATGACCAAAGTATGACAGTAATGAAAGCATTCACCAGAATCAGTGCCTTTAGTAAGGAAGAGGGAGTAAACTGACTACACAGTAAGCCTAAGCAGGTTTGCTATTAAGAACTTACTCACAGGACTACCATCCAATTCAGCAAAGAGCACATGGAGTTCGGTCTCCAAATGGATAACTTTACGATTATTCATCACTGAAAATTAATTTAAAAGAAAAAAACAGATACATCTCTAATTTGTCAACTAAAATCAAATTTCAAACCTGCCACCACCTCCATTGGAAACGTATTTATCAAGGCTGTCGTACGTAAAGATTTATAGCAGATTTTTTTTGCATTGCTTTGAAATTTGAAGTTACTCTGACCTTTTTTAAAAATTGATTAACCACATTATTTTAATTGTGTCTTTATTCTCAAAGAACCAAAGAAAAAATAGTCTAAGTATTTGACATTACAAGGGCAGCACGGTGGCACAGTAGTTAGCATTGCTGGCTATGGCGCTCAGGACCTGCCTGGGTTCGAATCCCGTCCCTGGGTCACTGTCCATGTGGAGTTTGCACGTTCTCCCCGCGTCTGCGTGGGTTTCACCCCCGCAACACAAAGATATGCAGGATAGGTCAATTGGCGACGCTAAATTGCCCCTTAATTGGAAAAAATAATTGGGTACTCTAAATTTTTTTTAAAAGTTTAAAAAGAGTTTTTTAAAATTCGAGCTGGGTTAAGTAATTTCAGAATACGTGGGGAGGCATTTAGAAACTGGATCTCAAGCCGCCTTCAGCTTCATAATACTGTAGTAACGATCTACATTAGTTAATACTCAATTTACGGAAACATTTGCTAAGTTATATTAAACGGGCTGTGACTTTCAACGCAAGATCACACATTCAAGTGCCAGAACAATGAAGCAATGATCTTGGCAACCTACGACAATTCAGGACATCCGTCAAGCAGTATGAAATTTACTCAAATCGACCTAGGCCAGAACTTCAGAGGATCGCAAATTGAAGCACAAACAAATCTGATTAAACAGCACTCCTCCTCCCTTTCAGCCACCTTGTCAACAAAACCAAGGAAGATAACGGTTGCTTGTGGACAGGTGTAAGGGAAAGTGCAACTTTTTGGAAGTAAAAAGTAATCAGTACATTAAGTATAATATCCCCCTGTTTATGGCTTGAGACAAGTCTACACCTTGCGCCTAATTTCTACTTTAAACTTCTGTATATCTTTTAGAGGTTCATTTCAATATTATTTAATAAGTAATGCTAATAATTGGACTGCATTGGGTCAGCAAACTCCTGTTTCAATCCAAATAGGTGTTAGTTACAAATTTATTAATGGAATTTACAAAATGTAATTCTTGGGATGTGAACATTTTATTACTCATCCCTATTTACCATTGAGTAAATGGCAGTGAACCCCTTCAGTATATATGGTGAATGTGCTCCCACAATGCAGATCTCGTTAATATCCAGATTTAAATATTTATCTTATGAACACATTCATTATATTAAACATATACTACCAAAAGGAATTAAACATACAGGAGTGGTTTTGAATCCTCAGAATCATCATCCTCCACTTCCAGAAGCCATCCATATCCCCTCTTCCTGAGGAATGCAGTTGCTGTGGCATCTTTTGCAGAATCAGTATCCATATTAAGTTTAACCTCTGGGGCAGCCATAGAACCACTGAGGTCTACAGAAAGATTAAACATTAAAGAGATATCAAAACAGCTAAAATTCAATAAGTCGTCCGTGGAATTTTAATGTTAAGTTCCACAGAATACTGCACATACAATATATTTAAACAGATGGCACCCACATTTTCTTCTGGTCAAAGATAGGTTGCACTGGTGGATAAACACAACCCAAATACTACAGAGAAATCTTTTAATGAACACTCAATAGATTATTTCCACAAAAGGAATCTTTATTAGTGAACCGACTTGCCGACAAGGAATACAGGGCCAATGTTAGCTGAAAGACACTATGATCTTTCTGTTCTGTAGAATCACACCTAATTCCCGCAAATACTATGCTCTCTTCCCTTTTTTACCTCTGGAAAATAGCCTTTGAAAACACAATCTGAAGAATATGCATCAACATTTTACATCGATCATTGTATCGTGCAGCCAATTTCCAAAATGTACTGTGTTGATCTAAATTTTATTAATTCATGTTGTTTTCAAGATATGCCAACTTCATAATTCTCCAAATTCATTCACTCCACAAACCTGCTTATTTAGTTTTCTGCTTTTTTCTGAATGAGTGAGTGTTCCCAGTTTCATATTCTTCAGGAAAACAAAGAAGTCCACAAGTTCTATCAATGCACTTTGAAAATTGGCCATAGCTAAAAAAAATGAATGCTCTGCTTCATCCAACTACCATATTTAAGTAAAATATTACAGAAAATAAGGTACTTTTGTTTCCTGATCTTGGTCAAGATGTAGGTAGAAGACTAGGTAATTTTCTATAGATAATTGAAAAAAATTGCTTATTTCCTATATCGCCCAAGTACATTTGACTCTGCATGCATATTTGATCTGACAAACAAGATTAACCGCATATTATAACTACGTGGGGTGCTTTTTCTGAGGGTTGGTACAGACTCGATGGGCCAAACGGCCCCCTTCTGAACTGTAGGGATTCTATGAATTATCAGAGCACCTGTTTTCCAAATGAACAATTCCCTTAATGCCGTACCCTTCCCTTCTTCCCATAACATTGTACATTCTTCTTTTTCAGATAATTAATTCACTTGTCTCATCAATGTAGTGAGACATCCCAAAGTACTTTACAGGAATGTAGTGAGACAAAACTTTACATCAAGCTAAAGGAGATATTAGGATAGGTGACTAAAAGGTTGGTAAAAGAGGTAGATTTTAAGGAGCATCTTAAATGAGAGATTTGAAGAGGTGGAAAGATGCAGGGGAAAATTTTGAGAGAGCAGTGGCTCAATGACAGAAGGCATGGCCGCCAATAGTAGAGCAAAGGAGGATGCACGACAGCCCAGACTTGTCATTAAAGGTACATTTCGAAGATGGCATCGATATATATCATGTTGCTGCAGGGCAATATGTAGATAAGAATAAGAAAAGGGTCCAGGATAGTCCTTGAGTAACTTCAGAGGTTATGGTTTGGGATAGAAGAGAAGCCATTCCAGGAGATTCCCTGGACGTGACTGGGTAGACAAGAACAGAACCAGATGTGGGAAGTCCACTAGGTTGGGCAACAGAGAGGCCTGTTGGAAAGGGGAAATGTCAATTGTCTCAAAGGTTGCAATGGGTGAAGAATTCCAAGAAAGGACAATGAATGCATCATGCTCAGTTGTGACTTTAATTTGGGTTGTTTCAGTGCTGTGAAAGAAAAACTGACACACTACAATTCTTTGGAGAGAAACCAAAGTTATAGCTTTTAACTAAGTAAGCAGTACTTAGGACCAAGTCTCTGAATTTAAGATTTATTGAAGCAATGCGCAAAGGTTCAAGATTGCTCTCAGAATCTCAATCTGAAATTCAATAGTTAAAGATATTCTTCAAAAGCATGCTCTCCTTTCCTGCATAACTGCAATTGTCATGGAGGAAGAACAATGCGCCAAGAATACAAATTTCTTACACTGGGTAATTTGTGACGGTGATGCAAAAATGTCAGATTCTGTATTGGAAGTAATAATTCTAACTGGCCAATAATTTATCATTTATCTAGTTCAGTGCTGTCCAATAGAAATTACTGACTAGTCACAGCATGTGGCTACAATGACACCAGATGTGCAAGTTCTAGTAGAAAATAGTTTAATGCCACGAGAGGTCAGCGTATTTCATATATATATTGACTTAAATACCTATCCTCATTTTTACCAAAGATGTAAAACACTCACACTGATCAGTAAACACTTGTACATTTTACTTTTGTCTTACCAATAACAAAGCGTCCATGCATGCATACATAATGCAAATAGGAGTATTACAACCACATTCCCAATGACCATTACTTTTTTTTTTACTAAATTCAATTACTTACATCTGATTTCCAGCTAGCAACAGATGGCCAATGGCGTACAAATTGGATAACACAGTTAGATTAATTGGAACCGTTAAAGCTGAAGCAACAAAGTGTATTAAGTATAACAACTTTGTCTTCACTACGGAAATGACAAAACTGCAGTAAAAAAACCATAATGGAAACATTAACTCTCTATTCTATTCATATTCCAACTTTTAGACTGGCCACAATAACTGCACCTAATTTTTAAAAATGTATTCTTTCATGGGATGCACTTCTTGCCCATTCCTAATCGCCCCTGAACAATGTGGCCTGCGAGGCCATTGTAGGGACAGTTAAGACTGTTGTGGGCCTGGAGTCACATGTTGGCCAGACCAGTGAAGACGGCAGATTTACTTCCCTCATGACATTAGTGAACTACATGGGTTTTTACAACAATCAATGATAGTTTCATGGTCACCATTACTGAGACTAGCTTTCAATTCCAGAATTTTTATTAATTGGATTTGGACCCATGTCCCCAGAGCATTAGTTCTGTAGAAGGGTCATTTGAACACTGTTTCTCTCTCTCTCTACAGATGCTGCCAGACCTGCTGAGTTTATCCAGCAATTTCTGTTTTTATTCCCAGAGCATTCACCTGTGCCTCTGGAACACTAGTCTAATTACATTAGCATTACTAGCTTCCCATCTACTGGGTACAATGAGTCTAGGATGGTTTAGTTTCACATCAAAGTAATTAAGGCAAGACAGAAAGTTACATTATTTCTACTTTATTGCTTTAAATACAATGAGTTGAGCTTTGTGAATTAGCTGGTCTTCATGGTCTGATGTGGGGTGGATTTTCAAAGGGCATTCCACCTCTGGTATAGATTGCTCACAAAGACAATCTCGTATCAGGTCAAAATTGGTTTGATTACTTGTTTAGACATTGTGTGCAATTTTGTGCAAGGAAGTAGACCTGATTATTCGATCTGTTAATCACATTAGCAATATGAATGAATTCTGGGAGAGTGAGAGAGTCAGCCCATGGGGACTTTGTAGTTAGAGGCAGTTCAGGCTGGAAATAAATATGATGAGCTTTTACCACTACTTTAAGTTCCCGGATTGTGTCCCATGCTGAGGTTTCTGTGGCAAGATAGAATATGGGGCAGCATGGTGGTGCAGTTGGTTAGCACTGCAGCCACACGGTGCCGAGGTCCCAGGTTTGATCCCGGCTCTGGGTCACTGTCCGTGTGGAGTTTGCACATTCTCCCGGTGTTTGCTCCCACAACCCAAAAGATGTGCAGGTTAGGTGGATTGGCCACGCTAAATTGTCCCTTAATTGAAAAAAAAATTAATTGGGTACTCTGAACTTTAAAATAAGATAAAAAATAGAATATAGTATCACAGGTGAAAATTAGTATTTTTCACCTGGCCATTTTTTTTTTTCCTGTCTATAATTTGACTTTAAATAACATTGATTAGTGTTTAGTCTGAGCCACGTGGTCAGTTTTCATTGGTTGCCACCGTTCCCAAATTTAGACAGATCTGGAGTATGTTACTATTGCTGTTGTATAGCTCAGTGGTACAACAAATAGTTTGTTTATGTTGCTCTGTCAAAATATATTTCCTGCACAAGTTTAAGTTTATAGAAAGAACAATTTCTGGCCAAATTGATTGAGTGTTTATTAAAACTTTAAACTTTCCACAGTGGCCATCATTTTGTTTCTAGAATTTGACTAACTAATGAATCCTTTTTGTATTCTCTGTGGAATGCAATAAAGGTGAAATTTAAAAGTATGAAATATTTCATTTCAATTAGACCTCACATTTTAACTAATTTAATAATTTTCTCCTTACTCAAAGTTCAGATCTGAAAATTGAACTTTCTAGCTTGTTTCTCCCCATCCCCCTTTTCCCCAACAATATCGAATGGATGTATTAGTGAAATAATTTACTTATATTTAGATTAATTTGATGAGCAGTCCATTAAGAAAAGTAATGTGGAATATCAATATTGAAGTTCTTGCACTTTGTGGGTTATTAGACCCATCAACAAAAATGCACCAGCTAGATCTGTCACACACAATAGCCTAGTCAGAAAAACAGAAAGCATGGAGGAAGATAGAATCGTTTTGGTTCCTAGGACTATATTTATATTTTCATTAAATTGCCATTACAAGTCGTAGTTTAGAAAGGCAAGCAATTTACTCTGTATTTGCTTAGAAGGAACAGTAATATAGGAACCAGATTATCTTATGGCTAAGAATTCAAATAGTGGTTTAAGTGGGATTGTTACAAACAGGAGTGGCATGGAGTGAAGGGGGGGGGGGGGGAGAAGCAAAAAATAAACAAAAGTCCAAGATAACATTGAGCGTTCTACAAATCCTCAAAATGATGGGACAAGATTGATTACACTGCTCTACACAAGGAATATCGTATGAAGAACGGTTGAGGTCTCTGGGTCTGCACTCATTGGATTTGATGATAATCTTTATTGTCACAAGTCGGCTTACATTAACACTGCAATGAAGTTACAGTGAAAAGCCTCTAGTCATCACATTCCGGCGCCTGTTCGGGTACACGGAGGGAGAATTTCGGGACTTGTGGGAGGAAACTGGAGCATCCGGAGGAAACCCAGGATGAGGGGTCACTAGACCCCTCTAGACCCACTAGACATTGTCACTAGAAAGCTGTTCAGGTTAATCAAATCTTGCAAACATATAACCCAGTCTTTCTATTGTTCTTTCCAAGGATGTAGTCTTCGTCATGAAATGAAGAGCTTGTCGTATGAGGAACGGTTGAGGACTCTGGCTCTGTACAAAGGCAAAAAAACCATAATGGGAGTTATGTACAGGCCTCCTAACAGTGGCCAGGACCGGGGGCACAAAATGCACCACGAAATAGAAAGTGCATGTCAGAAAGGCAAGGTCACAGTGATCATGGGGGACTTCAATATGCAGGTGGACTGGGTAAATAATGCTGCCAGTGGACCCAAGGAAAGGGAATTCATTGAATGTTTACAGGAGGGCTTTTTGGAACAGCTTGTGATGGAGCCCACGAGGGAACAGGCCATTCTGGACTTAGTGTTATGTAATGAGCCAGACTTGATTAAAGATCTTAAAGTAAGGGAGCACTTAGGAGGCAGTGATCATAATATGGTAGAATTCAATCTCCAATTTGAAAGAAGGTAGAATCAGATATAAAGGTATTACAGTTAAATAAAGGTAACTACAGGGGCATGAGGGAGGAACTGACGAAAATCGACTGGGAGCAGAGCCTAGTGGGAAAGACAGTAGAACAGCAATGGCAGGAGTTTCTGGGAGTAATTGAGGACACAGTACAGAGGTTCATCCCAAAGAAAAGAAAGGTTATCAGAGGGGGGATTAGGCAGCCATGGCTGACAAAGGAAGTTAGGGAATGCATCAAAGCAAAAGAGAAAGCCTATAATGTGGCAAAGAGTAGTGGGAAGTCAGAAGATTGGGAAGGCTACAAAAACAAACAGAGGATAACAAAGAGAGAAATAAGGAAAGAGAGGATCAAATATGAAGGTAGGCTAGCCAGTAACATTAGGAATGATAGTAAAAGTTTCTTTAAATACGTTACAAACAAACGGGAGGCAAAAGTTGACATTGGGCCGCTCCAAAATGACACTGGTAATTTTGTGATGGGAGACAAGGAAATAGCTGAGGAACTAAATAAGTACTTTGCATCAGTCTTCACAGTAGAAGACATGAGTAATATCCCAACAATTCCGGAGAGTCAGGGGGCAGAGTTGAATATGGTAGCCATCACAAAGGAGAAAGTGCTGGAAAAACTAAGAGGTCTAAAAATTGATAAATCTCCGGGCCCAGATGGACTACATCCTAGAGTTCTAAAGGAGATAGCTGAAGAAATAGTGGAGGTGTTAGTTATGATCTTTCAAAAGTCACTGGAGTCAGGGAAAGTCCCAGAGGATTGGAAAATCGCCGTTGTAACCCCCCTGTTCAAGAAGGGAACAAGGAAAAAGATGGAAAATTATAGGCCAATTAGCCTAACCTCGGTTGTTGGCAAGATTCTAGAATCCATTGTTAAGGATGAGATTTCTAAATTCTTGGAAGTGCAGGGTCAGATTAGGACAAGTCAGCATGGATTTAGTAAGGGGAGGTCGTGCCTGACAAACCTGTTAGAGTTCTTTGAAGAGATAACAAATAGGTTAGACCAAGGAGAGCCAATGGATGTTATCTATCTTGACTTCCAAAAGGCCTTTGATAAGGTGCCTCACGGGAGACTGCTGAGTAAAATAAGGGCCCATGGTATTCGAGGCAAGGTACTAACATGGATTGACGATTGGCTGTCAGGCAGAAGGCAGAGAGTTGGGATAAAAGGTTCTTTTTCGGAATGGCAACCGGTGACGAGTGGTGTCCCGCAGTGTTGGGGCCACAGCTGTTCTCTTTATATATTAACGATCTAGATGACGGGACTGGGGGCATTCTGGCTAAGTTTGCCGATGATACAAAGATAGGTGGAGGGGCAGGTAGTATGGAGGAGGTGGGGAGGCTGCAGAAAGATTTAGACAGTTTAGGAGAGTGGTCCAAGAAATGGCTGATGAAATTCAACGTGGGCAAGTGCGAGGTCTTGCACTTTGGAAAAAAGAATAGAGGCATGGACTATTTTCTAAACGGTGACAAAATTCATAATGCTGAAGTGCAAAGGGACTTGGGAGTCCTAGTCCAGGATTCTCTAAAGGTAAACTTGCAGGTTGAGTCCGTAATTAAGAAAGCAAATGCAATGTTGTCATTCATCTCAAGAGGCTTGGAATATAAAAGCAGGGATGTACTTCTGAAGCTTTATAAAGCATTAGTTAGGCCCCATTTAGAATACTGTGAGCAATTTTGGGCCCCACACCTCAGGAAGGACATACTGGCACTGGAGCGGGTCCAGCGGAGATTCACACGGATGATCCCAGGAATGGTAGGCCTAACATACGATGAACGTCTGAGGATCCTGGGATTATATTCATTGGAGTTTAGGAGGTTGAGGGGAGATCTAATAGAAACTTACAAGATAATGAATGGCTTAGATAGGGTGGATGTAGGGAAGTTGTTTCCATTAGCAGGGGAGACTAGGACCCGGGGGCACAGCCTTAGAATAAAAGGGAGTCACTTTAGAACAGAGATGAGGAGAAATTTCTTCAGCCAGAGAGTGGTGGGTCTGTGGAATTCATTGCCACAGAGGGCGGTGGAGGCCGGGACGTTGAGTGTCTTTAAGACAGAAGTTGATAAATTCTTGATTCCTCGAGGAATTAAGGGCTATGGAGAGAGAGCGGGTAAATGGAGTTGAAATCAGCCATGATTGAATGGTGGAGTTGACTCGATGGGCCAAATGGCCTTACTTCCGCTCCTATGTCTTATGGTCTTATGTACTCGTTGGAGTTTAGAAGGATGAGGGGGGATCTTATTGAAACTTACAGGATACTGCGAGGTCTGGATAGAGTGGACGTGGAGAGGATGTTTCCACTTAAAGGAAAAACTAGAACCAGAGGACACCATCTCAGATTAAAGGGACAATCAGAGATGAGGAGGAATTTCTTCAGCCAGAGGGTGGTGAATCTGTGGAACTCTTTGCTGCAGAAGGCTGTGGAGGCCAAATCACTGAGTGTCTTTTCGACTGAGATAGATAAGTTCTTGATTAATAAGGGGATCAGGGGTTATGGGGAGAAGGCAGGAAACGAGGGTGAGAAACATATCAGCCATGATTGAATGGCGGAGCAGACTCGACAGGCCTAATACTGCTCCTCTGTCTTATGGTCTTATATCAAATTGTCCACATTAGCAAGTTTGCTTCATTCAAACTTTTGATTCCAAAAGATAACTATCTACTTACAGATACAACCACTTTTACAATTTAAAGTAAATTATATTTGGCTGGAGGTTTAAGGTTATCTCATAGCTGGTCACTGGAAACAAACACTTAATTTTAATCTTCCTTTTGTTCCAAAGTATCCTGTTTGATTTTCTCCCATTATTTCAAATATAGTAAATATTACTCCATGATAAGTTACTGTTGCACAAAGTAGCATGAGGCTGCACTGCACCAATTTGCTGAACATTTTAAATGATTATTTGAAATCCATCAATACAGCACTTCAGTGCCATGTAAATGGATGAGGGGAGAGAAAATATGGTAGCTGGATTGGCTGTTGACTCCAAGGTAGGTGGGATATTGTAAGTTGTTGAGAGAAAACAGAGTGGTTATAGATAGGTTTGGTGAGTGGGCAAAAACTTGGCAGGTGGTGTACAATGTGGCAAAAAATGTGAACTTGTTCACTTTGGCAGGAAGAATAGAAAAGCAGTATACTATTTAAATGGAGAGATCCTGGTACATGAATCACAAAAGGTCAGTATGCAGATACAGCAAATGATTAGAAAGGCAAATGGAATGTTGGTGTTTATTGCAAAGGGAATGGCATTTAAAAGTAGGAAAGTTTTACCGCAGCTTAATAGGGCATTGGTGAGACCACCTCTAGAGTTCTGTGTATGGTTTTGGGTCTCCTTATTGGAAAAAGGATATAAATGCACCAGTGAGAATGTTCACTTGACTCATTCCTGGGAAGAGGGACTTATCTTTTGAAGAAACGTTGAAGAGGTTGGGCATAAAGCCATAGGAGTTTAGAAGAATGAGAGGTGATTTTAGATCCCGAGATAAAAAAAAAAAATTACTGAGGATGCTGGAATCTGAAAAAAAAAGCAGAAAATACTGGACAATCTCAGCAGGTCTGATAGCATCTACAGAGTCAATCAATCAAAAGGGAGCTAATGTTTCGAGTCTGGATGACTCTTCGTCAAAGATGCTCCTGAGGGGGCCTGATACCAGGAGGATGTTTCCTCTTGTGGAGATTGAACTAGGGGACACTATTTAAAAATAAGAAGCCTTCCCTTTAAGACAGAGATTTAAAAAAAATTAAAAGTACCTAATTCTTTTTTTTTCCCAATTAAGGGGCAATTTAGCATGGCCAATTCACCTATCCTGTACATCTTTGGGTTGTGGGGGTGAGACCCACACAGACATGAGGAGAATGTGTAAACTCCATAAGTACAGTGACCCGGAGCTGGGATCGAACCCGGGTCCTTGGTGCTTTGAGGCTGCAGTGGTCACAACTGCGCCACCATGTCGTCCCTTTAAGACAGAGATGGGGAGAGATCCTTTCTCTCAGAGGATCATTGGTCTGTAGTATTCACTTCCTTGGAAAGCAATGGAATCCATTCAAGGTGAGTTAGATAGTTTTTGGATCTACAAAGGTGGGGTGGGTTTGAGAGGGGCAAAAAGTGGAGCTTAGATAAGAATCAGATCAATCATTAATGCTGGAGTAGGCCCGAAGGGCCAAATTACCTACTCCCAAATCCTATATTCCTATGTAAATCATAGTTAAGTTTCAGTAAAGAGTAATGGCAAGCATGTGCACTTTTCACAGCAGTACATAAGGGTGTTTTCTTACCCAAGAACCCAGTGATATCTCTATATATGTAGAGTTTCTATTTTTCCTCGTAAATCATGGAAGATGCCCATCTATACAATTGTTTATTCTATCTTCCAAACTTTGTAGGGCACTTTAAGCTTCTACAATAATTCTGATTTCATAAGTCATAAATGACATTATTTGTAACTTTGACAATTGTGCATTCTCCATCCTCATTCTTTTCAGCCTCACTATGGCCTTTGGTTGAAGACATAGGAACACAGTCATCCTCCTCCTCCAACACCTTTTCTATTGTCTCCTCACCTACTTCCATTTATCCATCCAACCATAGCCAGGATATCGCAATGGCTGCTCTTCACCACAGATCGATCAGTGATCCCCCTCATCTACATGCAATTTCATGATAATATAATTCAAAGGCGCAGGGTCACAGGCATGCCACCTAGCTCTACCTCCACCATTTATCCCACACCTTCAACTCGGTCTTGTCAGCCTCCTTGCTTGCTCCCCAATACTGAATGTTTTGACCGGAAGAAATTGCAATAACCCTAAACCATCTCCCTCCTCAAAACCCATCTCATTGACCAAACGGCTAAAAGACATGCAGATTCTGTTTTCTTTGGCTTGGCATCCTTTTTTATCTGGACTACACTTCTGTGAAACACTTCGGGGTACTTACTTGCATTAAAGGTGCTACTAAAATGCAAGTCATCGCTGAATTATCACTATCCCGGAGAACAATTTCAGAATGTCATCAATGCGCTGAATACCATTGCCACAAAAAAAGTGATGGTGGTGTCTGGATGAAGCAGTGAGTAGGCTTTTGGGATCTTGGCTCAAATCCTGCCTCGGCTGACAGCCAGGAAGCCGAACCTGCCTGTTAACTATAATAATCTTGTAGCAAATGGTATTTGAGCCTCCTAAAACTATTTGGGGATGGGCCTGTCACACAAGACAGCGCCTGATTTAATAGGCAGTCAAAGACCATACATTCCAAATATCACTGGCATCAATCGTGAAATACAGAGAAAACTTTCCCAGGTTGTTAGGGTAGCATTTCTTCCAAAGCAGCCTCCTCCTAAACATCCCATCCCACCCCTCCTCCTAAACATCCCCCTCCTAAACATCCCACCCCTCCTCCTAAACATCCCATCCCACCCCTCCTCCTAAACATCCCACCCCTCTTATCCACACAGCAACAAAGTTTGGGCCTACCTTCACCATCAGCCGACGAGACGAAGGTGAAGTCCCCATTGCCGGGGGTGAAATGCTGCCGCGGCAAGCCGCTGCTGTGCGAACTCATGGCGCCGGTACCGCTGGCGGGGGGGGGTAGGGGGAAGCGGGCCGGGACTCGAAAGCCCGCGCGACCTTCCGCCGTTTACCGTCCGATCGCCTCGCCCACCGCCGCCGCCACCCTGGCTTCCCCGACAACGTCACAGAGAAGCCGAGCACCTCCCTGGCTGAGCGCGCACGCGCAGAACCGCCGCAGCACGCGGCCGGATCAGGTGATCCCCTCTCAGCCGAGCGCCTCCCTGGCTGAGCGCGCATGCGCCGAATCTCCCCAGCCAGCTGCCGGGTCATGTGACACACTCAGCCGGACCCACCGCAGCCAGCCCACGTCCCAACACCACGCTCTCCCATTGGACCTCGCGAACGACCAACCGCAATCCGCCTTGCTAGTCTACAGTTTTGGCGGGTAACTATCGAAGCGTTTTTAAATGTGTCCGTCTGTGTACCGGAGGTGAGTTTTGATACCCGACAGTGCGCGGAATGATGACAGGGGTCTATGTTTACAAAAGAAAAAGTGGGTACCCCCCAAAAAAAGAGCCTAGGGAATGGAACGGTTTACAATAAGATCGATTTAAACGGCCCCGCTCGGGGATATCACCGTCTGCTGATGTGAGTGGGAGCCGGCTGGGCTCAATGGCGGCAGGGTGTGTGTGGGGTTGTTTATTTTTAATGTGACTGCATGATAAAACTGCTTCTCGGGCTGAGTTCGATCCGGCCTCTCACCCTTGACCATGGGTTTCAATCAACCCAGAGCAGCCGGTAGTTTCTGCGCCCTGGCTGCTGTTCCAATCATCGCCAATAACAACTTGTATTTGAATAGCGACTAACACACTAACCTTCCTCCTGCCAGACAGCTTCAGGGGAGCGTTTTGTGTTAACCAAAATCTGGGATGCTCAAATGGCCAGAGTTACTTGAGCGCAGATGGTTCTCATTGGCCTTGTACCTCTTGTGGTGTATTTTTCCCCTTATTCCAATAAGGGCCATGATGTGGAGATGCCGGCGTTGGACTGGGGTGAGCACAGTACGAAGTCTTACAACACCAGGTTAGACCTGTTGGACTTTAACCTGGTGTTGTAAGACTTCGTACTGTCCAATAAGGGTGGCACGGTAGCACAGTGGTTAGCACTGTTCCTTCACAGCACCAGGGACCCGGGTTCGATACCTGGCTTGTGCGGAGACTGCACTTTCTCAATGTGTCTGCGTGGGTTTCCTCCGGGTGCTCCGGTTTCCTCCCACAAGTCCCGAAAGATGTGTTGCTAGGTAATTTGGACATTCTGAATTCTCCCTCTGTACACCCGAGCATTCGCCAGAATGTGGCGACATGGAATTTTAATGTAAGCCCTACTTGAGACACTAATAAAGATTATTATTAATATTGTATCATTGCATGCCCACTTTTATTGTGCATTACTTGACCAATGTGCCAGCATATGCAGAGTAATAGTAAAATAATTAACACAAGAATTGAATGGATTGTTGCTATGGACCAGTGGGTAGAAGAATAATGTGTTAACCATTGGCTTGAAGTATTGAAATAAGATGGTTGTGTTTACTGAAGGCAATCAATTTAGAGGGCAATGTAAACTTTAGTGTGAAACTTCTGTTGAGAAGCATGCCAAATTTAATTGGGTACCCAATCAGATAACAAGTACTTATGAAATGAGAATTGTAAGAAAACCAGAGACTGTTTAAAATATTAAGCAGACCAGACAGCATTGGTGCAGAGAAACAGTTAGCTTTTCAGATTGATTACCCTTCGAAAGTCATGGGGTGTTAGAAATAGCAGTTATATTTTAATCTATTTAGTGAATGCAAAGTCTCCAAGTCAAACAGATTCTTCTGGTCATGCTGTGTGGATAGGCCTCTGTTGAGTCTTGTAGGTTGGGCATTCTTCTATGATGTGGTGCATAGTTTGCTCTCTTCCACAGGCCCATTTGGGGGGGGGGGGGGGTGCTAATGCCCAATCTTTGGAGGTTGGCCAAGCAGGGGCATGCCAGTCCTGAACCTGTTAACGGTTGACCACCCTTTTCCTTGGAAGATTGAAACCAGGCCGCTGTTGTATTGGGTTTGAGACCAGGTACTTGTTTGTCCTGTCCAATGATTTCCAGGAGAAGTTTTGTGCACTGCAACTGACATGAAAGTTGGCCTGACATGTTGTAATAGTGGAAGCGATTTGGGGTATTGAGTCATGATTATCTTAGAATCATAGAACAAAGAAAAATACAGCACAGGAACAGGCCCTTCGGCCCTCCAAGCCTGTGCCGACCATGTTGCCTGTCTAAACTAAAATCTTCTACACTTCCTGGGTCCGTATCTCTCTATTCCCATCCTATTCATGTATTTGTCAAGATGTCCCTTAAACATCGCTATCGTCCCTGCTTCCACCACCTCCTCCGGCAGCGAGTTCCAGGCACCCACTACCCTCTGTGTAAAAATATTTACCTCGTACATCTCCTCTAAACCTTGCCCCTCGCACCTTAAACCTATGCCCCCTAGTAATTGACCCCTCTACCCTGGGAAAAAGCCTCTGACTATCTACTCTGTCTATGCCCCTCATAATTTTGTAGACCTCTATCAGGTCGCTCCTGAACCTCTGTCGTTCCAGTGAGAACAAACCGAGTTTATTCAACCGCTCCTCATGTCAAAAAGCATTTAGATGGTTACATGGGTAAGATGGGTATAGAGGGTTATGGGCCAAGTGCGGGCAACTGGGACTAGCTTAATGGTAAAAAACTGGGCGGCATGGACTGGTTGGGCCGAAGGGCCTGTTTCCATGCTGTAAACTTCTATGATTCTATGTGTACCAATGTTTACACAGGAGCCTGCTTTCACTTCAATTGACTCATCTCATTCTGCCTCCATATCCTTTATCTTTCTCCTTTATCTGCATCAAGACTTTCCTTAAATGTGTCAATGTTATGTGCTTTTTAAAAATAAATTTAGAGTACCCAATTCATTTATTCCAATTAAGGGGCAATTTAGCATGGCCAATTCACCTACCCTGCACATATTTGGTTGCGGGGGTGAGACCCACGCAGACACGGTGAGAATGTGCAAACACCACACACAGTGACCCAGGGCTGGGAATTGACCCGGGTCCCTGGTGCTGTGAGGCAGCAGTACTTTTCTTTTATAAATTTAGAGTACCCAATTTTTTTCCCCCCCCAATTAATGGTCAATTTAGTATGGCCAATCCACCTAATCAGCACATCTTTGGGTTGTGAGGGTTAAACCCATGCCAACACTGGGAGAATGTGCAAACTCCACTCAGACGGTGATCCAGGGCCGGGATTCAAACCCGGACCCTCAGCACCGTAGTCCCACCGTGCGTGAGGCAGCAATACTAACCACTGTGCTGTCTGAAATGTTATGTGCTTTTCAGCTATTTTATCTGAAAGTGAGAGTTTTGCATTGCTGACACTTTCTATGTAAGAAAATCCCTTATTTGATCACTTAGTGGCTATCTTATATGTGTGTCCTCTTGTTCTGGACTTGCCTTCAAGTGGAACAATTTACCCACATCCATCTTGAAATCCTTTGTGATTTTCAGGATTTCAATCGGGATTTCTGTTAACCTTCTCTTCCAGAGAAAGATCCTCAGGCTATGCAACTTTTTCTGATGGTTGCATCCCCATAATATTGATAGCATCTTGTAAATCTTTTCTGCATCTTCTCCAATGTTTCACTGTCCTTCAAGTAATGTGGATATTAGATTTGAACACCATAATCCATGATTGTAAACTTGAAGTGACACCGTAGTGAAATGGGAAAAGAGATCACGCTGAGGATTTGAGTGGAATTGACACAAAGAATGCCTATTGAACTCTCATGTTGCAATGTTGTTTTGATTTTTGTCTAAAATGTTCCTCTGACAGTGTTTTTAAATTTTTTTAAAAATCTTTATTGTCACAAGTAGGCTTACATTAACACTGCAATGAAATTACTGTGAAAAGCCCCTAGTTGTCACATTCCGGTGCCTGTTCAGGTACACGGAGAGAGAATTCAGAATGTCCAAATTACCTAACAGCACGTCTTTCGGGACTTGTGGGAGGAAACTGGAGCAGACTCCACACAGACAGTGACCCAAGCCGGGAATTGAACCTGAGACCCTGCCACTGTGAAGCAACATTTCTAACCACTGTGCTTGGTTGAAATATCACTGGAGTTTGTGCGAGGCCCACAGTGGGGCTTAACCTGCAACCTTCTGAGTATGAACCAAGGCGCCTCTCTTCTCTCTCACCCCCCCCCCCCCCCCCCCCCCCCTCCCTCCCCATTTAATATCTCAAAACACATTTGGAAACTGGTGAGTAGTAATGGGAGTGGGTTGATTTTATTGTTAAATGGGACAGGTTCTATTTTTCAACTATGTTTTGGAGTCTCGGTGCATTACCGCTAGGGGCAGCACAGTAGCATTGTGGATAGCACAGTTGCTTCACAGCTCCAGGGTCCCAGGTTCGATTCCGGCTTGGGTCACTGTCTGCGGAGTCTGCACATCCTCCCCGTGTGTGCGTGGGTTTCCTCCGGGTGCTCCGGTTTCCTCCCACAGTCCAAAGATGTGCAGGTTAGGTGGATTGGCCATGATAAATTGCCCTTAGTGTTGGGTGGGGTTACTGGGTTATGGGGATAGGGTGGAGGTGTTGACCTTGGGTAGGGTGCTCTTTCCAAGAACCGGTACAGACTTGATGGGCCGAATGGCCTCCTTCTGCACTGTAACTTAATGATAATCTGTGAGCTGTTTAAGTTGTAACCACTTTTGTTTCTGGTATAAAATCCTCCACTTAACTGTATCGAATTTTGAAATATTTATTGGGACTTTAGATTTGACTTGGTTGCAGGCATTTTGACTTCAAATGCTGTTCAAACTACAACTCATCTATTTTAGCCTGGGAGTACTTGTGAAAACTTTGATTCTTCAACAGGAGTGTAGATGAACCATGGGGATTCAAGGGTTGTTGCAGTTTGTTAAGGACGCTTCAGAACCAATCCATATCAAGAAATATAAAGGACAGACTGTCGCATTAGATATGTATTGCTGGCTTCATAAAGGAGCTTTTGCGTGTGCTGACAAATTAGCAAAAGGAGAACCGACTGATCAGTAAGTCCTTTTGCCTTCTTTGAACTTGTATTTACTTCCCCATGAAATGCTAAGAACAAAGATTAAATTTGCATGTGTTCGGTGGGTTTTTCTATTTTGCATAATAAATGAAATGAAATGAAAATTGCTTATTGTCACAAGTAGGCTTCAAATGAAGTTACTGTGAAAAGCGCCTAGTCGCCACATTCCGGCGCCTGTTCGGGGAGGCGGTTACGGGAATTGAACCGTGCTTGCTTTCAAAGCCAGCGATTTAGCCCTATGCTAAACAGCCCCTGATTTTATTGGTTAAATAATAGCATCCTACAGGGGCTGAGGGCTAAATCGCTGGCTTTGAAAGCAGACCAAGGCAGGCCAGCAGCACGGTTCAATTCCCGTAACAGCCTTCCCGAACAGGCACCGGAATGTGGCGACTAGGGGCTTTTCATAGTAACTTCATTTGAAGCCTACTTGTGACAATAAGCGATTTTCATTTCATTTCATAGCCATGTGATTAAAAAATAGCTCAACTATGGTAGATTTAATCCACATGCAAGATTTTTAATTGGAGACGTCATCTTTTAAAATTATTTTGTCTTGAAATGCTGACCACTCAGATGCAAGAACACAAAATAGCAATTTCAAGATTAATGGGATGGGAAGATATGGAATCTATAAACACTCAATTAAGCAAAATATTTCATTTTGATATTAAATGTTTTTCTAACGTATGAGACTCCTGAGTGCAATACTTTTTATAGCAGTCTTGTTCCAGTTCCGAGTGAGTCTGCAGCACAAAAGTGCCCGTACTCAAGCATAAAATTGGCAATATCACGACTGAAGCAATAAAAATAGTTGACTTGAGTATTGTCAGTTCTTGTATGCTGCACATGACCATGGAATGCTTTACTTCCAGCATTTTCCACTTTTATTAATCAGCAGGTCAGGTAGCATCCATATAGAGAGACGCAAGAGTTGATGTTTCAAGTCGATGACCTTTCATCAAATTGGCATGGTTTATGCTGATTGCAGTATAAGACTTTTTATCAGAATGTTTTTCATTTCCACCGCTTAATTGTATTTGTGAATCATTCTAATACTACCCACGTGTTTTGTTTCAGATATGTTGGTTATTGTATGAAATTTGTTGAAATGTTGGTCTCATTTGGAATCAAGCCAGTCTTGGTTTTTGATGGATGCACTTTACCTTCTAAAAAAGAGGTTGAAAAGGCTCGAAGATTGTAAGTAGTAAATTTACTAATGTCTACTGCAAGTTTTAAGGCTCATGTGATTTCTTAGATTTATTTTGTTTTTCCAGTACTTGGAGAAAGCTAGGTACTTCACTTGATACTTTTACTTAAGCTGAGAAACATAATCATAGAATAGAATCCCTGCAGTGCAAAAGGAGACCATTTGGCCCATCGAGTCGGTACCGACCCTTGGAAAGCGCACCCTACCTAGGCCCATGCCCCCATCCTATCCCAGTAACCCCCACTAAACCTTTTGGACACTAAGGAGCAATTTAGCGTGGCCAATCCACCCAACCTGCACATCTTTGGACTGGGGGAGGAAAGCGGTGCACCCGGAGGGAACCCACACAGACACTGGGAGAAAGTACAAACTCCACACAGTCACCCGAGGCTGGAATTGAACCCGGGTCCCTGGCCCTGTGAGGCAACAGTGTTAATTGCTGTGCTGCCCTTGCTAATGTTTTTTTTCCAATTATTACAAATTATATTTTTCTTTATTGAAATATCAAATTGATCTGTGTACAAATTACTTTTAACATTCCTGAGGACTCTATTATTGAGCATGAAATCTAGTTATTTCATGCAATATGATGTTGATTCCTTTTGCTCAGCAGCAGTCATCTGCCGTCATGTGCTACTGTACTAATTTGTGTCACTTATCTGCACAGCTGTTCATGCATGTGGTTTAGAAACATTATGCTTGGGTGGTTTTCTGCATTACAGACGTAGGCAAGCAAATTTGCAGAAAGGCAAGCAACTCCTCCGTGAAGGGAAGTCGGCAGAAGCCAGAGAGTGTTTTACTCGTTGTGTCAACATAACACCTGCCATGGCTCATGAAGTCATAAAAGCAAGTGATTTCAGGTTTACTTTCCACTTCTCTAACTTGTCCATAGAGCTCTACGTAGATTCTGCATTTTTGTCTCAGTGATTTTTCAGACCGTAATTTGGACTATTCAAAAAATATTGTGCGCATACCAGTTTTAGCAATTGCATAGAATGTACATCACAGGCATAGGACATTCATCCCAAATGGCTTATTCCAGTGACAGGTTTCACATCAACCCCCTCCCACTAATTGATCTAATTCTTTCTGAACACCCTTGCAATCTTTCTCCCCCTCATGGACTTATCTAGCTTCCTCTTCAAGGCATTAATGCTTTTACCACAACTACTCCACATTGTAGCATTTATCACATTCTCACCACTCTGGGAAAAGATGTTTTTCCTGATGTCTTTATTGGATTTATTAGATCGTAAGAACGTTTATTTAAATAAAAGAATAGTCCATCCGGCCCTTAAAGTCTGATCTGCTATTCAATACAATAATTGAACGAAGATCAGTGAGTGGCTCATATATTTATGGCCGTCTGTCATCAAACCCCAGAATAATATAAGACTGGAACGCTCTTTTCTCAAGGAAAGAACCCCAGCCTGCTTGTTATAACCCCTCATCTTTGGTATCAGCATTGTTGATTTTTCTTTACTCCACCTCTAGTGCCTTTATATCTTTTTTTTGGTAATATAGCGACCAGAATTATGCATGGTATTTTATATTGATGTTTTAAAAACAATTTCGAGTGCCCAATTCATTTTTTCCAATTAAGGGGCAATTTTAGCGTGACCAATTCACCTACCCTGCACATCTTTTGGGTTGTGGGGGCGAAACCCACGCAAACACGGGGAGAATGTGCAAACTCCACACGGACAGTGACCCAGAGCTGGGATCGAACCTGGGACCCTGCCGCCGTGAGGCAACACTGCGCCTCTGTGCTGCCCAATATTGATATATTTTTATTTGTATCAATTTATAAAAATTTATCTCTTCCCCTCTTGCCGTTACCAGCTTAAAAATTATTTTGATTTGATTTATTATTGTCACATGTATTAGTATACAGTGAAAAGTATTGTTTCTTGCATGCTGTACAAACAATGCATACCGTACATAGGGAAGGAAGGAGAGACTGCAGGATATAATGTTACAGATATAGCAAGGGGTAGAGAAACGATCAACTTAATACGAGGTAGGTCCATTCAAAAGTCTGATGGCAGTAGGGAAGAAGCTGTTCTTGAGTCGGTTGGTACGTGACCTCAAACTTTGGTATCTTTTTCCTGACGGAAGAAGGTGGAAGAGAGTATGTCCTGGGTGCGTGGTGTCCTTAATTATGCTGGCTGCCTTTCTGAGGCAGCGGGAATCATAGATAGAGTCAATGGATGGGAGGCAGGTTACCCAGAGTTTGCCTATGGAGACCCATGAGCAGGATTTGCAATTCAGCAATATGTAAAATAGATTAATAGAAGTGAATTTGTAAGAAGGGAAGAGTAACACTTTTTAAATAGAATGAATTGCGTGAAGGGCAAGATATGGCTTGAGGGAGAAATTAAATACAGGTACTGACATACAAATTATACGAACAGCATTTTTAATGAACCCTTGTAAAGGCATGCAATTTGATAAATTTATTTAAACAATTTTTAAATTGATTGCAAAGTTTACGTGCAATTTGGCATGATGCTTTCACTTTATTCAAAGAATTCCTACAGTGCAGAAGGAGGCCATTTGGCCCATCGAGTCTGCACTGACCCTCTGAAAGAGCACCCAACCTAATACCACGCCCCCATCCTATCCCCATAACCCAGTAACCCCATCTAACCTTTTGGACATTAGGGGCGATTTAGCATGACCAGCCCATCTAACCTGCACATCTTTGGACTGTGGGAGAAAACTGGAGCACCCGGAGGAAGCTCACGCAGACATAGGGAGAACGTGCAAACTCCACATAGACAGTGACCCAAGGCCAGAATTGAACTGGGTCCTGGTGCTGTGATGCAGCTGTGCTAACCACTGTGTCCCCTCTTCTCTTGGAAAATTCCTGGCCTTTGGCTGCCTAATTTCACAAACAAGGTTGCGATGTGTAGACATTCGTACTGCTGTTCTGGCACAGCAGGTATTGTATACTAATTAAGGCATTATTCGATTAATTGAAGGTAGCACTGAGGGTTTCGAAGTTTCTACAGAGGAACGGAAGAAATCCTCCCTCGTCTCCTCTCAGACATTACCTTTTAATTCATTTCAACATGGCATTAGAGATTGCATTATCCATAACGAATGGCAACGAGGAAGAACAAAGACAAATTGCTTTAAAAGAGAGGTTTAGTTCTGACAATTTAAAAAAAAAAAACACTTTTGTATCAATACAGGCAGCAAGAGCAAAGGGAATGGATTGCATTGTAGCACCTTATGAGGCAGATGCTCAATTGGCTTACTTAAACAAGATTCATATAGCTCAAGCAGTAATTACAGAAGATTCCGATCTGTTGGCATTTGGATGTAAAAAGGTAAATGGAAGTGCTTAAAGCAAATTTTCTTCTTTCAAAGGGACACCTTTTTTTGTCAGTTTAAGTTTTTGTGTCGTGCAGGTTTGAGTAGTTTGACTGTCCCACCATGTTGGGCAGGAAACTGTTTTATTATTTTTAAGGGGAAGGAAAGTCTTGGATCTGTATTTAATGGACAAAGTTATTCAATCTTTTTAAAATCCTTCTCAGCCCGCACACAAGCAGACTTTTTTTCTCCTTCCTGACTGAGATTGGCTACATTAACACCAATATGGGATCAAACCCGGCATCGGCATTTGCCTGGTCTGTATGGCTTAGGCCACCATCTGGCAGATAATTAAGATTACCCATTTTAACTTGTCTGATTGAGATTGTCAAATTCTTTGCAATTTAATGTGGGATTTTACCCACCATGAGCTCATTTATGGATGCTTCAATTCATTTGTAAAAGCCCATTGCCACTATGAGAATAAGCCAATCAGGATAGGCACTATTTGAATACTGGAATAAAAATAAAATAATTTTGTGATACTTTTCACTGCACTTTTAGGTTGTATTGAAAGTGGACAAGAATGGAAATGGCATCGAAATTGACCAGGCTCGGTTTGGCAAATGCAAGCAGCTGGGTGATATTTTCACTGAAGAAAAGTTCAGATATATGTGTATTTTATCAGGATGTGATTATTTGGCATCTATTCATGGAATTGGTTTGGCTAAAGCTTGCAAGCTGCTTCGCATTGCCAACAATCCAGATATCATTACGGTGGGTCATTGAACTTGTGCTGATTGTACAGCTGGTAAAAATAATCCAAAGGAGGGTGTGCATGTATGAAATACTTATGAAAAATAATCTAATAATGCTGAAGTCTTTAGGAAGTTTTGCTGAACTAAAACTGAATATTGTTTAGAATACCTGCACTGTATAAAAGAAGAAAACAAAAATGAATAGGTGAAGCTAATTAGCCCAACAAATTGACCAGTAATCTCCATGGAGATCATTGTGACTTTGGAAGAAAAATAAAAACAATTGGCCTTTCGTGTAGATTTGCTGGGGTTATAGCAAGAGGTTGGGATCCCTTGTGGAGATTCTTACCCATCCTCCCTCTTGGACAGTTTGCACTTTTTAATGGTGTACCCGTGACTTATTATAGAGTTTGGTTTTATATTCTTATTTCATGCTGTTTTTAGTGAAACCTTAAGTGTCACTATTTCTTATTATTTTCACTGAATAATAAAATCTAGAATTTGACATTAATTTTTTTAAATTAAGAGGCAATTTAGTGTGGCCAATCCAACTACCTGCCACATCTTTGGATTGCGGGGGTGAGACCCTACGGGGAGAATATGCAAACTCCACACGGACAGTAACCTGGGACCAGGATCGAACCGGGGTCCTTGGCGCTGTGAAGCTGCAGTGCCAACTACTGCATCACTGTGCCACCCCAGAATTTGACATTGTATTCCAAAGCCATTTATAGAAGTGTTTTGTCTAGTGGTTATCTTTTCAGCAATGTTTTTTTTAATGAATTTAGAGTACCCAATTATCTTTTCTCCATTTAAGGAGCAATTTAGCGTGGCCAATCCACCTATCCTGCACATCTTTGGGTTGTGGGGGTGAAACCCACGCAGATACGGGGAGAATGTGCAACCTCCACACGGACAGTGACCCAGGGCCGCGATTCGAACCCGTGTCCTCAGCGCCGCATTCTCAGTACTAACCACTGCGCCACATGCCGCCCCTTTTCAGCAATGTTAGTGCTTCATCCAACTCGGAGTAACCTGATGCAGGCTTGGTGAATGTCCAATCTCATTTTTACCATCACTGATCTATTGATCTAGCTTGATATTCCAACATTGAATTGGCCTTTCCTTCATCACCTTTGCCATCTGAACAGTGGCAAGTTTGCTATTACTTCCTGGCACCTATTCTCCAAATTTCCTTGTGCTCATTCAATTTCTATTTGTAGACAGCACGGTGGCGCAATGATTATCACTGCTGCCTCACGGCGCCAAGGTCCCAAGTTTGATCCTGGCTTTGGGTCACTCTCCGTGTGGAGTTTGCGCATTCTCTCCGTGTTTGCATGGGTTTCGCCCCCACAACCCAAAGATGTGCTGGGTAGATAATCCCCGCACCGGCCTCCCCGAACAGGCGCCGGAATGTGGCGACTAGTGGCTTTTCACAGTAACTTCATTGAAGCCTACTTGTGACAAGCGATTATTATTGGGTTGATTGGCCAGGCTAAAATTGCCCCTTAATTGGGAAAAATTAATTGGGTACTCTAAATTTTTAAAACTGGGCACAGTGGGTTCGCCCTGCTGCCTCACGGCGCCGAGGTCCCACGTTCGATACCAGCTCTGGGTCACTGTCCGTGTGGAGTTTGCACATTCTCCCCGTGTTTGCGTGGGTTTCGCCCCAACAACCCAAAGATGTGCAGGACAGGTGGATTGGCCACGGTAAATTGCCCCTTGGAAAAAATGAATTGGATACTCTAAATTTAAAAAATAAATAAATAATGAAATGTAAAAAAAATTATCATCTATTTGTAGTCCAATCAAACATGTAGTAATTTGTTTTATGTCACTGGATTTAATTTGCTTGCTAAATTCGCACAACCAATTTAAAATCTTTCTGTTAATATTTTGTTGCATCCTTTTTTGCTACTGCTCTTATTTTTAGTTTCAACATTGAATTATATGTGGATGTGAATTATGAGCGTGTGTGCGCTTGTACATTAAAAAGAAATATATATATTTTTATTATCCATTTTCACATTTTCTTCAATTTACACCCCACCAACAAACAGTAAACGGTAACGAATACAATGTCAATCCCCCAACCAACAACAACGATCCCAGCCTCCCACCACCTCCCAAACAACGGCCCACCTGACAATATAAGCATCAAATAAAACTAAACCTCCCAAGGAGGAAAAAAGAAAACGGAATCAGGAATCGCCCTTGGTCACCGTTTACATATACAGTCCAACCCCCCCTAATATTCAATGCCATCCAATCCCCGAAAGAGTACCATGAATGGCACCCATGAATTGTAGACACCCCCCCTCCCAGAATCCTCCCCTGCACTTCCTCTTGTAGACTCCTCCCCCAACCTCAGTTCCTTCCCCCAACTTTTCACCCCGGCTTAAACGGCCAGCGTGGAGGCCCCCTTGCCCGGTCCCAGGAAAACCAAGAAATCCCCTTTCGCACACAACCCCAGCATACACACCCAAACCCCAAAGAACCATCATTGCAAATGAAAGTCCCAACTCTTCCCTTGTCCAAATATATACAGCGTCGACTCGTTTAATACATACACCAACACGCAGTGGAAAAATAAAGTTACATGAGTCTACATCGGTACACAACCCGCTCTCAGTCCCATTTCTCAATTCTGCCACAGTCCTTCTGCCTTCGCAAACTCCTCCGTTGCTTCCACCGTCCCAAAAAGTCCTTGGATTTGTAGGTCACCCTCAACTTAGCTGGGTATACTATGCCACACTGCACCTTGCTGATGTACAGTGCCTTCTTCACCCGGCTGAAGGCAGCCCGCCTCCTCGCCAGCTCCACCGTAAAATCCTGGTATATGCGTATATCAGCTCCAGCCCACTGCACCACCCGCTTCTGTTTTGCCCAGCACAGGACTTTCTCCTTCACACTGTACCTACGGAAACACACGGGTACCACTCTTGGCGGCTCACTCGCCTTTGGTATAGGCCTCCACGACCAATGAGTCCGATCCAGTTCGTATCGAGAGGGATCGTCCCCCAATAGCTCCGCCAACATCGTGGCAAAATACTCCGTCGGCCTAGGGCCTTCCACCCCTTCGGGCAGACCCACGATCCTCAGATTCTGCTGTCTGGATCTGTTTTCTAGGTCTTCCATTATGGCTCGCAGACCCTTGTTGGTCTCTGTCACCTTCCGCAACTCCTTCCCCATCGAGGTGAGTTGATCACTGCTGCGATAATACCTCTTCCACTTCCTTCAGTGGGCTCTGCCGCTGCGCTTGATACCGCCGCCCTCACCGGGGCAATCGCCTCCTCCACCAGCACTTTCAGTACCGCCCCCCATCTCTTCATTGCTTCCATGTGCTTTGTGAACTGTTTTTCACGTTCCACAACCATCACTTTGGTCGTTTCTTCTGCTGTGAGTGATGAGGCCTCCTCTGGTGCTCCAGCCTCCGCTTTCCTTACAGTTCCTGCACTGACTTTTCCACTCACCGGCGGACTTTCATTAACCCCCTTTTTCACGGCCGTTTTTTTCCCCAAGCTTGGGCATTTCTCCTCCCTGTGCCTTCTTGCAGCTTTTTCAACCTCCGCTGCCCCTGGGACCGGGTGTTAAAACCCCAAAATTTCTACTTCCGAGTGGGAGCCCTCCAGTGTGCGGCTGCCTCCCATCCACCGTCACCGGAGGTCGTGTGTGTTTGTATATACATGTGTGGATATATAAAAACAACAGCACTCTGGTCCTCCTGCAGACTGCGTAATAACTTCCTATCCAGTAGCAGTAAAATTAATCTTCAATTCTGCTGTTTAATTGAGTTATAATTTTATTTGAGGCTTGAATTCTTCTTGAAGGTGTAGAAAGTATTTTGAACAAGCTTTGTATCCAACCTTAACTTCTGGTTCCCCCATTCATTCTTTTCATCACATATAGGTGATCAAGAAAATGGGACAGTATTTGAAGACCAGCTTGACCATAACAGACGAATACATAGATGGATTTGTTCGGGCAAATAACACATTTCTGTATCAATTGGTGTTTGATCCATTGAAACGGAAACTTATTCCTTTAAATGCTTACTCTGATGGAGTCGATGCAGGAACACTCGACTATGCTGGGCAGTATCCTTCACATACTTCCATATTTGTTCGTTAGCCTCCACCAATTAGCTTTTAAATCTTTTCATGACGCAGAAAAAACTGACTGCTCGCTGTATGGTAATTTTTGGAAGGGCACAGCGGGATGTGTGTAGAATGACAAAGGAGAGCAGGCGCTGTTCACAGCACAACAGAAATTGGCAAGTTTGTCCAGGCTGTGTGATCACCCCACCCTCTCCCCAATATGCATAGTATAGAATTCCCATAGTGCAGAAGGAGGCCATTTGGCCAATTGAATCTGCACCGACCCTCAAAGGGCAACAAACCGAGGCCCACTCCCCTATAACCCCACTTAATTCCTCCTCATTGGACTGTGGGAGGAAACCGGAGCACCCAGAGGAAACCCACACAAACATGGGGAGAAAGTGCAAACTCGACACACGGTCACCCAAGCCCATAATTGAACCCGTTTCCTGGCACTGTGCGGCAGCAGTGCTAACCACTCTTCTCGCCATATAACCAGAACGTGTTGCACCATTTGCCATCTGGTTTTGCAAACGTTCTGACAATCAAATGAAAAGAAACAAGTTTGAACTCAAAACTGACATCTAGTTAGAAATTTATTTGCAAATGTTTGTGCAGCCTAATTCTCTGCTGTTGTTGACTTCACTAGTTTTTAACTAATTTGTTTAAAAAATATAATTTGCAGTATGCTGCAACTGCCTGGGGTGTATTAGCCAATAATGTGTGACGTTGGATAAGCGATATTACACTATAGGTTTTTTTTCCATTTGTGTTTGTTATTTGTATTTTTTTCCTTAACGTGGCTACTTTTAGTCACTTTGGTGATGAGAAAGCTCTTCAGGTAGCTCTTGGAAATATAGATGTTAATACTTTGGAAACCGTAGGTGACTACAACCCATGTACTTTCCAGGTAATGTGCAAGCTACCCAACGATTCCAAGTTGCCGGTAACAATTTTTAACATAAAGTCAACTAAATCCCGTTTAAAGTTTATTACAATACAATATTGTATAATATCTTTTATAATTCATATCTGATGAGCAAGAGGGCAAATAAAGTTAATTGTACAAAATTCCCATTTTAATGAGCTTTTAGCGCCTTTTTCCCCCCTGCTATGTTGGACACCATCTCCCAAGTATGCATTTTTACTCCTATCCTGAAGCAGTTCTGTGTATATAATCCTATCAATTAGAGTTTAAGGCCAGGATCTTTCAGCCCCTTCACGGTGGCTTTTCTAGTCCTGTTGATTGGCAGTGGAGTACTTTAAGTCATATGTAAATGTAATTTGCTTGTTTCTTTTTTGGTTTTTCAAAAAATTCTGATGTATAAAATTTGCGTTGCATTTTGTTTTCTATCAGCTTTCAGCGAAAAGGTCCTGTGGGTGGAATGATACAGAAATCAATCAACAGAAAGTGCCACATAAGCTCAGTATATGGAGCAAAGAATATAAACCACATGAAAATCAGCTATCAGTCCCAAGGGCACAAATATCACCAGAAAAACCCTGCACTAGAGGTATCGAGAAAGTGATTAACATCAAAAGATTAAAACTTCCCAATCGGGAGATGATGGCTAAAAGAGCTAGAGAAGGTAATAAAGATCTGACTTATTTCTTTTCCATTTGCTTCATTCTGAAAATTAGCCCCTCAAGCAAAGTAAATTAAATATTCTGGAATAAGTACTAATTTAGGTAGCTGCAACATCACCGTTCCTTTGTATGCATTTGTACACATGATACTAATCATGTGACAGCTGGGAGCAAATCTTAGCAACCATCCCATCCCAATTACCCATTCATTGCTGGAAATCCCATAGAATGGGTCAAGAATACCTGCCCAGCTCTCCGTCTCCCTCTAAAATATCTGTTTACTCATGACTTAGACTCACAGCCTCATTCTGAATGGATTCGTTGATATTGTTGCTTTGAAAATTTGGTTCATAGTGGGTGCTATCTTGCCCTGTACTGAAATTATCCATAAAAACCACTGCAGTGGTGGCATGACCTTTTATCACCAGAGCACACCTGGATGTCTGCTGCTCTGGACCTAATCTTCGGAGCACTTCAAGTAATGCCACCTCTCTTGCCTCAGTCTTTGTTCTCTACTGCATCTCTCTCTCTCTCTCTCTCTCTCTCTCTCTCTCTCTCTCTCTCTCTCTCTCTCTCTCTCTCTCTCTCTCTCTCTCTCTCTCTCTCTCTCTCTCTCTCTCTCTCTCTCTCTTCTCCCCCCCCCCCCCCCCCACTCCAAACAAATTCGGTAAATTTCCTCCTATCTCTCTTTGCAATCTGCATTGAATGACACCCCATGGTTGTTAATTTCAGTTTTCATCTCAACTCACTGTCCCGTTTCATCTGGCCCCTCTACTCCTATTGCCTTGATCACCGACAAGGCTGTCTTCGAACATTTCCCTGTGTTGCTCAGCACCCACTTCTCCCTTAGCCTTCCATTTCCATTTTGTGTCTGCTCTTGGAGCAAAGTTTCCCAGAGTCACTTTCAGCTACAAGCACTCAATAGCTTAATCTTCTGATCCTTCATTTGCCATGAATATTTATGAAACTGTTAATCTTAACTTCCCCATCACCCAGAGGCGGCACGGTGGCATAATGGTTAGCATTGCTGCTTCAAGGCACCGATGACCTGGGTTCAATCCCGGCCCCGGGTCACTGTCCGTGTGGAATTTGCACATTCTCCCCGTGTCCGCGTGGGCCTCATCCCCACAACCCAAATATGTGCAGGATAGGTGGATTGGCCACACTAAATTGCCCCTTATTTTGGAATTTTCTTTTAAAAAGTTCCCCATCACCCTTTGATACCGTTCCCCAAGCAAAACATGGTGCTTATTCCAAGATAACGAACCATGATTTTTGCACTCTTAGGGAGCAGAGTCTTGAACATATCTGGTTTAATCATCTATCACCTGAATATAGCAAACCACATCAATCACCATTGAACCTTGCCCTCTGTTCTTCCACCGAAACCACATACTGCTTCGGGATCGACCCTGGAATGCAAAGATAACAGCTGGCTTTTATCCACTATCGGCTATCTTCTTTAATCCCAACTCTCATCACCACCCTCATCTCCAGCAATGTGAGGATCTTCATTGATTTTTTGGTCACTTCTCTTGAGACCATCCATTCAGCTGCCTCTCCCACATTTCCATCGTCCCACCCCAATATCTTCCACCAAGCTAAACCTCCAAGTCCTGCTTTGTTGGGTGATGGGGTGTTGGCTCTTTGATATTACCTCCTCAATGCTCGATGGAGCACTCTTGTATTGACTGGTTATAGTAGCAGTGTGTTATTCATTCAGATGATTTAATGAAATCTCCATTTCAACCCTAGCCTTTATTAAATTGTAGAATAGATAATACAACCTCATGCTTGCATGATGATGTCCGAGGTTCTCCTAAATCTTTTGATGTGGTAACATTTGATTAGTTTTTTGCTTGAAGATTTTATTTAATGTTTTCAATTTTTAAATTAAAACCTTGATTAATATATAATGTAAAAAATGGATTCATTGTTTTCTGCTGAAATTGAAGTTTACAACATGAGTACTTAGTCTCTTGTGTTATTGCATTGAAACATTGATCCTAACCCCATGATGCAGAATAACGTTATGATAGACTGTGAATAACCTGCAGTATCCCTGACGCTGGGTGCAAAAAGAGTTTTCCACAACTTCCACTAAAAGTCTCTTGCGAATCCAAACAATTCTTCTTTTTCTTATTCCTTCACTAAGAAGCAAAATGAATAACTGACCATCGCATTTAGACTATTTTGATATATCCCTCATCTAAAACAAAACCACAAGAAACCTCAGTATAAATTATTTCAGCCAGTAAACTAAAGGTAGTAGAGTCAGCTAACTTTCTATAAAAATGAAATGCTAACTGAGACATCTCTTAAAAACAGAAGCTTCTCATTTTACTATCCATATAACTTCATTAAACTTAGTTAATTAGAACGCTATTTTTGGTTCAGATCCATCCTCCAAGGACGAGGAGCCTTTTTATGAAATATTATTTCTTTTTAAAAAAAATTTAGAGTACCCAATTCTTTTTTTTTTAAATTAAGGGGCAATTTGGTGTGGCCAGTTCACCTACCCTGCACATATCTTTGGGTTGTGCGGGTGGGTCTCATGCAAACATGGGGAGAATGTCCATGTGGAGTTTGCACAATGGGCTGGGGTTGACCATGAGTCTTCAACACGGTGGCAGCGGTGCCCTGTGACATATTATTTCTGATGGATATTTGCTTTATTCTGCATTTGATTTTTTTTGTACAAAAAATGTAATATTTTTTGACTGAAAAGATTTCTATAAGCTAGATGAAGCACGCTCTTGTATTGACTGGTTATAGTAGCAGTAGTACTGTTTCATTGGTTAAATGGAAAAATCAGTTGCTAGTTTAATACTCTGATTTGCAAACATACCAGTTAGGAGCAGGAGTAGGCCACTCGGTCCTCTAGCCTGCTCTGCAATTCAATACAATTATGTCTGATGTGATTATAACCTCAACCCCACATTCCTGCCTGCCCCTGATACCCTTTCACCCCTTGTTAATCAAGAATCCATCTAGCTGTGCCGTAAAAATATTCACAGACTCTGCTTCAAAATTATTCACAGACTCTGCTTCCACTGCAGAGTCACTGAAGAGAGTTCCAGAGACCCATGACCTTCTGAGACAAGAAATTGCTCCTCATCTCCATCTTAAATGTGCAACCCCGTATTTAGTGACCTCTGGTTCTAGATTCCCCAACAGTAGGAAGCATCCTCTCCACGTCCACCTTGTCAATACCCCTCAGGATCTTAAAAGGTTTTGATCAAGTCCCCTCTTACTTTTCTCAATTCTAGTGGATACATAACCTCTCCAACTTTTCCTCATATGACAACCTGCTTGTCCTGGTATTGGTCTGGTAACTGTTCTCTGAACTGTTTCTAATGCATATACATCTTTCCTGTGATAGAGAGACCAGCACTGTACACAATGTTCCAGATGTGGTCTCACCAATGCCCTGTACAACTGAAACATAACCTCCCTACTTTTGTAATTACTTCCCCTCACAATAAAGAATAACATTCTAATAGCTTTATGAATTGTTTGCAAGGTACTGATTATTTAACTTAAATGGTTAGCACTGTTGCTTCACAGCGCCAGGGTCCCAGGCTCGATTCCTGGCTTGGGCCACTGTGCGGAGTCTGTGTTCTCCCTGTGTCTGCATGGGTTTCCTCCGGGTGCTCTGGTTTCCTCCCACAAATCTCCAATGACGTGCTGTTGGGTAATTATGAATTCTCCCTCTGTACCCGAACAGGCGGCGGAATGTGGCGACTAGGAGCTTTTCACGGTAACTTCATTGCAGTGTTAATGTAACCCTACTTGTGACACTAAAGATTATTTTTTAAATGTAATTTAAACATAAAATCTAGGTAGCTCTGGTGCAGTATATAAATTAATCCTGACGTAAACATGGTTTTATTTCTACCCATCAGATGAAGGGCTTTCAGATGGAGACTTGTTAAGTCAGTACTCATTTCCAAATAGTAAAAGGCACAAAGAAGAAGCTGCTGAAAAGTGCCGATCTCCACAATGTCGTTCAGAAGAGGAGGAATCCCCATCAGCGGACTACTCGGTCAGGAATGAAAGTCCAAGGCCTCACTCCAAGGCCCGGAATCGGTTTGCCATCCTTTTGCAAAGGAAAAATGAAGATTCTGGCGCTGTTGTTGTTCCTGGAACCAGAAGCCGGTACAGTTTGATTTGTTTTTTTAATTGAAAGCTGCTTAGGTGACATTAACCCAACTGGGCTTTACGTATTCGACACATTGTCGTGAGAGCGGCTGTGTAACAAGGCGAGTTAGAGAGGCAAGTAAAATAATTGAAAAGTATGGACCGGATGGATTCCCAGTCGAATTCTATAGAAAATATGTGGACTTGCTCGCCCCGGTATTGACGAGGACCTTTAATGAGGCAAAGGAAAGGGGACAACTGCCCCCGACTATGTCTGAAGCAACGATATCGCTTCTCTTAAAGAAGGAAAAGGACCCGCTACAATGTGGGTCCTATCGACCTATTTCCCTCCTAAATGTAGATGCCAAGATCCTGGCCAAGGTAATGGCAATGAGAATAGAGGAATGTGTCCCGGGGGTGGTCCACGAGGACCAAACTGGGTTTGTGAAGGGGAGACAGCTGAACACTAATATACGGAGGCTGTTAGGGGTAATGATGATGGCCCCACCAGAGGGGGAAATGGAGATAGTAGTGGCGATGGATGCCGAGAAAGCATTTGATAGAGTGGAGTGGGATTATTTGTGGGAGGTGTTGAGAAGATTTGGTTTTGGAGAGGGGTATGTTAGATGGGTGCAGCTGTTGTATAGGGCCCCGATGGCGAGCGTGGTCACGAATGGACGGGGATCTGCATATTTTCAGCTCCATAGAGGGACAAGGCAGGGATGCCCTCTGTCCCCATTATTGTTTGCACTGGCGATTGAGCCCCTGGCGATAGCGTTGAGGGGTTTCAAGAAGTGGAGGGGAGTACTTAGAGGAGGAGAAGAACACCGGGTATCTTTGTATTTGGACGATTTGCTACTATACGTGGCAGACCCGGCGGAGGGGATGCCAGAAATAATGCGGATACTTGGGGAGTTTGGGGATTTTTCAGGGTATAAATTGAACATGGGGAAAAGTGAGTTGTTTGTGGTGCATACAGGGGAGCAGAGTAGAGAAATAGAGGACCTACCGTTGAGGAAGGTAACAAGGGACTTTCGTTACCTGGGGATCCAGGTAGCCAAGAATTGGGGCACATTGCATAGGTTAAATTTATCGCAGTTGGTGGAACAAATGGAGGAGGATTTCAGAGATGGGATATGGTATCCCTGTCACTGGCAGGGAGGGTGCAGGCGGTTAAGATGGTGGTCCTCCCGAGATTCCTCTTTGTGTTTCAGTGCCTCCCGGTGGTGATCACGAAGGCTTTTTTTAAAAGGATTGAAAAGAGCATCATGGGTTTTGTGTGGGCCGGGAAGACCCCGAGAGTGAGGAAGGGATTCTTACAGCGTAGCAGGGATAGGGGGGGCTGGCACTACCGAGCCTAAGTGAGTATTATTGGGCCGCTAATATTTCAATGGTGAGTAAGTGGATGGGAGAGGAGGAGGGAGCGGCGTGGAAGAGATTAGAGAGGGCGTCCTGTAGGGGGACTAGCCTACAGGCTATGGTGACAGCCCCATTGCCGTTCTCACCGAGGAACTACACCACAAGCCCGGTGGTGGTGGCTACACTGAAGATTTGGGGACAGTGGAGACGGCATAGGGGAAAGACTGGAGCCTTGGGGGGGGTCCCCGATAAGAAACAACCATAGGTTTGCCCCGGGGGGAATGGATGGGGGATATGGAATGTGGCAAAGAGCAGGAATAACGCAACTGAAAGATCTGTTTGTGGATGGGAAGTTTGCGAGTCTGGGAGCGCTGACCGAGAAATATGGGTTGCCCCAAGGGAATGCATTCCGGTATATGCAACTGAGGGCTTTTGCGAGGCAACAGGTGAGGGAATTCCCGCAGCTCCCGACACACGAGGTGCAGGACAGTGATATCTCAAAGACATGGGTGGGGGATGGTAAGGTGTCAGATATATATAGGGAAATGAGGGACGAAGGGGAGACTATGGTAGAAGAACTAAAAGGGAAATGGGAAGAAGAGCTGGAGGAGGAGATCGAGGAGGGGCTGTGGGCAGATGCCCTAAGAAGGGTAAACTCGTCGTCCTCGTGTGCCAGGCTAAGCCTGATTCAGTTTAAGGTATTACACAGGGCGCATATGACTGGAGCACGGCTCAGTAAATTTTTTGGGGTGGAGGATAGGTGTGCGAGGTGCTCGAGAAGCCCAGCGAATCATACCCATATGTTTTGGTCATGCCCGGCACTACAGGGGTTTTGGATGGGGGTGACAAAGGTGCTTTCAAAAGTAGTGGGGGTCCGGGTCGAACCAAGCTGGGGGTTGGCTATATTTGGGGTTGCACAAGAGCCGGGAGTGCAGGAGGCGAGAGAGGCCGATGTTTTGGCCTTTGCGTCCCTAGTAGCCCGGCGCAGGATATTGTTAATGTGGCAAGAAGCCAAGCCCCCGGGGTTGGAGACCTGGATAAATGACATGGCAGGGTTTATAAAGCTAGAGGTGATTAAGTTCGTTCTAAGGGGGTCGGCTCAAGGGTTCACCAGGCGGTGGCAACCGTTTGTCGAATACCTCGCAGAAAGATAGATGGAATGGAAAAAAGAAGGCAGCAGCCCAGGATCGGGGGGGGGGGGGGGGGGGGAGGAGGGAGGAGGAGGAGGAACCAGAAGGACTCTCAGGGTTGTTAATATATACTGTATAATATGTATAGGTCGTTGCTACAGATAATTATATATTGGACTGTTAAATTATATTTTTGGAGAGTGTTACTTGTGATAAGGCAGTTGCCAATTAGGGTTAGTTTTCATTTTTGTTATTTATTATTTATTCATTTTTAAAAAAAAAAAAATTTTATAAAATAGGTCATTGTTATTTGTGTTGTTATAATATTGTGTAAAGGATGCACAATGTACTGTGTTGGTTGACCAAAAATTTTCAATAAAATATTTATGGAGAGAAAAGTATGCTTCAGGACAAAACAGAGTTCCAGTCTATTTTTCCCATAAAGTCTATTTTGTTGAGTCAAATCTTTGCTTGTTACTAGGCATTCTGAAAGATGTAATGAGAGGGGAATAAAAGTCAGTCTCTACGCTAGACTAACGTCCCAGGTCACTTCTCCATTCAATGGTTTCAACAGCCTGAAAGGTTCAAGTGCACATGACCCCTTTAATTAGAAGGCCTTCCTTTAACCGAATGGATGTGTCATCCTGCCTTCCTTCCATGATGTTCAGGGAGCCTGAGGCTGGATCACAATTGGTTTGCTTTGGTCAAAAGGAACTGTTGGGTGCACTGTTCACCCATTATTGCTCACGGACATTAACCCTAGCCCCATAATACAGGACATTAATCCTAACCCATGATGCAGAGTGAAGTTAAGGTAACCTGTGAATAGCCTGCAATATACCTGACACTACAAAAAGTGCACACTTTCCAAAACTCTCACTAACAGCATCTCTTGCTAATCCAAATAATTATTCTTTTTTTTTTCTTGTTGCATCTCGAAGAAACAAAATAAATGCCTAACCACTTTCATTTTGTGTATTTTAATATATCCCTAATGTGATTCTGAACCACAGGAAACCTTAATATTAAATTATTGTACTTTAGCCCGTAAACTAAATGTAGCGAAGTAAGCTAGCTCTGAAAATTTTTTTGAGGGCGGCACTGTGGCAGAGTGGTTAGCACTGCTACCTCACAGCGCCAGGGACCCGGGTTCAATTCCGGCCTTGGGTCACTATCTGTGCAGAGGTTGCCCTTTCTCCCCGTGTCTGTGTGGGTTTCCTCCGGGTTCTGCGGTTTCCTCCCACAGTCCAAAGATATGCAGGTTAGCTGGATTGGCCATGATAAAATTACTCCTAAGTGTCCAGGATGTGCGGATTAGGTGGGGTTATGGGGATAGGGTGGAGCAGTGGGCCTAGGTGGGCTGTTCTTTCCGAGGGTGGGTGCAGACTCGATGGACCAAATGGCCTCCCTCTGCACTGAGGGATATTATGAAAATAAATTGAGTACCCAAGTTTTCTTTTCCAATTAAGGGGCAATTTAGTGTGGCCAATTCACCTCCCTGCACATCTTTAGGTTGTGAGGGTGAGACCCACTCAAACACAGGGAGAATGTACAAACTCCACCCGGCCAGTGACCCGGGGCCAGGATCGAACCTGGGACCTTGGTGCCTTGAGGCAGCAGTACTAACTACTGTGCCGACCTTAACTGAAAATTAAACGCTAAATGACACAGCTGTTTAAAAACAAGATTCTAACTGCTCTAACCGTATAACTTCATTAAAACTTAATCTGGAAGATGTTTTGCTTAAGATCTATGCCATCCTCTTTGCGGACGTTATTTCTGGTGGCTATTCACTTTATTCTGAATTTGAAAACCGTTTCTTTCCATATTTCTTCTGCAGGTTCTTCTGTAGTCCCAATGACGCTTGTGTATCAAATCAAAGAGTTGGAGCATCTGATCAAAAGATTGGAGACAATGCAATATCTAACGCAACAAAGAGATGCACGGATTTGAACCCAATTAGTTCTTGCAATAGTGAGAATAATGACTTCTTGGTGAAAAATATAAGCAGAAATGAATGTGAACAGGATGGACAGTCACCTGAACCTTTAAACGCCAGCCCTAATACCAATACAAGCCTCCGAGATTTTCATTCGGTGGCCAGGAAAAGTTTAAGTGCTTTCAGTTGGTCTGGTGGCACGAGGGAAATATTGGGAACACCTAATTCTGCAGCAGGTTTTTCTGTATTGCAGCAATACTGCAGAAAGGTGGCACCCTCCACTGTAATGAAACGTAATGACAATAAATCAGTGGCAAAACATGATCCGAGTGCAATCCAGTACCAGCAAGACCTGGAACAATCTGAGGAACCCATAAATGAAGACAGTGATGTGATGACCTCCCCACACTCTCCTCTTGGCATTACCTCTTCTCTGGGTAGTTCATGCAGTGGTTTTGAATGCTCAGACTCTTCTCAAAAGTCCAGGAGTTCCGATTTGGATGTAAGATGCTTTATGCTTACATTAGAATGATTTTAAAAATTTGATTGAAGTGATAAATGGCTTCAGTTTGTTAATTAATCCATTTATCTTTTCTTTGCTTGAAAGGAAGCCAGTGACAATGCAACATCACATAATCAAATTTCTTCTCCTGGCACTTTGCCTGAATTATCTGAGAAAACTATTGTAATTGTAAAGCACAGGGTAAGTGTACTGACTGTTTGTATACTTTCCAAAACCAGGTCAACTTTATTTCAAAACCATGTTTATCTCCAATTATATAAAAATTACTACCAACTTGGTCACAAGTGGGATGGTAATTGATTTTAGCTATGCAGCCAATGTGTCTCACACCCTGGGTTAGTGGGTGGTCAATTCAAGCCCCACTTGACCGGGATTCGCAACACCAGTGAATCAAGATTTTATTTAAAATACCCAAGGTCCTTGCTTGAGCCCAATAAAAGTGCAGTCATCAATTTTGCAACTTTAACACGAGTAACCTTTTATTATGTACAGTGCTATAATTAAACAGGCAGGAAATGTATGAGTATCTAATGCTCCTTTCCCAACACTACCTTCCTAACTACCCACGCTCTATATAAACACCCAACACTCAAAAACAAACTCGGGGAAAGGGTGATCGAAAGGGAAACAAAATATCAAAAGGATAAAGATCTTTGATGCACTGGGATGGCTTCAGGTTAGTGTTTTTCTGAAGTTCAGCTTTTGTTTTGATACTCCTTCCTTTTAAGCTTGAGATGGTTTTCTCGGGCAAGGTTGTCTACCTTCTCTGCAGGCTCCGCAGACTTCCCTGTTCACAGCGAAGGATGTGCCAGGTGGTTACTTCTTTGAGAACAATACAGCAACTCTTTTTCACTTAAGCAAGCAAGGGAGGGTCACTATCCATGTGGAGTTTGCACATTCTCCTCTTGTTTGTGTGGGTTACGCCCCCACAACCCAGGGTAGGTGGATTGGCCTCACTAAATTGCCCCTTAATTGGAAAAAATGAATTGTGTCCTTTAAATTAAAAAAAAAAAAGCAAACAGAGGAGAGCGAGCGCTTTTATTTACAAAAGCTAAACGCTTCTGCACAGTATTCTCGGAAAGTATCACACAGGAGCCAATCACTCATCATTATCGAACAGAATACTGTCCCTGGCTAATCCACCGGTTGCCAGCCACCCAATCGATCTGACTCCCTCCAAGTCTGGTTCCTACGGTCCACTCTGTGCCGAGGAGTCTGGCATCTCTTCCTCTTCCCCCCCCCCCCCCCCAAAAAAAAAACTGGGAACACAGTGTCCTGACAAGCAAGCTGTTTCAATCTGGAGTCTTCTACTTAAAAGTATACTCTGATTATGAGCCCATGGACCAAAATAATAAAAGAACATAAGAAATGAGAGCAAAGGAAATAAACAGGAAGGGCTCATACAAATGTCCCGCAGTCAGATAGACTGGTGGCAATTACTATCAAATTCTTAGGTCACTTTATGAAAAATAGACACTTTGATGTACCAGCGTATCTCTGGCACCTGTGAGACTATGATGCAGCGCAAGTCAACGGTGGGGGTGGGGTGGGGGGGGGGGGGGGGGGGGGGGGGCGGGTCGTGTCAAAGATTAATATATTGAGAACTTGGTTAATTTGTGCTGGAATTGTTTACATAAAGCCAAGTTTAATACAAGTTCCCTCTCCTTTCCCTGCCCCATTTTAGCTGACTGAACTAGTGCAATGTGATTGATCTGATTATTCTTATTGATAACCAATATGACCTGAAGGGCATTTCTTTACTTCAGTTCTAGGCGGTGTTGTGGAAATTTGGGACAGAAAATATGTGGCTTTACTGCTTTTAAAAAAAAATAATAATAATAATAATTAATTATCAATGAATTTACAGTGCAGAAGGAGGCCATTCGGCTCATCGAGTCTGCACCGGCTCTTTGAAAGAGCACCCTACCCAAGTCCACACCTCCACCCTGTCCCCATAACCCAGTAACCCAACCCAACACTAAGGGCAATTTTGGACACTAAGGGCAATTTAGCATGACCAATCCACCGAACCTGCACATCTTTGGACTGTGGGAGGAAACTGGAGCACCCGGAGAAAACCCACGCACACTGGGAGAACGTGCAGACTCCGTGCAGACAGTGACCCAAGCCGGGAATCGAACCTGGGACCCTGGAGCTGTGAAGCAGTTGTGCTTGCCACCATGCTTCTGGAAATAAGTTAATTTATTAGGTAGCTGATGCTTAATCAGATATATTTTGCCCTTTTTAATGTAGACCTGTAGTATTTTTTAAATGCAAAACTATGACCAAAATGGATTTGACTATAATGCTGCTGCATATTTACCAAATGTGCTCTTTGTTCAGGTTCCTGGCTTACACAAGCTGAGCCCTGGATCTTTAAGAAAGTCTGCAAAACTGAGTCTTCTAGGACCAGCCAAAGCCAGCGGGTTAAACAAAAAGTCACTCTTGCTGCAGAAAAGAAAATCTGCCCCAAATAACGAGAATAAGCCTGAACTGCAGGCTACTATCCATGACTTGTGGCAGAAATTTGGGTTTGTGGGGTAAGTACTGTTAACTGAAATGGTACTTCTTTTAGGTCCTGATCTGTTTGGTACCTGCCTTCCCCTGTCTGTCTGTTACGGTTGTGAGTCATGACCTTTTGACATTTTAAGCTCTGGCACAGCCAGAAATTGTGTGCATTCATAAAAACTTATAGATGCTTGAAAATGGAATGAGTGAAAGGGGCACTTTTATAGAACAAAGGAGACGAGGAGATTTGCTTTCAAATGACAAAAGCTGCTTGAGTGCATTCCATGCATTCTGGAGGTCTGTGACTGAGGTTGGTGACTGGTGGTGCTTCTCCTGCTTTTATCCCACTAAAAAAAAAACGGAATCTGGGGTTTGGCCTCTTGCTCTGCCTGTGGATTGGATGTTGTGAAATCCCTCTCCCAAGGTTTGGGTCATGTGATTTGTCAGTTTCGTCCCATGAACCAGGTCACCAGTAACCAATCCTCACTCCTCCATTGTGCAGCCAACCTCCACTCCATGGCAACTTGGAATTTTCATGTTCAATCTGGCTCCCAGGAAACGAGCATCGAATAAACTTGACTTTCTCCTTCCTGAACTGACGATCAATTAATGTGCATGATCTATACTTGTCTGACCTAATGTTGTAAAAATGTACACCGAATCCCCATTTTGCCTTATTTGTCTTCTTTGTAGATGACTGGTTTGCCCCTGCATTTCTTTTTTTTCTCACCATAAGTTTAAGGTATCCAATTAAGGGACAATTTAGCATGGCCAATCAACCTATCCTGCACATCTTTGGGCTGTGGGGGTGAGATCCACGCAGACATGGGGAGAATGTACAAACTCCACACAGGCAGTGACCCGGGGCCGGGATCGAACCGCGTCCTCGGTGCCGTGAGGCAGCAGTGCTAACCACTGCACCACCCTTGTATAGACCAACTCTGAAGATAAAGTTTTATGTACACTTTTTGACGTTTTAGCTGCTAACAAATTATTTTGATCTCCACAGCGAATCCAGGAAACTACAATCTAGTCAAAAATCTGATCCAATGACCCCTGTTGAGGACAACTTGCAAATATTGACCCCAGAGACTGATCAAAGTATTTTGAGGTCAGAATGTAGTTCTGTGCAAAGGGCCATACAGTGGTGAGGAAACCCATGAAGATGTTTAAACTTGATTCCATGTAGGCGGGGATATGCAACCATAACTGACCTCTCTATTTTAACCTTGTTGAAAATATAAAGTTGGTGCAGACTGCAAGGTGGCAACCTAGAGAACTTGGCTTGAGATGTGCAATGGCAATGATTAGTATTAAATCTTTTACTTTTTTTAATCACTGATCTAATTTATTTGAGAACTGAAATTATTTTGAACAAAGCAGTTTAAATGTAGTTCTGCCCCCCCCCCCCCCCCCCCCCCCCAACCCAGCAAATGTGGATTCATAAACTTAAAAACATTGTTCCCGTTTACTCTAAAAGTTGTGGATAAAGATGCCTTGCGTATCACAGGAAGGTTTAAATTATGTCCTCCCTAAATCCAGATAGGTTCTACAACAGGACAGCAGCGATCCATATTGGTAAATTAGTAACTAGGCAGCAAAGTTGGAAAATACCCTACAGAAATATATAGAATTTATATAGGGCCATATTGTGTAGGTATAGAAAATGTTTCGGATAAATTGAACCATTTTTAGTGTCAACCTAGAAGATTGTTTCAAGGATGCTGGGAATTCCTGACACATGGGTTGGTCGTTACAGTTTACAAGTATTAACTAGCAAAAAATAAATAAATCACGTTTTTAAAAAATGTTGCTTCATGATGGTGGAGTGTGGGAACAGATGAATTTGATACAATCTCAGAATCAAATGGATTAAAGTTTGATGGCATCAGCAAAGGAAAGGATCTGTAATTCATTATTACAATGCCACAAACTCTCAACACGTGAAGCAAATAGAAATATAAATAAAATAAAACATACTACTTTTCTTCCCCATGCCAATCCTACCTTTAACTCCAGCAAATGCGTTGACAAAGTAATAAACAAACTTTTTTTGTTTTGTTACCAGCTATTCGTCGAGTAGAGCTATTGAGAATTTATTTGCAGAAGTGGCTTAGTTAACGAGTTATTGTGGTATGGGAAAAAGAGAATTTTATCTTGCGTTTGTTTGTACTGCAGCTAAAGACGCACTACGGTGAAGCCCTGGCTCAATGGTAGCATTCTCCTCTTGAGTCAGCAGGTCAGGAGTTCAAATTGTATGACAGAAACTTGGGGTGGAATTTTACAGTCCCTGTTGGTGTGTTTGCAAGTAGAGGAGCCATTAAGTTACCCAGGTGATTTTCCATCCCCTCCAACCTGTCCTCAATTTCACTGGGAGCAGGCAAGGTCTGTGGTGGCTCACTGACCACCCATGGCTCTACTGAGCCCTAAAAGGGTGGCACGGCAGTGCAGTGGTTAGCACTGCTGCCTCACGGCGCTGAGGACCCAGGTTCGATCCCGATCCTGGGTCGCTGTCCGTGCGGATTTCGCACATTCTCCCTGTGTTTGCGTGTGTCTCGCCCACACAACCCAAAGATGTGCAGGGAAGGTGGATTGGTCGCATCATCCTAAATTGTCCCTTAATTGGGAAAAAAATAATTGGGTACTCTTTTTAAAAAAAATTTAAAAAAATTTAAAAACTGAGCCCTATGTTGCCTGGGCTCCATTTTGAGGCCAGCATGAGGGTACCAAGGGTGATAGTAAGCCTAGCAGGTCATCATCCTGTCCTTGCCTCTGGAGGAATATGGGAGGTGTTCCTCTCAAAAGCCCCCATTTCATATTGGGCAGCACCTCCCACCCTGACTTCGCTGTCAAGGCCCCAAACCCTTCCAGACCTCCACTCTCCCTGTGTGAGACCACCGTGCAAATACCTGGTCCTGGACTTCAGGACTTTGAATCTATAGACCGCTTGAAGTCTCAGCGGTGGCCTCTGCTCCAGGTTATACTGCTGGGACTGTGGAGCGACCAGCAAATCTGCCCAAGTGAGGGCATGGAATATGAAATGGCTGAGTGGCACCCTTCTTCGACAGTGAGGCATTCCCACTGCCTTTTCAGGTGGTGGTGGTGTGGAAAATCCTGCAATCTGTCAAATTCTGCTCATGAGCACAATCTGGGATGGCATTTCCAGTTGCCATCTTTTGGATGAAATGTTAAATTAAGACCTTGTCTGCCCTCTAGTGTCAACATAAAACACCCTAAGGCCGCCCTGTGACCGGGCCAATATTTATTCCTCACTCGACATTGCCTCAGAGTATATATATGGTCATTGTCATTGCTGTTTGCGGAACCTTGATGTGCATCACTTGGGGGCCATATTACCTGCATTGCAACACTAACTTCCAAAAATATGTTTCTGAAAAGGCACCCCGAGGTTGCAAAATCCATTATATAATGCAAGTCTTTGTTCCCGTCAGATGAACAAGCCAGCTCAGAAACCCAGAGCAGGATGTGGTTTTTTTTGGAGTACAACCGGAGGGCAAATACTGCCAATAATTAACATAGATTATCAGAATGATTGCCCATACTTGTGGATTTTTCATGGCTGTATTTTACATTGCTACTAATGCTTCAAAATCTTTCTCAGAAAGTAAGTAGGTTACATTTCTGACCACTGGCAGCATGACTGCATTGCTTCAGTAGGAAATGTGCTAGACGGTGAAAAAGCTTTTTTAATCAAGTTAGTTGGTTGACCATGTAAAATAAATCTCGATATTTTCCACCACAGAAATGAATGTGCATCTGTTTACCTTAAGTTTACTTTTTTTGTATTTTCATACAAGTCTGTCTTTCAAATCCACAGTAGCTCATTTTCCTGTAAAACATTCTGAAAATAAAACCCTGAAACACATATATTTTGTTTGTTTTATTGCACAAATACTGTTCAACCCTATTCTGTTATGGGCCACCAACATTGCACAAGATGCTGTAAGGAAGAAGTGAAAATACTATTGATAATCATGGTCACTGATTCAGAGTTTTCACAAAAGAAAAAAATTCACAAGACTGAGTAGTAAAAGTAGAATTTGACATTTGTTGTCAGAAAATGTGACTTTGGGGCAGCACGGTGGCACAGTGGTTAGCACTGCTGCCTCACACCGCCGAGGTCTCAGGTTCGATCCCGGCTCTGGGTCACTATCCGTATGGAGTTTGCACATTCTCCCCGTGTTTGCGTGGGTCTCTTTCCCCCCCCCCCCCCACCAACATCAATGATGTGCAGGGTAGCTGTATTGGCCATGCTAAATTACACCTTAATTGGGGGGGGGAAATGAATTGAGTACTCTAAATTCATAAATAAAAATAATAAAATGTGACTGCTTGGTGCCCAGTGGTGTAGATGATGGGGTGAGGAGAGGAAATTCGTGGTGGGAATAGTGTCTATGGCTGGAGGCTATTGCAACATCAGCAGACAGTACGATGAATGGCTTCCATCTCTGGGCAAACCCATCAACTCACCCTCCTTAAGGCGATCGTAATTTTCTCCAACCGCCAGGTCGCTCGCCCCCTCACCTGGCTTTGGTGGCTCCGAGTCCCTTCACTCCAGCAAAATCCATCTCCGGGCTACCAGGGAGGCAAAGGCCAAAACGTCGGCCTCTCGCCACCTGGACTCTGGGGCTTCCGACACACCAAATATCGCCACTTCTAGACTCGGGCCACCTTCATCTTCAGCACCTCCGACAAAACGTCCATCCTGCCCAGACACCTTCCACTTCGGACATGCCCAAAACATGTGAACATGGTTTGCGGGCCTCCCTGCGCACCACCCACATCTGTCCTTCACCCCCTTGAAGAACCTACTCATCCTGGTCACCATCATATGCCCATCTCACGAACTACCTTAAACTGGATAAGGCCTTGCGCATGACATAGATGCATTCACCCTACTCCGAGCCTCCTCCCACAACCCAGCCTCGTTTTTCTCCTCCACCCCTCCGCCCAGTTGCTCCTCCCATTCCCGCTTGACTTCTCCGACCGAGGTTCCCTCCCAGTCCATTAACTCCTTGTAAATATCGGACACCTTGCCCTTCCCTACACCCTCTTTTGTCACCACCTTATTGTGTAGTCCCGGGGGTGACAGATCGGAAAAGGATGACAACACTGCTTCCTCACAATCCTGTACCTGTAAGTACCGGAACCCATTTCCACTGGGCAGCTCATATTCCTCCTCCAAGTCCTCTAAACTCAAAGCTGCCGTCCACAAACAGGTCCCCAAACCGGTCGTTTCCTGCCCATTGCCATCCCGCATCCAAACCCCTACCACCCCCCCTCCCCGTGCCGCCGCCGCGCGGTGCAAATCTATAATTATCGCAAATTGGTGCCCACACCAAGGCATCTTCCAACCTCCGAAGTTGCCACCACTGTCCCCACACCCGCAGGGCCGCCGCCACCACCGTGGAGTACGTGGCCGGCGAGAATGGCAGAGGCGCCATCGACAATGCCCCTAAACTTGTGCTCTTGCAAGAGGCTGCCTCATCCACTCCCACACCGACCCCTCCCCAATACCAACTTCCTAACCATGGCTATATTCGCTGCCCAATAATAATTCATTATGCTTGGCACCCCCCCCCCCCCCCCCCCCCCCCCCAACGCAACCCTGTTCCCACAGCACCTTCTTTACCCGTGGGGATTTCCCCGCCCACAAACCCCGAGATCAAAGCATTAAACTTTCCTAAAGAATGATTTTGGGATGAAGATTTGGAGGTTCTGAAAAACAAAAGCCTTGGCAACACCGTCATTTTCACTGTCTGCACCCGCCCTGCCAGTGGCAGCACATCCCACCTCTTGAAATCCCCCCTCATCTGTCCACCAGCTGCACCAGATTTAATTTGTGCAGTGGTTCCCATGCCCGTGCCACCTGGATGCCCAAATATCTGAAGCTCACCCCCCACCACCGTAAATGGCAGCTCGCCCAACCTCCTCTCCTGGCCTCTATTGGGAAGACCTCCCTCTTCCCCATGTTTAGCTTATACCTGGGAAACCGGCCAAACTCTAAAATAATCATAATTCCCCAAATGCCTCCCAGTGGGTCCGAGATATAAAGCAACAGGTCGTCCACATATAGCGAGACCCTGTGCTCAACCCACCCCTGCACAATCCCACTCCACTCTAAGCACCATTGCCAATGGCTCTATTGCCGAGGCAAAAAGCAATGGGGAGAGTGGGTCTGTCTTGTCCCACGGTGCAGCCCAAGTACTCTGGGCTCACCCAATTCACCCGTACCCTCGTTCCGGCGCCATATACAATAATCGGACCCAGTCCACAAACCCCTGCCTGAACCTGAACCGTTCCAACACTTTCCACAGGAACTCTCATTCCACCTGATTGAACATCTTCTCTGCTTCCATTACAACTGCCACATCGTTTCCCTCCGGGGGCATCATTATCACATTCGGTAATCTGACTTTCACCGACAATTGTCTCCCCTTTATGAACCCTAGTCTGCCCCTATCACCCCGGCGCACAGTCCTCAATTCACGAGGTCAAGATCTTTGGCAACAACTTGGCGTCCACATTTAGCAACAATATTGGGCGATAGGACCCACACTGCTCCGGGTCTTTATTCTCCTTTAATATTAGGGATATGGACGTATGCGATAATGTAGGGGGACCTCCCCCTTATCCCTCGCCTCGATATATGCCCTTACCAGCAGAAGCCCCAGATACCCAGCAAACATCTTCTAAAATTTGCAGGAAACCCATTCGTGGCCTTCCCTGCCTGCATCGTTCCATATCCCCCCACCCCAAAAGGCCGGGGGGCTCCGATTCGTAGAGTTTCTTATAAAACTGAAAAAAGCATTCTCCCGCACCGGGTCCAGTACCACTCTTCCCCTCCCTTCCGATCTCTCTCGCCACCTGCTTACCAGCGGGCCAGTAACCTGCTCGCATTCTCCCCGTACTCGTAAAGCACACCCCAACTGCTCCGCTGCCTTCCCCATGGACACCAATCCAAACTCCATCTGGAGCTTCTGCCTGTCCCTTCAACAATCCTGCCGCTGAGTATCTCCTATCCACTTGCAGAATCTCGTCCACCAGCTTTGCCATCTCTGCTTGTTCCACCTTTTCCCTATGCGCCTGGATCAATATGAACACCCCCTAACCGCTGCTTTGAGCGCCTCCCATAGTGTGGTGGTTGAAACCTCACCCGTATCATTCAGTTCCACCTCCTCCCGGATGGCAGCCCTCACCCACTCGCACCCCACCTCATCCGCTCACAGCCCTACAACCAGTCTCCACTGTGGGCGTTGTCCCCCCCGGTCCACCTGCAACCCACCCAGTGCTGTGAGTGGTCTGAAACCACGATCGCCAAGAACCGTGAGCCGAAGACCCCCCAGCAGCAGCGTCTTGTCCACCACACAATAATCCCAAGAGTACACCCTGTGCACATGCGAGAAGAGCGAAAACTCCTTCGCCCTCGGCTATCCAAACCTCCACGGTTCAAACCCCGCCCCCCCCCTTCCATGTGCTCCATGAACTCCTTCACAACCGACGACACTCGCCCCGACCTCGGGCTCGACTGGTCTAACTCTGGATCACTGACCGTGTTAAAATCCCCTCCCATGATCAACTGGTGCGAATTGTAAAGTAAAAATGGGAAAATGTCATTTGAAACATGGCTGACCTGAGGATACGGGAGAAAATGTAGGGGAAAATCCCAAGAAGGGTTAACAGCAGCTGCAAAAGAAGGTTTTGAAATGCAGATAACCTTTATCAAACAGGTGTTAAGAAAACAGCTGGTGACTGCTCAAGCTGTAAAACTGATGCCTGTCTTTCAAGTTAAGGCAGTTTGAACTTTTAGTTACATGAAAAAACAATATTTTGCACCTTCTTTGAAGTTAATTATTTTAGTAAGCAGCTAAAAAAGAATTGTCAGGATCTTCAGTTGAATTGGGTGACAAATCTTTAGGTGTGAAATCCTGCTGACACCAGTTGAATATGGAAACTAGAGACAACATGTCCACGAGAACACAGGTGAACCCCAAATCAGAGTCAGAGTTCTGACAAGCTAAGTGTGCTACTTGGTAATAGAGCAACTTGAGAAGTGACAGGAACCAGATGTAACACCCCTCTAGGATCAAAGCACTTTTGAACATCACAAGGGAAAAAATGTAATCGGAGTTCGATGAGCTAAAGTCACGCTCAACATGAATACGTAGTCGTGGTAGAAATAATTCCGATTAAAGCACCTTGAACAATCAAGAGTAACATAAAGTTACTTTACGATAATGTCATATAAACTTAATAACTGCTAGAAGGAGAATGCAAACCCTAAAATCGGGGACAGCCAGCAGAGTCCGCTCTCGTAGCTGCCCTCAGTCATGGGACGGATAGAACACAGAAACCGAGCAGAACAGCGAATCCATCTGAGGAAGACCAAAAGTTAAAGAAGAGAAATTGTCAAGGTAGACCTGAAGGACTTTTCAACCAACCAGGAGAATCCAGAAGCAAGATCTTTTTACTTTTCTGCAAAGCCAGTGATTGCATCTTTTAAAAGAAAAAAAATAAATAAAATAATTTAAAAGTTTTAACCTGAAACAGTGGTTATTACAAAGTCTACTTTACTAACTTAGCAACGCGAGACCCAGGATCGATGCTACTAAGTGGTGAGTTGATGAAATCTCCTATGAAGATATGGGTTATACTGGGGGATAACTTGAAAATATTATTTTTTTTAAATAAATTTAGAGTACCCAATTCATTTTTTCTAATTAAGGGGCAATTTAGCATGGTCAATCCACTTACCATGCACATCTTTGGGTTGTGGGGGCGAAACCCACGCAAACACGGGGAGAATGTGCAAACTCCACACGGACAGTGACCCAGAGCCGGGATCGAACCTGGGACCTCAGCGCCGTAAGGCTGCAGAGCTACCCACTGCGCCACCGTGCTGCCCCAACTTGAAAATATAGATTGACCCGAATAGCACCCACCTAAGTCTGCATTGGAGTCAGGGAGTGAGAATCCCTGTTCACCATTTAGAATGTCTTATTGACCCTTTTTGGTGTTGGGGAATTCTAAGAATAGTGGTGAGTTTTTTACTTCAGAGTCCAGGTCCGGGACCTTGATCAGCACCCACCTAATGAACTCCACATCATCCCATTAAAAAAAAATTTAGAGTATCCAATTTATTTTTTCCAATTAAGGGGCAATTTAGCGTAGCCAATCCACCTACCCTGCACATTTTTGGGTTGTGGGGACGAAACCCATGCAAACATGGGGAGAATGTGCAAACTCCACACGGACAGTGACCCAGAGCCGGAATCGCACCTCTGACCTCGGCGCCGTGAGGCAGCAAGTACTAACCACTGCACCACCGTGCTGCCCTACATCACCCCTGTTTGGGACATAGACATTCACCAAGACCACCGGCATCCCCTCCACATTCCCACTCACAATCCCGAATTTCCCTCCCGAATCTGCCACAATATTCCCCACTTAAACGCCACCCGCTTATTTATCAGCATCCCCACCCCCCTACCCGTGTCATCATATCCAATTCCGAATGGAAGATTTGCCCTACCCACCCTTTCCTTAGCCTAGTCTTGTCCCCGACCTTCAAGTGTGTTTCTTGCATAAAGTCCATGTCCGCCTTCAAGCTCCTCAAGTGCACGAACACACGTGACCATTTGACTGGCCCATTCAGCCCTCTCACGTTCCATGTGACCAGCCTGGTCAAGAGATGCCCCCCCTAACCTTCTGATCAACCACATCCGTTCTTGGCCCAGCCCCCGGCTGGTGTCACACGACCCTCCAGGCCCATCCTCGGATGTCCACCGTCACCACCTCCTTTCTTGCTGTGCCACAGCAGCCACATCTTTGTCAGCAGCCCCCGACCCCCTAAACAAAACAGCAATCTCTTCCCCCGCTACTACACTAACCACCTGGCCACCCCCCACTGAGCTATTGACTAGCCTGCCCTGTTAGTCTGGCAGCCTCCGCACATGGCGCCTAAACCTAAGAGTCTTAAATGAGCTGAAGTTTATCTGGGTGGAGGAACGTAGACCAATCAGGAAAGCATAGGCTAGAGATGACAATATTCAGCTGAGGTAAAGGCAGTGGCTGAGAGTGTTATGAAGGTAGAAGTCAGTAGTCTTTGTTTTGGAGTGTTATGGAGTTGGCTCCTCAGTTTAGGGTTGAAAAGCATTGCAAAACTGAACAGTGATTCACCCTGAAGCAAAGTCTAGAAAGGAGTTGGACTTGGTGGAAAGGGTGCAGAGTTTGGGGTGAGGGGTTGAAGACAATGGCTTTGCTATTCACTGTGTTAACTGGAAGCAGTTGTGCCTCATTCAAGACCAGATGATGGACAAACAATTCCATGTATAGAGGTGGTGAAGAGGCGCAACTGGTGTACATGTAGTGATTTTAAATGTGGACATTTTAGATAATGTCACCAAGGGGTTGCATATAGATTGGGATGGGGTTTGGGGGTAATGGTCCACAGGTGGGGAGAGAAGCTGTTGCTCGATGTTCGGACTCTAATTTGTACAGGTGAGGGAAGAACCAAGAGGATGATATGTTTTTGTTTTCATTTTTTCCAATCCAGGGGCAATTTAACATGGCCAGTCCACCTAGCCTGCACATTTTTGGGTTGTGGGGACAAAACCCACGCAAACACGGGGAGAACGTGTAAACTCCGCAAGGACAGTGACCCAGAGCCGGGATCGAACCTGGGACCTCGGCGCTGTGAGGCAGCAATGCTTTTCAAAAATAAATTTTAGAGTACCCAATTCTTATTTTTCCAATTATGGGGGCAATTTAGCATTGCCAATCCACCTAACCAGCGCATCTTTGGGTTGTTGTGGGGGAGAATGTACAAACTCCACACGGACAGTGACCCAGGGCCGGGATTCGAACCCGGGTCCTCAGCGTCGCAGTCCCATCCACTGCACCACATGCCGCCTTGAGGCAGCAACGCTAATCACTACGCCACTGTGCTGCCCTTGTTTATTTTTCCAATAAATTTAGAGCATCCAATTGTTTTCCAATTAAGAGGCAATTTAGCGTGGCCAATCCACCTATCCGGAACATGTTTTGTTGGATTGGATTAGTTTATTGTCACGTGTACCGAGGTACAGTGAAAAGTATTTTTCTGCGAGCAGCTCAACAGATCATTAAGTACATGAGAAGAAAAGGGAATAAAAGAAAATACATAATAGGGCAACACAACATATACAATGTAACTACATAAGCACTGGCATCGGATGAAGCATACAGGGTGTAGTGTTAATGAGGTCGGTCCATAAGAGGATCATTTAGGAGTCTGGTGACAGTGGGGAAGAAGCTGTTTTTGAGTCTGTTCGTGCGTGTTCTCAAACTTCTGTATCTCCTGCCCAGTGGAAGAAGTTGGAAGAGTGAGTAAGCCGGGTGGGAGGGATCTTTGATTATGCTGCCCGCTTTCCCCAGGCAGCGGGAGGTGTAGATGGAGTCAGTGGATGGGAGGCAGGTTCGTGTGATGGACTGGGCGGTGTTCATGACTCTCTGAAGTTTCTTGCGGTCCTGGGCCGAGCAGTTGCCATACCAGGCTGTGATGCAGCCCGATAGGATGCTTTCTATGGTGCATCTGTAAAAGTTGGTAAGGGTTAATGTGGACATGCTGAATTTCCTTAGTTTCCTGAGGAAGTATAGGTGCTGTTGTGCTTTCTTGGTGGTAGCGTCGACGTGGGTGGACCAAGACAGATTTTTGGAGATGTGCACCCCTAGGAATTTGAACCTGCTAACCATCTCCACCTCGGCCCCATTGATGCTAACAGGGGTGTGTACTGTACTTTGCTTCCTGAAGTCAATGACCAGCTCTTTAGTTTTGCTGGCATTGAGGGGGTGAGACCCACCCAGAAACGGGGAGTATGTGCAAACTCCACGCAGACAGTGACCCGAGGCCGGAATTGAACCCAGTTCTCTGGCGCCATGAGGCAGCAGTGCTAACCACTGCACCACCATGCCGCCTAGCTACTGATATGATTAATCAACTGAAGATTGCAGGGATGTTGCGAGAAAAATCCATCACCGTCAATTGTAGCTGATTAGAGCTATTTCAGTGTTGTAATGTGCGAAAATCGGAGAGATTCAACTATCAAGTTGCAATAAAGGAAGCGCAGCACGGTGGCCTAGTGGTTAGCACAGCTGCCTCGCGGCACTGAGGACCCAGGTTCGATCCCGGCTCTGGGTCACTGTCCGTGTAGAGTTTGCACCTTCTCCCCGTGTCTGCGTGGGTTTCGCCCCCACAACCCAAAAATGTGCAGAGTATGTGGATTGACCACACTAAATTGCAAAGACGGTTTTGCAAGTCTGATAATGTGAAGGTGTTGGTTCTGTATTTGCCTGCATCAACGGATGCAAGAGAGCTACTTCGGATGGTAGCCCTTGCTCACTAGATGTGATAGTGTGTTGTCTTATATATAGCGACGGTAAACCAAATTCCGTGTTTCCCATGTAAAAGCGCTTTGTAAAAATGATCTAAAATTGTGCAGTGCATCAGTTTTGGGACTCTATCCCTCATCAAATCAACATGAAAAATGTGAGTAGCTCCCCGTGTCTGCGTGGGTTTCGCCCCCACAACCCAAAAATGTGCAGAGTAGGTGGATTGACCATACTAAATTGCCCTTAATTGGAAAAAATAATTGGGTAATCTAAATTTTTTTAAAAGTTGCAATAAAGGTGACAGACAACATGTTCATAAGACTTTTGAGAGGAAAGGGAGACTGGCGATGAATTGGTTTGCAAAGACGGTTTTGCAAGTCTAATAATGTGAAGGTGTTGGTTCTGTATTTGCCTGCATCAAAGGGTGCAAGAGAGCTACTTCGGATGATAGCTCTTGCTCACTAGATGTGATAGTGTGTTGTCTTATATATAGCGACGGTAAACCAAATTCCGTGTTTCCCATGTAAAATCGCTTTGTAAAAATGATCTAAAATTGTGCAGTGCATCAATTTTGGGACTCTATCCCTCTTCAAATCAATATGAAAAATGTGAGTAGCTGCTACATTGCCAGATTTCTAAGGCCAACCAATTTCTTGCAACCTGCTTTACATCTGTTTTCTCCTGTTCACAGTGCTGGGCTTAACTGGAGATGGTCCTATGCTCCAAATGGAATCTCTTTGCAGGACCTCCTATGCAGCAGCGCTTCCAAAGCTGCTTTGTTAAAGGGAGCTATTCTGCTTTCTTGTATTCTTGAGTAATTCCTCTACTATTTCCATACTAAAATAGTTCTAAGGAGCAACGTAGCTTTAGGTGCCACTCTTCGGACTATCCTGCTCCCTTTACTAATGTTACAGTCACCTGAAAGTCAAGAGTAGTGACATTAAAATTGGATGAATAGGTGCTGGCAGTCAATGCCTAACAGCAGCGAAGTTAACAGCACCAAAACTGCTTTATTGACATCGTGGGCGACATAATGACAACATATAATGCGATTTGGACCTTGTGAGATTTGCTCTCTCATTGTCATTCATGCCCAATACATGATAATTTTTATTGTCGTCACAAGTAGGCTAACATCAACACTGCAATGAAGTTACTGTGAAAATCCCTTAGTCACCACATTTCGGCGCCTTCGGGTACACTGAGGGAGAATTCAGAATGTCCAAATCATCTAACAGCACGTCTTTCAGGACTTGTGGGAGGAAACCTGAGCACCCGGAGGAAACTCATGCAGACATGGGGAGAACGTGCAAACTCTGCACAGACAGTGACCCAAACCAGGAATTGAACCTGGAGCCCTGGCGCTGTGAAGCGATGGTACTAACCACTGTGGTACCAATATGAACTGGCAGGCAAGATCCCAGCCATTATTGCTCGGATGTTTTGGGGGAGGTTTTGTTCCGCGTGCAGTCAATTTTTAATGTAAACTTTTGTGCAATTTTGTTTGATCTAATCAAAACTAAAACAAAATTGCAGCAAATGCGATTATCAGTAACTATATTGTACCTCCTATTAATAAACAAGGCCAAGTGTTTTACCGAAAATGGTTGGAATACACGGTAGATATTCTAAATTGGGGCTAATGATAAACCTGTTTTTTATCAAGATACACTTCTATTTTATTTCAATTTCCAGTTTTGACAAAAGATTTAAACCATAAGGTTAATTCACCGTTCCTATTTATAACTTGAATAATCTAGTTTATATTTTTTCATTTTTGCTGTTCCCCCTCAAAAGCAACTTGCAAGCACTTTTACACTTGACTAATAAACCCACAGCTACTTCAGGTATGACTTGTGGTATGTGTGAAAAAATATACTACAATTTCTTACTTCTCATCTGTGTGCATTCTTCCTTCGCATTATAATTGTGAAATCGTTGATAATTTCTTCCTTCTCATTGATGGTTTAAGAAAATGCAACTTTTACTTCTTGATTGGAATTTTGGATTTGAACTGGCTGCCCTTTTAGCGTTAACTTATTTTCGGGGAGCTAGGCGTGGCTGTGATGGTAGCTGTCTCTATTAGGTCCCTTCCTCCAGTTATTGTGCTGTGGATATACCATTCTTCCCCTTTGGTATTACCCACCCTGTGGACCCTGTTTTTAGCATTTGAGCTCCAAATCTCTCCACTTTGAAGTTACCTCTTCTACGCCCCATTGTTTTCCCTCGTCACATAGGTAAACACATGCTTTTTTTCACTGGTATGCTAATTTGCATTACGAAATAACCTTCCTGAGAGCTGCCGTTTTCAATTCCCCTTTTTATTTTATCCCAGTTTCATCGTTTAATCTTGATTTTCCCCAATTCTTAACACAATGTAAAACAAAATAAGATACCGAGTTATGTAAAGTCAGATGCCTAAACACCTGAGTGTCTTCAAGGAGGAAAGTGAGATAGAGAGGTGTATGGAAGGCAATCCAGAGCTTGGGGCCGAAGCAATTGAAGACATGACCTCTATGGTGGAATAATTAAAATTGGGCATGCACGAGAGGCCAATATTGGAGGATTGGCGGGAGTGCTTGATAGACCCAAGGGCTTCTTTTTGTGCTGGAAAACTCCATGTCATTATGAATGAGGGTTTCAACAGCAGAAAAGCTGAGATGGGCAATGTTGTAGAGATGAAAAAAGACAGTCTTTATGGGAGTACGAATGAGAGGTTAGCAGCTCATCGCAGGATCAAAAGTTATGATTCCTGCTCCCGTAATCGATGTCAGAAACTAAGATAGTTCAGTAACATTGGAGGAATCAAGAAAGGGGTTGTGAAATTGTGCTGGGTGTTGTCAGCATACATTAGGAAACTAGAGTTGCAACTTTGGGTGATGTTGCCGAGGGACAGCATGTAGATGGGAAATAGAGGGGGCTAGTCTACATTCACATCATCCAAAATCTTTCTCCCCATTTCAATTTTGTTCCCATCTTTTCCAGCAAACGAAAAGTGACAATTGCGAGCACGGCAGCACAGTGGTTAGCACTGTTGCTTCAAAGCACCAGGGTCCCAGGTTCAATTCCCGGCTTGGGTCACTTTCTGTGCGGAGTCTGCACGTTCTCCCCGTGTCTGCGTGGGTTTCCTCCGGGTGCTCCGGTTTCCTCCCACAAGTCCCAAAATATGTGCTGTTGGGTAATTTGCACTTTCTGAATTCTCCCCCCGTGTAGGGCGAACAGGCGCCGGAATGTGTCGATTGGGGCTTTTCACAGTAACTTCATTGCAGTGTTGATGTAAGTCGACTTGTGACAATAAAGATTATTATTGTAACCCCACACTACAATCTCCACATTTCTATATTATCCAGTTCCCTTGTATGTTTTCTCCTACCGTGCCAGCAGGTGGCACTGAAATAGTTTAATTTTTGTAACATCAGTACACAGATTGCTGATCCTGAAGCTCCTGCTCTGCAGCACCACCTGGTGCTGGGGTGTGTTTTCGATTTTAAATTTCCAAAGTTCAATTTTAATTTTTATATTTACTTCCTCCACCCCAGAAGCTAACCATTGGGGTGTTTAGTTTGTGAAGATGCCAACCTAGACACCACCACTATGTCACAATGACTGAGAGCAGGGATGCTAGAGCATCGACTTCCGAAAGGGCTTCCATATGTTCCGATGTGGGACGACATGGTGGCACATCAGTGGTTAAGCACTGTTGCTTCACACTGGCAGGGGCCCGGTTCGATTCTGACCTCGGATGAATGTCTGTGCGGAGTCTGCATGTTCTCCCTGTGTCTGCGTGAGCTTCCTCCGGGTGCTCAGGGTTTCCTCCCACAGTCCAAAGATGTGCAGGTTAGGTCGATTGGCCATGATAAATTGCCCTTAAGTGTCAAAAGGTTAGATGGCGTTACAGGGATAGGGCGGGGATTGGATTTGTGTAGGGTGGTATTTCAGATGGTCAGTGCAGACTCAGTGGGCTGAATGGCCTTCTTCTCAGCGTAGGGACTCTATAATGTTCAGGGACTAATAGGCAACTGCTGGAGCAATAAGCAGCAGCAAAACTGGTGAGGGAAAATTTGCTAATGCTGTGTTTTTAGGTTGCGCACAGACACCACTCGTGTGAACAAGTACTTGTTCTTGAATTGTAGCTATGTAAAGAAGTGTGCCTTGATCAGTATCCATGTAAATGTAACAAGTCCAGGGTTAATTAGACAGCTCTTGTCAATGTATTTTGAATACACCTCAAGCCCCACATAGTTACGTCAACTTCCATGGACAGAAGAATCAACGTTCCTTGAGACTATCGCTGATGATATGAACTGACCTGCAAATTCATGAAATTAAACTGTTTTGCCCAGAGGCTTTGGTCTTTCCAATATTGTATTGGATTGGATTTGTTTATTGTCACGTGTACCGAGGTACAGTGAAAAGTATTTTTCTGCGAGCAGCTCAACTGATCATTAAGTACATGAAAAGAAAGTAAAAGAAAAAGAAAATACATATTAGGGCAACACAAGGTACACAATGTAAATATATAGACACCGGCATCGGGTGAAGCATACAGGGGTGTAGTGTTAATGAGGTCAGTCCATAAGAGGGTCGTTTAGGAGTCTGGTAACAATGGGGAAGAAGCTGTTTTTTAGTTTAATCATGTGTGTTCTCAGACTTTTGTATCTCCTGCCTGATGGGAGAAGTTGGAAGAGTGAGTAAGCCGGGTGGGAGGGGTCTTTGATTATACTGCCCGCTTTCCCCAGGCAGCGGGAGGTGTAGACGGAGTCAATGGATGGGAGGCAGGTTCGTGTGATGGACTGGGCGGTGTTCACGACTCTCTGAAGTTTCTTGCGGTCCTGGGCCGAGCAGTTGCTATACCAGGCTGTGATGCTGCCAGATAGGATGCTTTCGATAGTGCATCTGTAAAAGTTGGTAAGAGTTAATGTGGACATGCCGAATTTCCTCAGTTTCCTGAGGAAGTATAGGCGCTGTTGTGCTTTCTTGGTGGTAGCATCGACGTGGGTGGACCAGGACAGAGTTTTGGAGATGTGTACCCCAAGGAATTTGAAATTGCTAACCATCTCCACCTCGGCCCCGTTGATGCTAATAGGGGTGTGCACAGTACTTTGCGTTCTAAAGTCAATGCCCAGCTCTTTCGTTTTGCTGGCATTGAGGGATAGATTGTTGTCGCTACACCACTCCACTAGATTCTCAATCTCCCTCCTGTATTCTGACTCGTCGTTATTCGAGATCAGTCCCACTATGGTCGTATCGTCAACAAACTTGTAGATGGAGTTGGAACCAAATTTTGCCACGCAGTCGTGTGTGTGCAGGGAGTAGAGTAGGGGGCTAAGTACGCAGCCTTGCAGGGCCCCGGTATTGAGGACTATTGTGGAGGAGGTGTTGTTGTTTATTCTTACTGATTGTGGTCTGTGGGTTAGAAAGTCGAGGATCCAGTTGCAGAGGAGCCGAGTCCTAGGTTTTGGAGCTTTGATATGAGCTTGTCTGGGATTATGGTGTTGAAAGCGGAGCTGCAGTCAATAAATAGGAGTCTGATGTTTATATATTTGGAAATTTTTCAGCTCACCCAATACTCAATGTCAGGAAAGCAGCTTGACAAATCAGAGACTGCGGAGTGTTTGGAGAGATGTCAGTGAGGGTGAACTGGGTGTTGTCAGTGTATTTGTGGAACCTGATATGTTTTCGGATGATGTTGACAAGGGGCAGCACATAGGTGAGAAATAGGAGAAGAGCAAGGATGATTCTTGGGGAACTCCAGAAGTAATGCAATGCAAAGCCATAGCAGGTGATTATTTGGATACAATGGGATAGATAAGATTAGGACTAGGCAAGAACAGTACCTCCCAGCTGGATGATGGAGGAGAGGCATTGGACATGGCCTGTTATACCTTAAATCAGTGATGTTTCTATCATTTAAGGACAGAATCGTCCCTGAAATCAGCAAAGTCCAATTTTGGCTGGGTAATGTGGCGTTTGACACACCAACGCTAATGGCGGCTTTTTCCACTCTATTGTGCAGGTTTTACATCGAATGACTGAGGGGACAGCCTCTGATTTGTCCACCCCGCCGTGAACTCAGTTTAGATATTCCAGGCACCATATTTAAAATGCACATCTGCACAAGGGAAAGGAAGTTCTCAGTGAGTCCTAACCACCAAATGGATGGCTAATCTTCAGTTCGTTTGATGCCTGACCAAATTCCCACCCACACCACATGACAGAGGTGGCAGCTTCGGCCTCTTCATTGCATCCTGGGCTCTCAGCACAAATGTTGGCATTAGCCTAACCTGCACTCCCAAGCTGAGCAGTTTGCTTGGATCACGTGGGTCAGTGTTCAATGCCCACATAACTATAATGCTGGGTGTTCGGAATGCCACCATCAGTGAGTGATCTCTGCCCAACTGCCGCAAACGAACCGCAAACGTGTCCGGTTACCCAATGGTTCTGTAGTCCCACAGCTCTCGGTTGATTCTGAAGTCTGTGAACAAGCAATCATTGGCACTCTCAGGAACTAGTATTGCTTGAGTGAGCATAATTGCTTCAGAAGCTAGACTCCAAGCACGGTAGTGACAAATCCCAGCCATTGTTTCAGATGGCTGATTCCGTACAAGACAGTTTAAGTTATGCCTCCAAAGACACTGTATCGGGTATCAAACACACAGGGTGTTAGTGATTCAGAGCACTCTTCGAAACTTTTATCTATGGATGCGACATATCTTTGCCTACATCCAGACAGCTATCAAGGATGGTGCTGCAGTTGACAAATATCAGCACATTAAACCATCTTTTATTCCATTGTAGTAATCTTCAGAATCTCTGCAAAAAAGATATACACTGGTCAAGGGAGCAATCCCTTAAACCAAATTTCCTTCAACTGAAGTTGACACAATCACGAACTTTGAAGAGGCAGGATTGAAGGATGATTTAAACAAATTGGTTTGTGCAGAGGATAGTGAATATATTGACTAGGCTGCTGAGGCAGGCCAGGTGGGTGAATGAGGAAAGATGCTATCACTAAATTCAAGAGATTGTTGGATAATATGAATTAAAAATTCGTAGAAGTGAAGGGTAGCTGTTTCCTTAACACTGAGATTGGCCCGGCGCCGAGGACCCGGGTGGAGTTTGCATTCTCCCGTGCCTGCATGGGTCTCATTCCCACAACCCAAAGATGCGCTGGGTAGAGGATTGGCCATGCTAAATTGCTCCCTTAATTGGAAAAATAAGAATTGGGTACTCTAAATTTATTTACAAAAAAGAGATTGGTCAGAGGGACTATAATGGAGTTGATCCTTTACTTCAGAACCCTAAAAGTACCACAACTGGTGTTAGGAAAACAAAGGTAGTTTTAAGGGATGTGTATTGGTAAACATTAGAAATAAGGTATAAAGGATTGAGGACTGTGTCCCGGAGGTGATTCATGAGGACCAGACGGGATTCGTAAAGGGCAGGCAATTAAACACTAATGTGCAGCGGCTCTTAAACATGATAATGATGCCATCAGAGGAGGGAGAGGCGGAGATAGTGGCAGCTATGGACGCGGAGAAGGCCTTTGACCAAGTAGAGTGGGAGTACCTCTGGGAGGTGTTGCATAGGTTTGGGTTCGGGGGAGGGTTTATCAGCTGGGTTAAGCTCCTTTACAGAGCCCCGGTGGCGAGTGTAGTGACGAACCGGCGGAGGTCGGAGTACTTTCGGCTGTACCGAGGAACGAGGCAGGGGTGCCCCCTGTCCGCCCTGTTGTTTGCATTGGCGATCAAACCCTTGGCCATGTCACTGAGGAAGTCTAATAAATGGAGGGGGGTTGTCCGAGGGGGAGAAGAGCATCGGGTGTCGCTATATGCAGATGACCTGTTGTTGTACGTGGCGGACCCAATGGAGGGGATGGTGGAGGTCATGCAGACTCTGAGGGAGTTTGGGGAGTTCTCGGGCTATAAGCTCAATGTAGGGAAGAGTGAGCTTTTTGTATTACAGGCAGGGGACCAAGAAAGAGGGATAGGGGACCTACTGCTGAGGAGGGCGGTGGGGAGTTTTCGGTATCTGGGGATCCAGATAGCCAGGAGTTGGGGGGCCCTACATAAATTGAATCTGACAAGGTTGGTGGACCAAATGGAGGAGGACTTCAAAAGATGGGACATGTTACCGCTCTCGCTGGCGGGTAGAGTGCAGTCGGTCAAAATGGTGGTCCTTCCGAGGTTTGTGTTTGTGTTTCAGTGCCTTCCCATCGTGATCACCAAGGGCTTTTTCAAGAGAGTAGGTAGGAGTATTATGGGGTTTGTGTGGGCGAATAAGACCCCGAGGGTAAGGAGAGGGTTCCTGGAACGCAGTAGGGACCGAGGAGGGTTGGCGCTGCCAAACCTAGGGAGCTACTACTGGGCAGCAAATGTGGCGATGATCCATAAGTGGGTTATGGAGGGAGAGGGGGCAGCATGGAAGAGGATGGAGATGGCGTCCTGTAAAGGAACGAGCTTGGGGGCGTTGGTGATGGCACCGCTGCCGTTCCCACCATCAAAGTATACCACGAGCCCGGTGGCGGTGGCAACGTTAAGGATCTGGGGCCAGTGGAGACGACACAGGGGTGCAGTGGGAGCCTCGGTGTGGTCCCCGATCAGGGGTAACCACCGGTTTGTCCCAGGGAAGATGGACGGGGGGTTCTAGGGCTGGCATCGGGCGGGGATTAGAAGAATGGGGGACCTGTTCATTGATGGGACATTTGCGAGCCTAGGGGCACTGGAGGAGAAGTTTGAGTTACCCCCAGGAAATGCATTTAGATATATGCAGGTGAGGTCTTTTGTGAGGCGACAGGTCAGGGAATTCCCGTTGCTCCCGGCACAAGAAATTCAAGACAGGGTGATCTCGGGTGTATGGGTCGGGGAGGGCAAGGTTTCACCAAGAGATGAAAGAAGAGGGGGAAGCGCTAGCAGAAGAGTTGAAGGGTAAATGGGAGGAGGAGCTGGGGGAGGAGATCGAGGAAGGTTTGTGGGCTGATGCCCTGGGTAGGGTTAATTCCTCCTCCTCATGTGCCAGGCTCAGCCTGATACAATTTAAGGTGGTTCACAGAGCGCACTTGACGGGGGCGAGGTTGAGTAGGTTCTTTGGGGTAGAGGACAGATGTGGAAGTTGTTCAGGGAGTCCGGCGAACCATGTCCATATGTTTTGGTCATGCCCGGCACTGGAGGGGTTCTGGAGAGGAGTGGCGGGAGCAATATCTCAGGTGGTGAAAGTCCAGGTAAAGCCAGGCTGGGGGCTCGCACTATTTGGAGTAGTGGACGAGCCGGGAGTGCAGGAGGCGAAAGAGGCAGGCATTCTGGCCTTTGCGTCCCTAGTAGCACAGCGAAGGATCTTGCTAATGTGGAAGGAGGTGAAGCCCCCCAGCCTGGAGGCCTGGATAAACGACATGGCTGGGTTCATAAAGCTGGAGAGGATTAAGTTTGCCTTGAGTGGGTCTACGCAGGGGTTCTACAGGCGGTGGCAACTGTTCCTAGACTATCTCGCTGAGCGTTAGAGGAAGGTCGGTCAGCAGCAGCAGCAACCCTGGAGGGGGGGGGAATGGGGGATTGCTTGGGGGGATGGATGAGCAGGAGATAACATGAAGGGAGGGGGAAACTGGCACGTGCGGGAGAGAGCCAGTGTATAAAGCTATGTAAATATACAATTTTGCCATGTATATATCTTGCTCAGTGCGATTTGTGTGTCATTTTGTTACGGGGGGGGGGGGGGGGTTATTGTTTGTAAGGGGAAAAAATTGTGTTGGTAAAAAACTTTAATAAATATATTTTTTTTTAAAAAAGAAATAAGGTATAGCTTTAAGTGTGTTTACTGTTTCTGTGCCTGGAAGGGTAAAACCTACAGTTGGATTCAAGCTGGGAAAAGGTGTTTGTATGTGTGGAAGTTGAAAATAAACCAGTAGTGGTTGCTTAGCAACTGGGGCCTTGTAAGGTAGAGAAGCTTTCAAGTTTTAGTTTTGTTAATTTAATTGCAGTTGGAGATAGGTAGTGAGAGAGAAGGCAGCTCTGCTAGAAGCAGTTGGTTTTAAAAGACTAAGGAGTGAACATGTCTCTCATTCTTGCTTTAATAAGAAGTCTTACAACACCAGGTTAAAGCCCAACAGGTTTGTTTCAAATCGCTAGCTTTCAGAGCACTGCTCCTCCCTCAGGTGAATGAAGAGGTAGGTTCCAGAAACATATATATAGACAAAGTCAAAGATGCAAGACGATACTTTGAATGTGAGTCTTTGCAGATAATTAAGTCTTTACAGGTCCAAACGGAGCAACTGGAGAGAGGGATATATGGAGTTAATGGAAGAGAAGAATCAGAACAGATTACTGTTCATTAAAGTCACAGAGTGTTGAAAAGGCAATGGATCGTGAGAGGCCAGAAAGATATCTGCAGTAGTGCTGAGGTTTGTGAGAAATTACTACAATTTGAGAGCCATTATTTGAAATAATTGTGGAAAATGGTGGCTGGACCTCAGAGTTTATGTAAAAGCCTTAAGGCAAAGGAAACCTGACAGCAAAAACTTGATGGATTAGCAGAGGGAAAGCATAATTTAAAAGAGGATTTCAAAGTGTGATTTTTGAAAGGGAATTTGAAATCACTGATGTGGAAGCCGGAGTTCAGCGAGACATGGTGGCTCACGGTATAAGATTCATCTGGGGGGATTTTGAGGAGAAATCCACAGATATTCACTTGGGTTTAGAGAGGAGTGTGTCTTACCACAGTCACCCTGTATGCTTAAAAGGGATTGTGTGTTAATGAGACCAGCATAGTTTAAATTGTACTTTCTAATCCGTGTTAATCTTAAAATCTGTGTAGTTTGAAAGGCCGAATGGCCTGCTCCTGCTCCTATTTCTATATTCCTTCATATATCCACTGCACCTTTCCAATGCTATTGGCGGTTACTTCTCAACGGCTAGGTCTTCCCCTCATGCAAGCTATTTTTTGACAGAACAAATTGGCCCAGAATGCATGGTAAAGGGGAGATGCCCAACTTTAAACTCCTTAGCCCACTGAAAGACAAGGCATTGAGCTTATGGAAGCTCATGTCATACAAGATAACAATGTATGTGGCATCTTTAGCATCATGAAGGTATTGACACTTACGTTGTTACTGTGCCAACCCAGTGAACCTCCATAGAGACACCACCTCCCAATCCCAAGGAAATTCATGATTTTTCATTCTTGGTTTCCAACCTCCTTTGCCACAAATCCACAGCAAGATGGCTGGGTTGATGATAATAAAGGAGATGGTGGTAGTCATGATAATAAAATCACAAATCATTGGGTTGTTGCTTCAGGAGAATTTCAGCATTTCTCTTAAATATATTTTTCTTATTTATTCTTTCATTGTATGTGGGCATCACTGGCTAGACCAGCATTTATTGCCCACCCCCTTACCCTTGAGAATGTGGTGGTGAATTGCCTTCTCAAACCATTGCAGTCTGTGTGGTGTAGGTACACCCACAGTGCTATTAGAACGGAAGTTCCAGGTTTTGGACCCAGCAACAGGGAAGGATTAGAGGTATACTTCCATGTCAGGATGGTGCGTGGTTTGGAGGGGAACTTCAAGGCGGTTGTGTTTCCCATGCATCTGCTGCCCTTGTCCTTCTCAGTAGTAAAGGTTGCAGGTTTAGGAAGGTGCTGTTGAAGAAAGCTTTACAAGTTGCTAGTGTCTCTTGTAGATGGTACAGACTGCTGCCACTGAAGGTGGAATGAAAGTTTAAGGCGCTCAAAGGGGGACTAATCAAGGGAGCTGCTTCATTCTGGATGGTGTCAAGCTTCTTGAGCTTTGTTGGAGCGACAGTCATCCAGGAAATTGGAGAGTATTCCAAAGATCTTGGACCTTCTAGATGGTGGACAGGCTTTGGAAAGTCAGGAGGTGAGTTACCATAATTTCTAGCCTCTGGCCTGCTCCTGTAGCCACAGTATTTATATGGCTGATCCAGTTAAGTGTTTAGTAAATCCCAGGATGTTAATAGTGGGGAATTCAGTGATGGTAATGCCATTGAATGTCATGGGGAGATGATTAGATTCTCTCTTGTTGGAGATGATTATTATCTGGTACTTATGTGGCACAAATATTATTTCCCATTTATCAGCCCAAGCCTGAATGTTGTCTACGTCTTGTTACATTTGGGCACAGACTGCTTCAGTATCTGAGGAGTTGTATCTGGTACTGAACATTGTGCAATCATCAATGAATATTCTTACTTCTGACCTTATGATGTTAGGAAAGTCATTGGCGAAGCAGCTGAAGATGGTTAGGCCTAGAACACTACTGTGAGGAACTCTCACAGCGATGACCTGGAACAGAGATGACTGACAACCAACAACCAGAATTGTCTTCCTTTGTGTTAGGTCAACCAAAGGAAGGTTTTCCACCTAACTCTCATTGGTGTCTGTTTTGCCAGGGCTCCTTGATGCCACAGTTGGTCAAATGCCGTCTAGATGTCAATGGCAGTCATGCTCTCCTCACCTCCATGCAATTATCTAACTAGCTCTATCTGTGTTGTTATTCTCCTCAACTATTGCATTTGGAAGGAAGTGAATCGTTATTGGGGGGGGTGGGGGACAAGAAAGGGGAGTTCACGTCACAATCAGAACAGCCATGGGGTGGAATTTTTCGCCCTAGGTCAATAGACCTTTCAATGGTCCATCAAATTGTTGTCCCGCCCACGGCAATTCCCAGTGATCTTACCGAATGGTGGAGCAAGCTTGAGGGGCTGAATGGTACGCTCCTGCTCCGAATTCCTGTGTTCTTGAAGCAAGTTCCACATTCTAGCTCAGACAGTGGGGGATCAGGAGTCTGCCAGTCCACTCACTGGTGGTCCAACCTTGTGATTCAGCGTTCTGTGTCAACAGATGTGGCTCTGTTCGCCTTCCTCTGGACTTTTATACTCAGGGAGCTGGTGTCCTTAAGCATATTGAGTTGTGCTTTCACACGGGGATCATAGAAAACATTACACAACTATGTTTGCAGGATTATAACCAGCTTCTAATTCCAAAGGCAGAATATTTGGTTCACAGAGTAACCTGGACTCGTTTCCCCGATAGAGTGGAGCCAATAGAAGATGTTTCCTGTGCCTGCAGTCAGCTGCACATCACAATTTAAAGATACCGACCAGTTACCATCAATTTTAATAACAAATTTATGTTTTGGCAAATTTGGTGAGTTTGCAAATAAAATTCTCGGAAACAGTGAACATGGTACAGCATATGGCATATTGTAATACTGTGTGAGCTTTGTTAAGTGGTTGGAATTGAAACCAAATCTATTCCTCAATGGACCTTAACATTATTAAGCTTACGGGCAACTGAAACGTATTGGGACACTAACCCCTCCCCTAGACAACAGAGACATTATGTCACTCAGGTTCAGTTGGGTGCTCGGTACCCTTATGCATTTTGCGATGCAGCTTTTCTTTACATGTTCAATCTCTGTTCCTATTTTCTCATTTGTCTTTATATTTATTGCAATTCTATTGCAGTTTTTTCTGTGTCTGCCCCCTCAACAACGGACAAATTGACCTAACTTGGGCACTTAAATAAAGTTGAAAGAGGATCCCAGGATTTCAATGCACAATGTCTCTACTTCCTATGGACACTAAAGAAATTTTGCATGTCTGCATCGATTCTCACAAACTTCTACAGATGTGCGATAGAGAGCATCCTATCCGGCTGCATCACAGCTTGGTACGGCAACTGCTCGGTCCAAGATCGCAAGAAACCGCAGACTGTGGTGAACTCAGCCCAACGCATCACACAAACTTGCCACCCTCACATTGATTCTGTATTCACCTCCCGCTGCTTCAGGAAGGCAGACAGCATTATCAGAGACCCCTCCCACCCAGGCATTGCCTTCTTCAAGACTCTGCCATCAGGCAGAAGGTACAGAAGTCTGAAGACTCGCACAAATAGACATAGGAACAGCTTCTTCCCCACAGCTACAAGACTCTTCAACGACTCCCCCTCGGACTGATCTGTTCCCTGTAAGAACACTATTCACGACGCCCTATGCTGCTCTTGCTCATGTATTTGCTTTGTTTGGCCCCTTGTTCCACACTGTAACCAATCACTGTTTTGTCGATGTACCTTTTGTCAATGTTCCCCGTTGATTATTCTTGTGTCTACTATGTACGTACTGTATACGTTCCTCGGCCGAAGAAAAATACTTTTCACTGTACTTCAGTACATGTGACAATAAATCAAACCAATCAATCAATCAATCAACTTCTAGCTTCTGAGCTGACCAAATTCAGGCACAAAATCTACTGCGCAGAGACATTCTTCCTGTAACTCTCTGCAACAACAGCATTAGTTCACCATGATGGAAAAATTTAATCTTTACCTGCCTTAAGACTTTAACTTATTTTGCATTGCAAGAAATAACATGCAAAGGCTTTAGCACCCAAGATTATGCCAAGTATTTCTCAACGGAAACACATCAGTTCAAAGACCCAGGCAGTCTAACTGCAGGACTGAGAATGTTTCTGGTGCCAATACACTGAGATGGCTAAGGTGTAAACTTACCTAATTAACCATTCAGTTGCGAACATCCTGCATTGTCAAAGGTAGGCTATCGTTCAATTTTCATGGATATCTGTTAATTTCAATGTAATTAATTAGAGATGGAGCTGTTGACTGCTTTTTATTTCTGAATAACCTTGAAGGAGTTGAACCATATTCCTGTGGAATGTGGAATTCGAAACATAAACCGATCAGCCATGATCTTATTGAATGACGGAGTAGACTCGAGGCAGTGAATGGCCTACTCCTGGTCCTATTCTGCTTGTTTGTTCTTTAAGAGATGGCTTACAGGCAGCTAGGTGGTGAGGAGCTCTAAATTGTGCTGACTCAGGAGGAATGCAATGCCAGACTGAAGCTGCACCCGACAAACCTTTGTTTAAAGTAACCTTTGGAGGGAAATCAGCAGGTGGCTTTATTATTTTATATATGGAAGGGTAGAAAAATGTATGTTGCATTGTTTTATATGACTCATTCTCCTGGTTTAATAACATAAAATCATTTATTGCTTCAGAGCCCAAGCATCATCTGGGAAGAATGTACTTGCAGCTTGCTTCAATGAGAGGAGAAGCAAGTGGCTGCATGTGACACATCCAGCAGCTGATGTACACAGTAAAGGTTTCCTGTCACAATCGCTCAGTCTTACCTTTATGTGCCAAGACATTAGACTGAGAAACAGATATTAGAGGGCAGCACGGTGGTACAGTGGGTTAGCCCTGTTGCCTCAAGGCACCGAGGTCCCAGGTTCGATCCCGGCTCTGGATCACTGTCCGTGTGGAGTTTGCACATTCTCCCCGCATTTGCGTGGGTTTCACCCCCACACCCCAAAGATGTGCAGGCTAGGTGGATTTGCCACGCTAAATTGCCCCTTAATTGGAAAAAATGAATTGGGTACTCAAAATTTTTTTGTTTTTAAAATAAACAGATATTAGACAGAGAAATGTGCATCCTAAATTGAACGGGCTGTAAGGTTTAATTATAGGAGTATCTGGTGATGTTGGCACCAAGAAAATAACCAACGCAGATTTTAATTTGCTTATTTTTCCTGCAACTTGTCTAGCTTGTTTGACTTGTTTTAGTAAGGATGCAAATACATGGAATTATAATCCTCTGACATAACTCCCTGTTCGTACCTGATCATGACATTGAGACTATGATCAGAGTCATGTAGAACACCAAAACCTGTTTAAATAATGCACTGCAGCAAGAATGCCAGATTCACGTAAATCAAGAGCTGCTGGGTTCAGCGAGTCTAACACGCATCAAGCAGAAACTGCCCAGTTTTACTCCCGCCTTTTATTCGATCATCACAAATTGACTCAGTAAGAGTGGATGGAATGCAAAAACTATTTTGCAACTGGCTGCCCACCAAATGGCTGGAAAGCATTTTTCTGTGCCCATTGCAGTTTTACCGGAGTAGAATCCATCGAATCCTTACGGTGCAGAAGGAGGCCATTCAGCCCATTGAGTCTGGACCAACCTTCTGAAAGAGCACCCTACCCAGGCCTACCCCCCCCGCTCTATCTCCGTAACCGCACTTAACCTTCAGAGAGAGGTTTAGGAGCAGCATGGTGGCACGGTGGTTAGCACAGCTGCCTCACAGTGCCAGAGACCTGGGTTCAATTCCGGACTTGGGTAATTGTCTATGTGGAGTTTGCACATTCTCCCCGTGTCTGCGTGGGTTTCCTCCGGGTTCTCCGGTTTCCTCCCACAGTCCAACGATGTGCAGGTTAGGTGGATCAGCCATGAACCCGTGGACAGCGGCAAAGGGCATTCAGTCATTGAGGTGTTAATGTTTGTTCTTGTCAAAACGTAAATGAGATATTGCAATGTAGGAAGGCGCAGGTCATTCAACCCTTCAAGCCTGTAGTTCCATTCAATTAGATCATTGCTGATCTGTCTCATTAACCTGCCTTGGTCAAGGCCAAAATCTTTCCTGTATTCTGGGTGCCCAGAGCTCAAAACAGTACTCCAGAAGGAGGTCGACCATGCAAGACTCGATACAGTTGGAGCATAACTTACCATCTTTGTATTCCAGTCCCCTTGAGACAAAGGCTATCATTTCATTAGCCTTTTGTGCCTTTTATATTGGTCACTACCTTTTTCCCCAGAGATTTGTGTATATGAACATCTAAATCTCTTTGCTCCTCCACAATTTCTAGTTTCTCACCATCTAGAAAATACTGTGATTTATCTTTCACAGATCCAAAGTGGATTACCTCATGTTTGTTTGCATTGAACTCAATTTGTCTCACTTAATTTGTCTATATTAATTTGTATCTTTCTGCTCCCATCAGCACCACCAATATCAGTTTTCCCCAACTTAGTATGATCTGCAAACATGGATGTACAATTCTCTATTCCTTCATCAAAGTCATAATGATGAAAACCTGAGGTCCCAGCACAGAACCATATGGAAAATCACTTGCTTATCACATCCCACCAATTGTAGTGCATTTCCTTTATCTCTATTCTGTCTCCTGTCTCTAAATAGATTTCCAACCCATGTCGGAAGATTGCATCCAATTCCATGCACTTTTACTTTTTGTTCATCTCTTCTGCAGGAATTTACCAAATATCTTCAAAAGGCCATGTAGTTGAAATGCATTGACATGATCTAATCCACCATGCTTGTGACCACCTCAAACGCGTGACTAGATTAGTCCGACATAATCTACTCATCACAGATGATTCTGACTCTATCTGTGATTAACTCAGTTTTCCGTGTGTTCAGCCACTCTATGCCTAATGCTGGATTCTAGTAGCTTCCCCACAGCTGATAATAGATTGACAGGCTTGTAGGTACCTGGTTTCTCTCACCCACCCATCTTAAAAAATAAATCATACAAAATAACAAACAATTTACAATTCCTGAATCAAAAGAATGTTGAAAGATTATGATTAATGCATCAGTAATGGCAACAATTACTTCTTTAAAACCCTGGAGTGGAATTGTTTATTTATCTGAAGTCTCACTATTTTGGCCTTTGCTATTTTATAAATATTATATTAAATCCATTATTTCCTCATTGTTTGCTTCTGGTTTCCTTTGCTGTTGTTTTGTGGTCCCAACTAAGTATGGAGGTGAACAGATTACAAAGATGTTGTAAATACTGAAAACATGTGCATGCCGGTACTAAGATGTTGGTGCAATGATTGAGCACAGTGCACTTCCAGTAACATGGCAGCAAGAATAAACCCGTTTTGTAGAAAACCTTGAAGGCGTGGGGAACAGGGAGGAGTTCACACATTTATTCGCCGCTGTGATTAGATCATCATTTGGCAAAATATGTAGGCTGCATTATTATGGGCTGGGGGAATATATATGTGTGAAGGGAACTTTGGCTGGAGGCCATGAGCTGATCAGTCCCACACAAGGTGGCTCCTGCTTGGAGGAGTTGGTTTTGGCCCCATTCTACCCAGTTAATGGGTGATTTTTGTGCACAAAGTGCAAAGTGAGTGGAGGGTGTTGGTTTCTCCCCCAGAGTGGAGTGTCGCCGGGGTGTCACACCCAGTAAATGTCGGTAAAAGCTCTATCTCAGTAGCTGGGGGACATGCGTGGTACAGCACTAACAGAGAACATGGTGGAGAGGGAAGGGTCGTCGTAGTGGTCTGCTACACTGCCTGTGGAGCAGTTGATGGACTTTATCAAGGGGGAATAGCAGCAACAGCGGAATGAGATGCAGGAGGACTAGTCCAGGGGGGTTAAGGGAACAGTAGTCCCTCTTCACGGGACTCTGGATCAGATGGAGAAGTGCCTGGAGTCGCAAGGTGCGACAATCCATGAGGTGGAAAGGGTGGTGTGGAACCATAGCGACTGGATCGTGTTATTGGAGGCAGAGATGGTGATGCTGAGATGCCCTGTAAGATGCTAAGGGCAGCAGCATTTAAGAATTGTAAGTCTGCCGGAGGGTATGGAGGGAACGGGTGCCAAGGGCTACGTTTCAAAGGTGTTCAAGAAGTTGGTCGAGGTGGGTGTCTTTGTGAAGGCCCCAGAGGTGGATCGTGACCATTGGTCACCACAACAGAGGCTGAGAGCTGGGGAGCCATCGCGGGTGGTGATTGTGCGTACTCACAAGTTCCAGGAGAAGGAGAAGATCCTAAGGTTGGCAAAGGCAACTTGAGACTGTAGCTGGGAGGGGAATCAGATCCGAATTTACCAAGACATTGGTGCTGACATAGCCAAATGGGCAGTGTTTAATAAGGCTAAGGCGGAACTCTTTCCGAGCAAGTTCCGGTTTGGGGTATTGTACCCGGGCCAAACTTTGGGTGACTTTAGGGAACATTACTTTACGATGCCGGAGGAGGCAGACAACGTTGTCAAGGAGCATGGGTTGAGGGAGGGCCAATACTGGAAATTTTTCTGTTTCATGACTTTGTACGTATGTACTAGTTTTGTAATTGATATGTTGTTTTTCTCTTGCACGTGTTGGTTTTTTGTATTTGTTTTATGGAGTGATATTACATGCAATATTTGTAAGCGTTTGGTTGTTTTTTGCACGTTAGTTTGGCTTTGGTGGGATTGATGAGGAATGTTACAGAGCTTGGGGTTGTGAGCTCCTGCTGAAGCGGGGAGTGTTGGGACTCTGGTGGTGGTGGTGGGGGGGGGGGCCTGAGGAGGGACATTTTGAAAAAGTAAGGCAGTGGAAGCATAATGGGGGAGGGATCATTTGGGCGGGTCCTTTGCATGGATCTCCAGGTGGGAGTCACCATGTTAGCAGGGAATGCTAGTAAACGGAAACAGTGTGGGGGAGGGGGCTGTGGCGGGTAGCCAGAGAGAGAGGGCGGGTGTGGTTCGGGGGTGGTAAGCAATTTTGCATCTGGTAAGAACATTCGTTCTGATCCCTTTTTCCAAAGCCTGCCTGAGTGGCAACTTTCCTGACTTTCTCCCTACAACTGTTCAAAACAGCACTCCTCCTCTCTTTCTCTCTCTCTAAGCTCCGCCCAGCTCCTCAAACAAAGGTTCTCTGGGTTTCCAGACATGAATCGTTATCTTGGCTGATACCTCTGTGGCAAGGTTGCGCAGCGGTTAGCACTGCTGTCTCATGGCGCCGAGGACCCGGGTTCGAACCTGGCCCTGGGCAATTAACATTGAGAAACATTAATAAAAATCCGGAGCACCCGGAAGAAACCCAAGCAGACACTGAGAGAATGTGCAAATTTAAAAAAAAAAATTAGAATACACAATTCTTTTTTTCAAAATAAGGGTAATTTAATGTGCAAACTCCACACGGACAGTGACTTGGGGTCTGTCATGATATTCAAACACACACATCATGATAGACAGACCAACAGACAAATTAGCACACATATCACGACAGCCAATCACAGACAAGGACAGAGACAGTATAAGACAAGAAACACGACACCTGGTGGCCAGTCCATCTAGAGACCAGGACAAGGACAGGACCTGATTAACAACACACTCAGGGAGTCACCACGTGCAGAGTATCAAGACAAATCTGTAAATAGCAAGTTGGAATAAAACAGCGTTGTACCAATTGCAACCGTGTTGGTTCATCTGTACCTCAGAGCACCCAACACCACATGGTACCAAGTGAGTGGATCGATACCTGCCAGCAAATCTGCCATCCTGAGTCATGGACATCACCAACAAACCGCAGCCGTTGCAAGTCGCTGGGAACCTGGGCACCAACTAGAAGCTCTTCAAGCAGCGATTTGAACTGTACATGCGAGCCAACGAAAAACAGGGTGCCTCGGACGAAACAAAGATTGCCATGCTCCTCACTACTGCAGGTCAGCACGCCATCGATGTATACAACTCCTTGGTGTTCGCGGAAGGCGAGAACCAATCCAAATATGACACGGTCCTCCTCAAGCTCGACCAGCACTTCAACGTTGAGGTAAATGAAAGCTTTGAGAGGTATATCTTTCAGCAAGGTAAGGATGAGCTCTTTCAACCCTTTCTCACGCACCTCCGCATACACGCGCAGTCCTGCGGTTACGGCAACACCTCAGAGTCCATGATCCGGACCAGATCGTTTTTGGCGTTGCCTCCAGTGGCCTACGCCAGCAGCTTCTTAAAATTAAAGGCCTGACCTTAACATCTGCGGTGGAAGCCTGTGTCCTCCATGAAAATGCGACCAGTCGCTTTGCCCAATTTCAGGCGACCGAATCGGCACGGAGGGGGTCCCTAGCGATCGAATCGGCAAGCCAGGCCGCCCACGAGGCCGAACGCATCCAGGCAATCGAGTACCTCCCGGCCCGCGGCCCGAACGAGGGCGGCCGTTTCGCGCGCTTTTCGAGGTCTCCCGCGCTTGTGCGCGCCAAAACCAACAGCAACTTCGAGGGACGCACTGCGCAGGCGCGCCCGATGCAAGACCGAACTGCGCATGCGCAGTGGCGTAACGAACGCCGTGGCGTCATGACGTGCGGCAACTGTGGAGCTGCACATTTAAAAGGGCAATGTCCTGCAAAAAACCGACAATGCCTATGCTGTGGCAAGATGGGTCACTACGCTGCCTACTGTCGAGCGGTTCAACCGATGGATCCTACACATCTCCAACAACCTCGCAGACACATCAGGACCGTCCAGCCCACACATCAGGACATCCAACCCAACGACACAGATGACCAAGATGCCTTCCGGGTTGCGGTCATTGATGTGAACCGCGTCAACACCATCAATCCGGCCGATGAATGGAGTGCCACCCTGACGGTCAACCGATCGCAGATCACTTTCCGCATGGACACTGGCGCATCCGCCAACCTCATAACGTATTCAGCATTCCATGCCATGAAGGTCAAACCACCTATCCAGCCATCCCGGTGCAAGATGGTCGACTACAACGGGAACGTTATCCCGGCCATGGGATCCTGCCAGCTCCAGGTGACACACAAAACGCACACGGCCACACTCTCGTTTGAAATAGTTGGCTCATCGAAGGATTCCTTGCTGGGCGCACAGGCATGTAAGGCTCTCCACCTTGTACAGCGAATTCAGTCTCTCTCTCCAGACAACACATCTGACTTCCCGGATGCTGAGTTCAACGCAAATCTACAATCGCTACTCGCTCACAACCAGTGTTGGCGTTCTTCGACACGTCTCGTCCCACCAAAATCTCAACTGATGCCAGCCAATCCGGCATTGGAGCAGTGCTCCTGCAGAGGGATGACACGTCGTCATGGGCCCGGTTGCCTATGCATCACGGGCTATGACCCCCACAGAGCAGCGCTACGCGCAAATCGAAAAAGAATGCCTGGGCTTGCTAACCGGTTTAGACAAGCTCCACGATTATGTATATGGTCTTCCACGATTCACGGTCGAAACTGACCACCGCCCCCTGGTCAACATAATAAACAAGGACCTGAACGACATGACCCCTCGCCTCCAGCGCATCCTACTTAAACTCAGGAGGTATGATTTCCAACTGATCTACACTCCAGGGAAGGACCTCATCGTGGCGGATGCCCTATCCCGAGCAGTGAGTACACCACCAGATGCGGAGGGGTTCGTATGTCAAGTCGAGGCACAAGTGGCCTTGACAGCGGCAAATCTGCCGGCTAACGACTCCAGTCTGGCCCGCATACGCAGAGAGACAGCGGCCGACCCCCTTCTACAGCGAGTGATGCGCCACATGACAGAAGGTTGGCTCAAAGGGCAGTGCCCGCAGTTCTATAATGTACGGGACGACCTAGCCACCATTGATGGGATCCTTCTGAAGCTAGACAGGATCGTCATTCCGCACAGTATGTGCCAGCTGGTTCTCAATCAAATACACGAAGGCCACTTTGGGGTCGAGAAGTGCAGACGGAGGGCCCGAGAGGCGGTATACTGGCCGGGCTTCAGTGACGATATTGCCAACATGGTGCTCAACTGCACAACCTGCCAAAGCTTTCAGCTGGCGCAACCTCCTGAGACGCTTCTGCCCCATGAGCTGGTGATGTCCCCCTGGGCGAAGGTGGGTGTCGACCTATTTCACGCGCTTGGCGTTGTCATCATGGACTACTTCTCCAATTACCCAGAAGTCATACGCCTACACGATCTGACGTCGTCTGCGGTCATCAGGGCCTGCAAGGACACCTTTGCTCGCCACGACATTCCGATGACTGTCATGTCAGACAATGGGCCCTGTTTTGCCAGCCATGAATGGTCGTCCTTTGCTGCATCATATGGCTTCACACACGTGACGTCCAGCCCTCTGCATCCCCAGTCCAATGGAAAGGCGGAGAAGGGCGTTCACATTGCCAAGCGGCTCCTCTGCAAGGCTGCTGCTGCCGGATCGGACTTTCACCTCGCCCTGCTGGCCTATCGCTCGGCCCCGCTAGCCACGGGTCTCTCGCCAGCACAGCTGCTGATGGGTCGCACCCTCAGGACAACTGTGCCTTCCATCCTGGCACCAACAACAGACCATGCTACGGTACTGCAAAAGATGCAACTGCAGCGTGATCGCCAGAAGAGTTCGTACGACACAAGGGCAACTGATCTTCCCCCCCCTGGCCCCTGGAGACAAAGTCCGCATTCATCTACCAGATGGTGGCTGGTCAACACCTGCCGAAGTTCTCCGACGTGTGGCTCCCCGCTCATTCCAGTACGCATGCCGGATGAATCCGTGCGTAGGTGCAATCGGCGAGCCCTTCGCACACATAATTAGCACACATAACACGACAGCCAATCACAGACAAGGACAGAGACAGTATAAGACAAGAAACACGACACCTGGTGGCCAGTCCATCTAGAGACCAGGACAAGGACAGGACCTGATTAACAACACACTCAGGGAGTCACCACGTGCAGAGTATCAAGACAAGTCTGTAAATAGCAAGTTGGAATAAAACAGCATTGTACCAATTGCAACCGTGTTGGTTCATCTGTACCTCAGAACACCCAACACCACAGGGTCGGGATGAGAATGTGCAAACTTGACACAAACAGTCACCCAAGGTTGGAACTGAACCAGAGTTCCAAGTGCTGGGGGGACAGCAGTGCTAACCACTGTGCAACTGTCCCACAGATATTAGTTTTACATCCTACTGGCACCAAAACTCTCTAATATCAGTACTTGAGTTGCATAATAGCTCTCTTCAGCATCGGAGGGGCACTTGATTTCGGTAAGCTGTATTTTCTGCCTTGGTAATCCTCAGAAAACTCCTTTTTGGCAGTATTTTTTAAAAATTGTAATCTGCCCAGTTTCCAAGTGGAATGTCACTCTTTTTGGACTCGGATTTGGGGTGATTTCAATGAACTGTTAGCCAATCATATCATGACCGATTTGCTATCAACAAACTGTTTAACTCACACATGTAAAATTCATGCAAAAATAGTCTCATGTGCCATCAGGATGATTTCAGGACACTATTATAGCCATCTTACACGCTGAATTTATTTAACTCTCCATTGCTAAAGGACAGGTTCTGTTGGAGACGGGACAATAAAGCAGATTCCAGCAAGGCTGAAGGCTTGTCAATTATTTTCCTTAACTTTCCACAGTGTGCCAGGAGCTAGTAATTATTGAGGGGGTTGGGAACTGGATAAAGTTGCTGAAGGTTACTTCCCCTGCAGTCTTGCCTCTCTTACAATTTACAGGTTTTTGAAAGCCAAACTGAACACGTGCGGCGTTACACCCAGCACACGTGACAGGGAATTGCACTCCTGGGCATTTTAGGAATTAAATAACACTTTGAGTATCTTTCACACTTGAGGCAAAAGGAATAATGAAGAGCATCAGAGCTGTTGGGAACTATGTGACTGAATATGTTGGGTTTAAAAACAATTAAACTAAAGAAGAATCCTGGCTCCATTGCTGAAAGAGAACAGGGACTGAATAGAACACATTCAGGAACAGTAACTTGGACTACATTCTTTTGTTATAATTTTTGTTCCGAACACAATAGCCCTTGCAACACTCATATTATTCAATTATCTCATAATACAATGAAATGAAGTCTTACACTTTGGTACATGTTCAAGAAGTTCATTTTTAGGTTAAACTTTTACTTTGTGAGGGAGTAAACTGCAAAAATATAAGACTATTAGAAACCAGACTTAAACTAGCTTTAGGGCTTGAAATTTGTTTCAGCTGGTGATGCCGAATGAGTGATATTGGTTTGTTCATGTGGAGCTAAATCTCAGGCACTTATTGGCTGGGCGGCCAATCTGAGATCACTTGTTGTTCACCGCTGCACAAGGTGAATTTCTACTCCTTAATCTAGAGCCTTTTGGGCTAAGAGTAAAGGCTATGGGATTGACAGCATTCCGGCTGCAGTATTGCAGATTTGTGCTCCAGAAATAGCTTTGCTCAAATCGAACTGATGCCTACAGCTACAACACTGACAGCGACTAGACGATTGGTAAATTGCCCGGCTAGACCTGTACATAAAAAAGAGACTAATCTTAATCCAGGCCATTAATTCATTGGCCGCTTAGAGCCTAGTTTGGGGCGGAGGCGGGCAGGGGATGGGGTGCAGGCCTTGCCTGTCCCACATAAAATTGCAGATGAGAGGACTGTGGGAACGCCTCCAGGGAATCTTCTAAACCGCTCCACATAAAATCCCGCCGATGGAGGACTGCAAAATTCAGCCCTCTGGTTTTGTGCCACGGATTTCCAAATATTGGGAAGAATTGGCAAACAATTTACATAGACCTTTTTCTGTCTTCATGGTTGGAGTACAGTACTGTAACCAAACCCTCAATATTTCATCTGGACTGTGCAGTCTTTGTGACAGCCTGGATATGGAAATTGACAGGGTGTTCAACTTTGAGACACCCCAAGCACTCATGCAGACACCCAGACCACATTTTAAAGCAAAGGTCACCAGATAGTGAGTGATCAGAACCGGCTGGTGTTTCCTTTCTCTAGTCTTGATGCATTGATCCCAATCATAAAGATTCATCCATTACATTGATAAACTAACTCACTTCAGGAGACTGGATTGAACCCATGAAATCCGTTGCTGTATGGACCCACTGCGTGTTAGTGCACGTTTATTGTGATGGATTACTGTTTTGGTTTCCCACTCCAGGAGCTCTCTGTGATGGACATTTGTTAAATAGATGTATCGAAAACTTATCTTGGATCAACATACAGCATTTTAGAGTGATTTACCTTTTTATGTTTTTTGGTGGATTCCTCTGTGACTATATTACTGATTATATCCACAACATAAAAATATCATTTGTGACAAAATGCCTTCCTTCCCTTATCAGGAATTGACCTGGTTATAACATGGTTTGTTTCAATCTCAGGTGAAGAAATGCTTATGGCATCTCCTGTAGCAACTTAAGGGAACTAACATTTCTGGCATCCTGTGTGTGCCACTCCCAGAAACTGTTTATGGAATGAGAAACTCTGTAAATGTTGTATCTAATACCTGCTTTAGGTTTGCCAAATATTAAATGACTTCACTATCTCTTTAGTCAAATAACCAGCCTTGATGCATTTTATCAGAGCTTTTACAGTTAACCCCTCTTGCGAAAAATGTTCAAAACTAGAGACCATAAATACCATGAAGCTAGTCACTAATAATTCCAATTGGAAATTCTTCTTTATCCAGAGGCTGGAACTTACTACCAAATGGGGTAGTTGAGGCAGATAGAATTGATGCATTTAAAGGGGGCAACTAACGGGCAGCACGGTGACGCAGTGGGTTAGCCCTGCAGCCTCACGGTGCCAATGTCCCAGGTTCGATCCCGGCCCTGGGTCACTGTCCGTGTGGAGTTTGCACATTCTCCCCGTGTTCGCATGGGTTTTGCCCCCGCAACCCAAAGATGTGCAGGGTAGGTGGATTGGCCATGCTAAATTGCCCCTTAATTGGAAAAAATGAATTGGGTACACTAAATTTATTTTTTGAAAAGGGGACAACTAGAAAAACAACAACTGAAATGAAAAATGAAATGAAAATCGCTTATTAGTTCGCTTATTAGTAACTTGACGTTACATAGCATCTATAATGAAATAAAACATCCCAAGGTGCTTCACAAGAGCATTATAAATCAAAATAGGACACTGAGGCACATAAGAATAGGAATAGTAAGGCGAAAAGGTTACTGATCAAGGTGTTAGGATTCATAACAAAGACACAAAAAACAGCTAAGTGAACTTTACCTGAATGCTCGTAGTATACGAAATAAGGCAAATGAGTTGATGGCGCAAATCATCGTGAATGACTATGATTTAGTGGCCATTACTGAAACATGGTTAAAAGATGGTCACGACTGGGAGTTAAATATCCAAGGGTATCAGACTATACGAAAGGATAGAATGGACGGTAAGGGCGGTGGTGTAGCTTTGTTGTTTAAGGATGGCATCCGGGCAATAGTAAGGGCTGATATTGGTGCTATGGAGGACAAGGTTGAATCAATTTGGGTGGAAATCAGGAATAGTAAGGCGAAAAGGTCACTGATAGGAGTAGTCTATAGGCCACCAAATAGTAACAGGATGGTAGGGCAGGCAATAAGCAAAGAAATAACGGATGCATGTAGAAATGGTACAGCGGTTATCATGGGAGATTTTAATCTGCATATCGATTGGTTTAGCCAGGTTGGTAAAGGCAGCCTTGAGGAGGAGTTTATAGAATGTGCCCGGGATAATTTCCTGGAACAGTATGTAATGGAACCTACAAGGGAACAAGCGGTCCTAGATCTGGTCCTGTGTAATGAGGCAGGATTGATTAATGATCTCATAGTTCGGGATCCTCTTGGAAGGAGCGACCACAATATGGTGGAATTTAAAATACAGTTGGAGGATGACAAGGTAAAATCAAACACTAGTGTTTTGTGCTTAAACAAAGGCGATTACAATGGGATGAGAGAAGAACTAGCTAAGGTAGACTGGGAGCAAAGACTTCATGGTGAAGCAGTTGAGGAACAGTGGAGAACCTTCCGAGCGATCTTTCACAGTATTCAGGAAAGGTTCATACCGACAAAAAAGAAAGATGGTAGAAAGGGGAAAAATCGACCGTGGATATCTAAGGAGGTGAGGGAGAGTATCAAATTGAAGGAAAAAACATACAAAGTGGCAAAAATTAGTGGGAAACTAGAGGACTGGGAAGTCTTTAGGGGACAACAGAAAGCTACTAAAAAAGCTATAAAGAAGAGTAAGGTAGGCTATGAAAGTAAACTTGCTCAGAACATAAAAGCAGATAGTAAAAGCTTCTACAAATATATAAGACAAAAAAGAGTGGCTAAGGTAAATATTGGTCCTTTGGAAGATGAGAAGGGAGATTTAATAATAGGAGACGGGGAAATGGCTGAGGAGCTGAACAGGTTTTTTGGGTCAGTCTTCACAGTGGAAGACACAAATAACATGCCAGTGACTGATGGAAATAAAGATATGATAGGTGAGGACCTTGAGATGATTGTAATCACTAAGGATGCAGTATTGGGCAAGCTAATGGGGCTAAAGGTAGACAGGTCTCCTGGCCCTGATGGGATGCATCCCAGAGTGTTAAAAGAGATGGCTAGGGAAATTGTAAACGCACTAGTGATAATTTATCAAAATTCACGAGACTCTGGGGTGGTCCCAGAGGATTGGAAAGTAGCAAACGTGACACCACTGTTTAAAAAAGGAGGTCGGCAGAAAGCGGGTAATTATAGGCCGGTAAGCTTAACTTCGGTTGTAGGGAAAATGCTGGAATCTATCATTAAGGAGGAAATAGCGGGGCACCTGGAGGGAAATTGTCAAATTGGGCAGACGCAGCATGGGTTCATAAAGGGTAGGTCATGTCTGACTAATTTGGTAGAATTTTTTGAGGACGTTATCAGTGCAGTAGATAACGGGGAGCCAATGGATGTGATATATCTGGATTTCCAGAAAGCTTTTGACAAGGTGCCACACAAAAGGTTGCTGCATAAACTAAAGATGCATGGCATTGAGGATAAAGTGGTAGCATGGGTAGAGGATTGGTTAACGAACAGAAAGCAGAGAGTGGGGATAAATGGGTGTTTCTCTGGTTGGCAACCTGTAACTAGTGGGGTCCCTCAAGGATCAGTGTTGGGCCCGCAGTTGTTCACAATTTACATCGATGATTTGGAGTTGGGGACCAAGTGCAATGTGGCAAAGTTTGCAGACGACACTATGATGAGTGGTAAAGCAAAAAGTGCAGAGGATACCGGAAGTCTGCAGAAGGATTTGGATAGGTTAGGTGAATGGGTTAGGGTCTGGCAGATGGAACTCAATGCTGCCAAGTGTGAGGCTATCCATTTTGGGAGGAATACCAGCAGAATGGATTATTATTTAAACGATAAGATGTTAAAACATGCTGCTGTGCAGAGGCACCTGGGTGTGCTGGTGCACGAGTCGCAAAAAGTTGGCGTGCAGGTGCAACAGGTGATTAAGAAGGCTAATCGAGTTTTGTCTTTCATTGCTAGAGGGATGGAGTTCAAGACTAGGGAGGTTATGCTGCAATTGTATAAGGTGTTGGTGAGGCCACATCTGGAATATTGTGTTCACTTTTGGTCTCCTTACCTGAGAAAGGACATATTGGCACTGGAGGGAGTGCAGAGGAGATTCACTAGGTTGATCCCAGAGTTGAGGGGATTAGATTATGACGAGAGGTTAAGTAGACTGGGACTGTACTCATTGGAGTTTAGAAGGATGCGGGGGGATCTTATTGAAACATATAAAATTATGAAGGGAATAGATAGGATAGATGCGGGCAGGTTGTTTCCACTGGTCGGGGAAAGCAGAACTAGGGGGCATAGCCTCAAAATAAGGGGAAGTAGATTTAGGACGGAGTGTAGGAGGAACTTCTTCACCCAAAGAGTTGTGAATCTCTGGAATTCCTTGCCCAGTGAAGCAGTTGAGGCTCCTTCTTTAAACGTTTTTAAGAAAAAGATAGATACCTTTCTAAAGAATAAAGGGATTCGGGGATATGGTGTACGGGCCGGAGAGTGGAGCTGAGTCCACAAAGATCAGACATGATCTCATTGAATGGCGGAGCAGACTCGAGGGGCCAGGTGGCCTACTCCTGTTCTTAGTTCTTACGTTCTTACGGAAATATTAGGTCAGATGACCAAAAGCTTTGTCAAAGATACAGGTTTTAAGCAGTTTAAGGAGGATAGTGAGGCAGAAAGGTGTAGGGACAGTACTCAGGGGCTTTGAATGGGCAACTGAAAGCATGACCAACAATGGTGGAGCATCCAAGCGGGGATGTTCAAAACCAGAATCAGAGGAGCGCAGATATCTCAGAGGGTTGTGGATCTGGAGGAGATTACAGAGATAGGGGGAGGCAAGGCCATGAAGGGATTGGAAAACAGGGATGAGAAGCTTCATGTGGGTGCCACGGTGGCACAATGGTTAGCACTGCTGCCTCACAGCTCCAGGGACCCGGGTTCAATTCCGGCCTTGGGTGACTATCTGTGTGGAGTTTGCACTTTATCCCCGTGTCTGCATGGGTTTCCTCCGGGTGGTCCGGTTTCCTCCCACGCTCCAAAGATGTTCAGGTTAGGTGGATTGGCCATGATAAATTGCCCCTTAGTGTCCAAAGGTTAGGTTGGGGTACTGGGCTGAAGTAGGGTGTTCTCTCAAGGGCCGGTGTCGTCTCCATGGGCCGAATGTTCTCCTGCTGCACTGCAAATTCTATGATAAACATCTGAGGGAGAAAGGAATGCAAGATTATTCTGACAGATTGAGAAGAAATAGGATAGTAGGAAGATCATATAAAGCATAAACGGCAGCACTGACCAGCTGATCCAGGTGACCTGTTTCTGTGCAGTAAATACCATGCAGTTCTGTATTTTAAAAAAAGATGGTGGCTAATCGTAATTACTCAGGTCACTGTGGGTTGAATTTGTAATGCATGAGTCAGTCGGTATAGGAGATATGAGATATTAAAGGGATCAGATGCATTTGGGGAACACCCAAAATCTAAAATCCAGCAGTCCGTACCTGCCATTGTCATCTGTCAAATAGGATCAGAGTCAATAAGTAGAACAACCTATTTCCTATTCCTATGAGCTGAAGCAAAAAATTAGACTTTTCTTTATTCCATTAGTTACTTTTGATTGTCTGTCTTCCATCATTGTTGAATTCCATGATATGCGACATTTCTGACCCGACCTGGTGATATCTCCTGCAGCTGGGAGCATCGCGCTCGGCACAAACTCTTTTTGGGGGCTCTCCCACTATGCTCCTCATATAGCAGGATTTGCACTGGGCGCAATGTGGCTGGAAAATTGTCCCCCCTCCAGTCTCAGTGGTGGTGACCATGAAACTATCAATGTTGTAAAAACCCACCTGGTTCACTAATGTCCTTTAATGAAGGAAATCTGCTATCCTTACCTGGCCTGGCCTACATGTGACTCCAGACCCACAGCAATATGGTTGACTCTTATCTGTCTTCTGAAATGGCACAGTGAACCGCTCAGTTCAAGGGCAATTTGGGATGGGTACAAATACTGGCCTTGCCAGCGAAGCCCAAATCCCATGAAAAAATATATTTAAAAAAAGGCCAAATTTAAAAAAACAAACCTTTGTGCAAAATCCTTGGGAGCCAGGAGTAGCAGGAGTGCACCCCACAATCCTGCAAGGAGTACTGGGCCTCCCCAGCCATAGCCTTGTGTTCCCCTGCCAGTGCCTGCTAAAGTTCATACCTAGCATTGAGGTTGTCAGTCGGACTGTTCCTTTGTATCCCCAGGGTCCAAGGCTCCCAATCTACCCGAAATTCACTGCCCGTTAATATCCCGTACATATATTTTATATCCTCTCATTACCTCATGACTACTACTGGGCTTTAATTACACCTTATTGTCATGATATTCAAACACACACATCATGATGGACACACTAACAGGCAAATCAGAGTACACAACACCACAACCAATCACAGACAAGAACACCAACCACATAAAAAGCACGAGCACGACACCTGGTGGTCAGTAGGTCTGGGGAGAAGGGAACAAGAAAGAGCTGTTAAAACACCACAAGCAGGGAGCCCCCCACGTGCAGAGTGCAAAGACCAAACTGTAAATAGTAAGTTTAAATAAAGAAGCGTTGTACCATATGCAACTGTGTTGGCTCATCTGTGTGTCAGAACACCCAACACCACATGGTACAGGAGTGGATCGATACCTGCCTACTAACCTGCCATTCTGGACATGGACCACACCGGCAAACCGCAGCCGATGCAAGTCACGGGGAACCTAGGCACCAACTGGAAGCTCTACAGGCAGCGATTTGACCTGTACATCCGTGCCACCGAAAAACAGAATGTCTCGGATGACTCGAAGATTGCAATGCTCCTCTTCTACGCAGGCCCGCACGCAACCGATGTCTTTAACTCACTGGTGTTCGAAGAAGGCGAAAACCAGGCCAAATATGACATGGTCATCCTCAAACTGGACCAGCACTTTCAAGTTGAAGTAAATGAAAGTTTTGAAAGATACATCTTTCAGCAACGCCTGCAAGGTGAGGAGGAGCTTTTTCAACCCTTTTTGACGCACCTCCGGATTCTAGCGCAGTCCTGCGGTTACGGCACCACTACAGAGTCCATGATCAGGGACCAGATTGTTTTTGGCGTTGCCTCTAGTGGCCTACGCCAGCAGCTTCTTAAAATGAAAAGCCTCACCTTAGCGTCTGCTGTGGAAGCCTGTGTCCTCCATGAAAATGCTACCTGCCGTTTTGCCCGATTTCAGGCGTCCGAGTTGGCACGGAGGGGGTCCCCAGCCGTCGAATCGGCAAGCCAGGCCGCCCACGACGTCGAACGCATCCAGGCCGTCGATTACTTCCCGACCCACGGCCCGGACGACAGCGGCCGCTTCCCGCGCTTTTCGCGGTCTCCCGCGCAGGTGCGCGCCAAAAATAATGGCCACAACGAGGGACGCACTGCGCAGGCGCGCCCACCGCAAGATCGCACTGCGCATGCGCAGTGGCGCAACGAACGCCGTGACGTCATGACGTGCGGCAATTGTGGAGGTCTACACTTAAAAGGGCAATGTCCTGCAAAAAACCGACAGTGCAACAGATGTGCCACGATGGGCCACTACGCAGCCCACTGTCGTGCGGCTCAACCCATGGATCCGGCGCATCCTCGACAACCTCGCAGACGAGTCAGGACCGTCCAGCCCACGCATCAAGACTTCCAGTTAAGTGATGCAGATGACCAGGATGCCTTCCGAGTTTCCGTCATTGATGTCAACAAGGTCAATGCCATCAATCCAGCCGATGAGTGGTGTGCCACCCTGACGGTCAACCGATCGCGCGTCGCCTTCCGTCTGGACACGGGCGCATCCGCCAACCTGATTGCTTACTCTGCAGTCCAGGCCATGAAGGTCAAACCACCCATCACACCATCCCGGCTTAAGATGGTTGACTATAACGGGAACGTCATCCCGTCCATAGGATCTTGCCAGCTACAGGTGACTCACAAGAGGTACACGGCCACACTCCCCTTCGAAGTTGTCGGCTCATCAAAGGACTCGTTACTGGGCGCACAGGCGTGTAAGGTCCTTCACCTGGTACAGCGCATTATGTCTCTCTCTCCAGATGAGATATCCGACTTCCCGGATGCTGAGTTCCACGCAAATCTCCATTCCCTCCTCGCTCACAACCAGGAGGTTTTTGAAGGCATGGGGACATTGCCACACACGTACAAGATTCGACTCAGACCGGACGCCATCCCTGTCGTTCACGCACCTCGCAGGGTTCCTGCGCCTCTCAAAGACCACCTCAAGGCACAACTGCAGATTCTTCAGGACCAAGGGGTCCTATCCAAGGTCACGGAGCCCACGCCATGGGTCAGCTCCATGGTCTGTGTAAAGAAGCCCTCTGGCGAGCTCCGTATATGTATAGATCCAAAAGATCTGAATAACAACATCATGCGGGAACACTATCCCATCCCGAAACGAGAAGACCTCACCAGCGAGATGGCGCGAGCCAAGATATTCACTAAATTGGATGCGTCCAAAGGATTCTGGCAGATCCAACTGGACCCGGCCAGCCGAAGACTATGCACATTCAACACCCCTTTTGGCAGATTCTGCTACAACCGGATGCCATTCGGCATCATTTCGGCATCTGAAGTATTCCACCGCATTATGGAGCAGATGATGGAAGGCATCGAAGGGGTACGTGTATATGTGGACGATATCATCATTTGGTCCACCACTCCGCAGGAACACATGCATCGTCTACGACGTGTCTTTACCCGCATACGACAAAATGGCCTGCGTCTCAACCGTGCGAAGTGTGCCTTCGGCCAGACGGAGCTGAAATTCCTCGGGGACCACATCTCAAGGTCCGGGGTCCGTCCCGATGCAGACAAGGTTAGCGCCATCACAGCCATGCCACGACCGGCTGACAAGAAGGCTGTCTTAAGATTCCTGGGCATGGTCAACTTCCTTGGGAAGTTCATTCCCAACCTGGCTTCTCATACAACAAATATGCGCCATCTCGTAAAAAAATCGACGGAATTCAACTGGCACCGATCGCATCAGCGGGAATGGGAGGAGCTCAAGCACAAACTGGTCACGGCACCAGTGCTGGCCTTCTTTGACACGACTCGCCCTACAAAGATCTCAACAGACGCCAGCCAATCTGGTATTGGAGCGGTACTCCTGCAAAAAGACAGCACGTCATCATGGGCCCCGGTTGCGTATGCCTCACGAGCCATGACCCCTACCGAACAGCGCTACGCGCAAATCGAAAAAGAATGCCTGGGCTTGTTAACTGGACTGGACAAGTTCCACGACTATGTGTATGGCCTGCCACGATTCACGGTCGAAACTGACCACCGCCCCCTGGTCAACATCATCAACAAAGACCTGAACGACATGACTCCTCGCCTCCAGCGCATCTTACTTAAACTCAGGAGGTACGATTTTGAACTGATCTACACTCCGGGGAAGGAACTCATCGTGGCGGACACTCTTTCCCGAGCAGTGAGCACACCACCAGATGCAGAGGGGTTCGTGCGTCAAATTGAGGCACACGTGACTCTGACAGCAGCAAATCTGCCAGCTGATGATCCTAGTCTGGCCCACATACGCGCAGAGACGGCGACTGACCCCCTTCTGCAGCGAGTGATGCGCCACATGACGGAAGGGTGGCTAAAAGGGCAGTGCCCCCAGTTTTATAATGTGCGAGATGATCTCACCAATATAGACGGGGTCCTTATGAAATCGCACAGGATCGTTATTCCGCACAGCGTGCGCCAGATGATTCTTCATCAACTACACGAAGGCCACTTGGGCGTCGAAAAATGCAGACGAAGGGCCCGGGAGGCGGTATATTGGCTGGGTATTAATGAAGACATAGCCAACATGGTGCTCAACTGCACAACCTGTCAGAGGTTTCAGCCGGCGCAACCTCCGGAAACACTTCTACCACACGAGATGGTGACGTCCCCCTGGGCGAAGGTGGGTGTTGACCTATTTCACGCGCTCGGCAGAGATTACATTGTTATTATAGACTACTTCTCAAACTACCCGGAAGTCATGCCTCTCCATGATCTGACGTCGTCCGCAGTCATTGGGGCCTGCAAGGAAACGTTTGCTCGCCATGGCATTCCAAGGACTGTCATGTCAGACAATGGACCTTGTTTTGCCAGCCGTGAATGGTCGTCCTTTGCCGCAGCATATGGTTTCACTCATGTGACATCCAGCCCTCTGCATCCACAATCGAACGGGAAGGCTGAAAAGGGTGTCCACATCGCCAAGCGGCTCCTGTGCAAGGCGGCTGATGCCGGATCGGACTTTAACCTTGCCTTGCTGGCCTATCGATCGGCCCCGTTATCCACGGGCCTCTCGCCAGCGCAGCTACTAATGGGTCGCTCCCTCAGGACGACGGTACCTTCCGTCCTGGCACCGACAACAGACCATGAGGCGGTTCTTCGGAACATGCAACTGCAGCGTGATCGCCAGAAAGGTCGGTATGACACACGAGCGACGGACCTGCCCCCCCTGTCCTCCGGAGACAAAGTACGCGTCCATCAACCGTATGGTGGCTGGTCAGCACCGGCCGAAGTCCTCCGACAAGTGGCTCCCCGCTCGTTCCTGGTTCGCATGCCGGATGGTTCCGTGCGTCGCCGCAATCGGCGCGCCCTTCGCCGACTTCCACGCTCACAGCCACACAGCACGCACACGCCAGATCCTCAACAGGCTTCCGAGGATGACTTTGTGGAGCTGCCGCACATCACGCCCTTTCCATCGCCACCCATGGCCATGCCTGCACAGCAGCCGGTGGTTCTTGATCCACCCTTGAGGCGGTCAACCCGAATTCGTCGCAAGCCCATTAGACTGGACTTATAATACAATTCATATGTTTAACAAGTTGCACAATTTTACATGATAACCTGTTGTTGTTTATCGTTCCAGATGTCGTCTGACTGGACAACTGTTCAAGTTTTTTTCTTCTTCTCTCGTTCGCATTTCTGTTATGTTATGGTACAACTTGATTCATGTGACGCACCCGACATCGCCCCATGTACATAGTTCCGTCATATGCACATGCTGCACACGGCACACACACACACTCTTAGATGCACTCACGTCACGATCATATTTATTACCACGTAGGCACATATCTTTGTAAAAAGGGGGGATGTCATGATATTCAAACACACACATCATGATGGACACACTAACAGGCAAATCAGAGTACACAACACCACAACCAATCACAGACAAGAACACCAACCACATAAAAAGCACGAGCACGACACCTGGTGGTCAGTAGGTCTGGGGAGAAGGGAACAAGAAAGAGCTGTTAAAACACCACAAGCAGGGAGCCCCCCACGTGCAGAGTGCAAAGACCAAACTGTAAATAGTAAGTTTAAATAAAGAAGCGTTGTACCATATGCAACTGTGTTGGCTCATCTGTGTGTCAGAACACCCAACACCACACTTATAGCAGGTGCTTGCCGTTGCTAAGCAACAGGAAATACTGAGGGTGAACATTAAAGTCAACAGCAAATATTTAAATTAGAAGAGGATGGATGACTGATGGGCATTTGCCGAATAGTTTGATTCTAGAGTCTTCAGTCATAGCGATATTGTTTGGGATGTGTCCTGATCATTTAGTCTGCTTTAGCAGCCACCCCCTACCCTTCTCGATGACCAGCTCCAAAGTAAACGCAGAATTGCTGCTGGGAGCCCCATGAAGAAAATGTTTAATTGGACTGGAACTTGGGGTCAGTGCCAATTTTGTTGGGTCAGCAGAGACCTTTCTCCTACATACCCGCCCTGGCAAATTCATTGGTCTGGAGAACCTAGGCTTGCTTTAGTTGATTGTTTTAGACAATTGAATTCATGTCTGGATTTTTAAATAAAGCATCCATTGTCAATCAAGCCTTAAAACGCCCGTTGTCAACACAGTTTATTTGTTAAGAATCAGCGTTACTGCCTCAGAGGCATTACCTCTAAACATCTTCACGAGGTTACATTTCTGTCATACCAAGCCCTTGCACAACAATACAAAGTGCCAAGTTAAAGCTCCCTACAGGATGATGTAATGTGTTAAGGATTCTCAGGCGCGTTTCTGTTGCCAGGTGTGGTCCCAGTTAGCATTTTATTTATTGTAACAGAATCAGACTGAATGAATTTGTAGCCCATTTGCCACGGTTGATAACAAATTTCTAACTTCACAAATCTGTCTTTCTGGTGATGGCTTTGATCCCCTTTTTGTGAAACTGTCGTGCTCTATTAAACACGATTTATAATCAAATGAACTTCAGCACTACAGGAAGCTACTTAATTCACCAAACTTGGATCGTAAAATCAAGGCAAAATACTGCGGATGCTGGAAATCTGAAATAAAAGCAGAAAATGGTGCGAAGAGTCAGCAAGTCTGGCAGCACCTGTGGAGAGAGGAACAGAGTTAACGTTGTGAGCCAGTATGAAGCTGTTTCAGAGCTGACTCAAAATGTTAACTCTGGGCCGCGATCTACCAGCTTTATTGCGCCCGAACGGCGGCACGGCAGGTAGATGCCGGGAGAGCCCCCTTCTGGGATCCACCCGGTTTGCCATGCCTCGCGAGGCCTAATGCGATCTCGAGATGTCGCTATCTGAATTCTGCCCACAGTGGGCGGGATCACTATCTGGCAAATCTGCATATTAGAGCCAGACAGCTAGTCTCACTCTAATCCGCGCTCGCCTGATCTACCGAGGCCCTGTGATCGAATCCCTTCGCCTCGGAGGCTGCGGGCGAGTGCCATTCAATGCTGGTCCCCACAAATGGGAACCAGACGGACACTTAGGGGGGTCTCTCAGGGGATTGGAGGCCTTCTGAGTAGGATGGCACCCCAGCACTGCTGGTACCACCCAAGCATCTTGGCACTGCCAGCCTGGCACAGGCACCATGGCAGTGCCATCTGGGTGCCAGCCTTGCACTGCCATGTTGTCCAGGTTGCACTGTCAGGGTGCCAGGCTGGCAGTGCCAAGGTACCAGGCTGGCATTTTTTCCACGGCAGGGATCGGGCCCGGGGGGTGCTCTGATTGTGTGAGGTGGGGTGCAGGAGGGCTCGAGGACCCCCTTATAGATGAGTTGGGGATTTGGGCGGTGGTTTGAGGGTCATGTCAGGGGGGTCAAGAGATCAGGGCGCCATTTAAAAATGGCATTACGATCTCTTCCTGCACTGAAGAGTTCCAGCGAGCGAAGCTCCTCATTGCAAGACTAAGTACAGCCTGGGTGGGGCATTTCCTGCTGAGGCCCCGAATTACAACAAAGTCCCAGTCGGTAGAATGGTATTTCTTGCCGCTGCGAGCGCCGGGAAACATCCGGCTAAACATGCTCGTCACGGGACTTTATTGCAATTTGGTTAGATTGCGGCCTCCGTTTCTCCCTCCACAGATGCTGCCAGACCTGCCCAGTTTATACAGCATTTTTGTTTTTTTACTATGCTTGGGTCCTAGACCATAATTTAAACTTCTATTGTAATCATAACCTCCCTTTATATCTACACTCCAAAAGTACTTTACTGGTTGTCAGCAAATTTGGGATATCTGTTGTATAGATACATATTTATATATCTGATGCTGTGTAAAAGCAAGTCTTTCTTTATCTCCTTCCTTTTTCTCCAATTTTCTCTCTCTCTCTTTTCTATTCATTTTCTATTATAGGAGCACTGAATGTATAATTTCTCGATTTGACAGAAAGAAGGAATTCTTGGAATTTATAACCTTATCCATGGTTCTCAGAACTGTCCTCCCAAAGTTCTTGCTTGATAACCAGTGCATTCAACATCCAGTGGCCAATATACCTGGGCCATGGAATGTACTATTACCTTGGAGGGAAAATTGGCATAGGCCCTGCAGGTGGAAGGAAACAGTCACCTGACTTACAGACTGCTGCACTCTCCAGCCATAATGCAGTGCGGTTCTGTCCTCCGACCTCAGTTCTAATCAATTCCTGCTGTTGTGTTTTTAAATGCAGTGACTACTAAATGATGGACCCATTCTACCATATTGGATCAAACCAATATTCGAAGAAAAGAATGGGAGGAGGGATTTATTTTTGGCTGAAGCAGAAGATATAATGTTTGCTGAACTACCAAGCTATGTGGAACAGGGAGGTTCTCAAGTCTGAGTTGGGGCCTTATCAGCAGCAGCATGGACCCTACAATTGGCCACAGAAGTTCTGGAGAAGAGCCTTGATCGACTTGTAACGTTGGCCGGAATCTCCTGGTCCCAGCTGCAATGGGAAGCTTGGCCTGTGACGGAACTTAATTTGGCATGACGTCAAAAATAAGTGTCCCGACGACAGGATGAGCTTTTGCAATGAGGTTCTCGGCCAGGTCAAGTTAGTTTCCCGACAAACAATGTTGAGAAGCTCTTTTGCATGTATTAGCATGCCATGCTTGCTCATTAAAAGGCCAGCTCAACAGAATTAAATTCCCCCTTCAAATTAAGTTCCCGCCAGTCAGAAATTAGAATGTTCACATTTATGACAGCATAGAGGTGGTGTGCACCTGGCAAGGCTGATGTCCTCCACCACTTGGAAGTGAGTAGTCGATGCTTTGGCCTTTCTGGGGATTGCTCTCAAATCTCGGCCTCTTGATTGAGTTTGTCTGCTGATAGGCCAAGCTGCATGATAGCTGGACATCCCCAGTGTTCGACGGATGGATCTGGCCACGCTGTCGTGGAACGTTCCAAGTAGTTTGACCGTGCCATACCACCTGTCCATAGTGGAACATTTTGTGCTGAAAGCCACCCTTAACCACAAGTCCATCAAGCAGTGGTCTGCACATAACATCCTCGAGGCCCTGCAGGAAATGGAGACAGTGGATCCTGATGGATGGTTTCCTGAGCAGACTGTCAGCATTTGACATAATGCCTCATGGCCAGATCTTTCAAACAAACACCAAGACGTATCATGCTGGTGGTGAGAAGGGCACTCCCTGTCAAATCCTTCATGGACGAGCACAGTATCTGAACCATTGTGCGCTACCCTCAAAGAGGCAGTTGCATAGTAAATGTAACTGTGCCTTTGCAAAGAAGATTTGGAAGGGCAGCACGGTGGCACAGTGGTTAGCATTGCTGCCTAAGGCGCTGAGGACCCGGGTTCGAATCCCGACCCTGGGTCACTGTCCATGTGGAGTTTGCATTTCCTCCCCGTGTCTGCGTGAGTTTCACCCCCACAAACCCCCCAAAAAACATGTGCAGGATAGGTGGATTGGCCACGCTAATTTGCCCCTTAATTGGAAAATATAATTGGGTACTCTAAAATTTAAAAAAAGAAAAAAAGATTTGGAGAAAGATGCAATGGTACTGTTGATGTTCATCCCAAGCAGCTCCATGGCGCAGGTCTCTATGTTCTATACGGGCTGTTCGCAGGGATGAACACTGAGACAAACATCAACTGCTGCTGCAAGATCATCTTGCTGAAAGATGTTGTTTTGTCTACCCAAAATTTGTTGATCTTCCAGTACAAAGAGTTGTCCTCGACGGAGGACTAGCATATTCCAAGGTCCAGGACCACGTGCTGAGGGATGCACTCAAGCTTGAAGCAGCGCTGCCATGGCGCAATGGGGAAAGGTCACTGTGGGTAAGACCTTTCAACCAATGCACACTGAGGGGCTGGTAACTGTGTAGAACCCCTCGGACTGGAAGCTTTCGTTGACTGGATAGTAAATGTAACTGTGTTGAGCACCTCCGAGTGCATCATGACCTAGGCATATAATTTGAACTGTATTGTAATGAAACTAATGAAATGTTTGTAATTTTCTCATTACAGTGTTGAAACACCTCAGAGTGCATTTTGACCTTTGTAGAAAATGTGAATATCATTGCACTTTCCTGCTATTCCAATTTGAAATGTTTTGTAATGTTTCTTTCAGATCTTGGAAGGAATTGAGTAGACACTGCGTAAGCATTGCAATTGACAGTATTCAATCCTGATCAGTTGTATTCCCATTTTCTGTGATGATAAAAGGGTGGTAGAACACTCAATTCTCGGGTTGCTAGCTGTAGCTTCCATAGTAAATTGCCAGGAGGTCTTGCGGAAGTGTGACTCAGCTGGTTTCGCTTATTTTTTGCAAAACAATGCTGAAGCCTCTAGTCAATGCTTCCTCATTCAAACTGACTTTGTTCAGGAACTGAGCAAAGAAAGATCTGAACGTCTATCTCTCCTTCCCCTATTGCACAGAAGATTGGACCTTATTGCACCTTGTTGCTGATTTCATTTTATTTTGACAGTCTCAATTAATGATGCTCTCTTGTGACAGTGTGATGTTCTTCTGCGCCATTTTCTCTTGTACAGTTTGTGGATAACAACTCCCAAGTACCAATACTGTTACTAAATGGAAAAATTCTATTTTTAAAAATAAATTTAGAGTACCCACGCAGACACGGGGAGAATGTGCAAACTCCACACAGACAGTGACCCAGGGCCGGGATCCACCCCGGGTCTTCAGCGCCGTAGGCAGCAGTGCTAACCACTGCACCACCTTGCCACCCAGGAAAAATTCTATTTTTAATAAAGTCAGCTGTCTCAGACCCAATTAAATTAGCAGGTTTATAATGAAGGAGATAAGTAATTATTCTGGGCACCAAGTTGACATGGTTGCCACCTTCCCATATTGGGTGCAAACTAAACAAATCAAAATGTGTAATGAATTAAGTTTACTACTTAAGTTTTATTTATTATTAAGCTAATTTCCTGCCAAAATTGGACCTGCCTAGGTCTTGCACTTTGGTCCAGAATCATTGCCATGGATTTTACTTACATAGCTTTTCCTTTACTTCTTGAGATCACAGACTGAAGTCTTTTGTAAAATGTGTTTATGGGGAGCTCATCTGGAATTGTCCAAGTGAAAAGAAAATATTTATGTAACTTTGTAACACATTCCTGTGATAGGCTGTATTGTGATAATGAAGTGGCGACAAATTGAAAATAAACTTGGCACTTTAAATATCCAAATTAAAGCAATTGGGTTATTTTTAAATACGATGGACAGCTTATTGTTCCTGATTCACAAGACAAAGATTACGAGGACTTTAAACTTCAATGCACAAATGATGCTCGATAAAAAGCTGGATAAATTCAAGTCTGACAGCATCCGAGGAGAAAGAAACACAATTAAAGTTTTGAGTGTATATGACCCTTCTGCAGAACTGGAAAGGTTTAGAAATGTGCGGAGTTACTTAAATATTGGTTTGCTTCTGAAGCAGAAAGGATATGATCCCAAGTTTTAAAATGCGGATTTTCGGTGGTGACATAGGTGGAGGTTACACGTTGGGTGTCTCCTGCTAGAGCTTCTTGTTGTTGGCCCTTTATACCCAGTTTTTGGGGGACAATTTTGGATGATTAGGTGTTGCAAAGTGTGAAGAAGTGTAGAACGTCGAAGTTCCAGAAGAAGAATCAGAGGAAGAAGGGGGCGAGCGAATGTCCACGGCAAGCTCGGATGTGAGTCCAGCAGGAGGGAAGATGGCAGGAAACTTGCCAAGTGGGGCTGCGCCCATTACAGTGGATAAGCTGGCCAAAGTGATGGCAGGGAAGTTTGAGCTGCTGTTCTCTCAGCATTTTGATATGCATCGGAAAGAGATGATGACCTCGCTCAAGGAGTGGGTGGGTGAGACTCTTGCCCCATTACCTGAGGCTTTGGTTAAGATGTCGACAGTGGTATGGGAGCAAGGAGAGGCGTTGAAGGGGTGGAGGAGGCTTTGTTGCAACACAGCGACCAGTCCACCTCAATGGGTGAGAAGCTGCAGAGGGTGGTGGAGAGCAATGAAGGGCTCAGAGCCAAAATGGAGGACCTGGAGAACAGGTAACAAAGACAGAATCTAAGGATCATGGGACTGCCTGAGGGGATGAAGGACCGGAGGCCAAAGGAGTACTTTGCCGAGATGTTCGCTAAGTTGATGGGGGGAGAGAAGGAGGACCCCTCCCTCTACAAGTTGGACAGGGCCCACCGGTCACTCTGGCTGAAGCCAAAGACGAATGAGCCACCCAAGGCTGTGAGGTCTGTTTCCACAGTTATCAGATGAAGGCGAAGGGATTGAAATGGGCGAAGCTAAAACGAGAGGTGAGGTGGGAAGGCGTTGGTATTTGGATATACCAGGATCTCTCAGCGGAGCTGACGAGAGGGCGGGCAGCCTTTGGCCGGGCGAAGGGGGCAATGATACAAGACTAATGTGATGTTTGGGATGGTCTACCTAGCGAAGCTGAGGGTGACGCACAACTCTAAGGACGTCTACTTTGAGACGGTGGGGGTGCTGGGACTAAAATGAGTTTGGATTTGGTGGTGTTGATCTTTCCCCTTTGGTTTTTTTTCTATAGCTTTCTACACTTTTTAAAAATGTTTTTGTTGGTTTTTGTTCTTATGCTTAATGTTTTAGTTAGGAAGGGACGGTTTTGAGGTTGGTAATGACCAGCTGGGATTTGATGGGTTTCCTTTGGGTCTGAGGGATTATTGGGTGGGAAGTTTAGAAGGTATGGGTGTGGGAGGATTTGGTGGTGGTTTGGTTTTCTGAGTGTGGGATGAGGCTCTCGCATGGGGCCACTTCGCTAGCAAACATAAGTTGGCTGCTGCATGGGAGTGAGGTGGGGGGAAGGCAGGATCATTGGAACATGCATGGACAAGTTTCAATGGGCCTGGGCGTTGTGAAGGGTGGGAGAATGGGGATGAAACTAGGGAAGGTGTTCTTGTGAGGAAATGGTTGGGGATTTTTGGGAAGGGGGAGAGGGTTAGTGATGACGGTGAGTAGGGATAGGGCTGCTGGCAGACCCAGATTTTTGTATCAAAATGGAGAAGGCAGACTGCATGGTGGCGCAGTGGTTAGCACTGATGCCTCGCAGTGCAGAGGACTCATATTCGATCACGGCCCCGGGTCACTGTCCGTGTCTGCGTGGGTCTCACCCCCATCCCCACAACCCAAAGATGTGCAGGGTAAATGAATTGGCCACGCTAAATTGCCCCTTAATTTGACAAAAAATGGAGAAGGTGATTGAGGATTACATCGGGTTCAATAGGAATGGGGAGGTCTCGCTGTCAGTGGTATGGGAAGCATTGAAGGCAGGAGTGAGGGGTGAGGCCATCTCGTTTAAGGGGCATAGGTGGACAGGGAGACAAGGGAGGAACAGCATCAGGTGATAGAGGAGATTTTGAAGGTAGACGGGAGGCCCGCGGAGGATCTGCGCCGGGTCTTCTGATGACGAGGAAGCAGCCACAGGCGAGGTTTGATCTTCTGTCCACAGGAAAGGCGGTTCAGCAGCTGAGGCAGGCCGAGGGGAGTTGTGTATGGGGAGAAGGTCAGCCGCCTGTTGGCAGGCTAGCTCCGTCGGCAAGCAGCTGCGAGAGATTGTTCAGGTCAGGGAAGGGACGGGAAAGCTGGTGGTGGCACCGGAGCAGGTGAACAAAATTTTTGAAGAATTCTACAGGGATTTGTATAAGTCGGAGCCTCCGGAGGATGAGTCAAATATGAGGGAGTTCTTGGGGCGATTGGAGTGTCCTGAAGCAGAAGAGGAGGAGAGGGTAGGGTTGGAAGAGCCAGTTGGGGTGGAGGAAGTGCAAGTAGCGATAGGGTGAATGCAGACAGGCAAGGCACTGGGGCCGAATAGTTTCCTGGTGGAATTTTACAAAAAATTTAAGGATACGTTGGCACTGCTGTTGGTGGAAATGTTTGAGGACATGATGGTTAGGGGGCCATTACCACAGACAATGGGTCAGGCATCCATTTAGTTGCTGCTTGTGAAGGACAAGGATCCGGTGGAGTGTGGCTCTTACAGGCCCATATCTCTGTTGACAACAGGATAAGGGTTGATATTGAGGACAAGGGCAGCACGGTAGCACGGTGGTTAGGACAGTTGCTTCACAGCTCCAGGGTCCCAGGTCCAATTCCCGGTTTGGGTGACTGTCTGTGTGGAGTCTGCACGTTCTTCCCGTGTCTGCTTGGGTTTCCTCCGGGTGCTCCAGTTTCCTCCCACAATCCAAAGATGTGCAGGTTAGGTGGATTGGCCACGCTAAAATTGCCCTTAGTCACCAAAAAAGGTTGGGTATGGTTGCTGAGTTACGGGGTTGTGGGGATAGGGTGGAGGCGTGGCCTTAAGTAGGGTGCTCTTTCCAAGAGCTGGTGCAGATTCGATGGGCCGAATGGCCTCCTTCTGCACTATAAGTTCAATGATTCTATGATATGAATGTGGATGCAAGATATTGGTAAAGGTGCTGGCACGTAGGTTAGAGGAGTGCCTTCCGAACGTGATTGGGGAGGATCAGACGGGGTTCAAAAGGGCAGGCAGTTGTCGTCAAATGCGCAACGCTTTGGAAGGGAGACGGAGGTGGTCATGGTGCTGGATGCGGAGAAGGCGTTTGATTGGGTGGAGTGGAGGTATTTTTTTGCGGTGTTGGAGAGGTTTAGGATTGGGCCTAAGTTTGTGGCATGGGTGAAATTGTTCCGATGGCGGCATGTGAATAAGCGAAATGAATTCAGGGCACTTTACGTTGCACAGAGGAACAAGGCATGCCCCATGTCCCCCCTTCAATATGCACTGGCAATAGAGCCCTTGGCCCTGCTGGAGTTGCAGGTGGGAGTGGGGTGGTTTTTTTTGGGATGGAGGTCAGCTTCTTTATCCTGTGCCTCGGTTGGCTGGGGGATCTAATGGAGTTCCTGCATTTAGAGAGGGTGAAATATTCCCTAAGAGGGGCGAATGAGAGGTTCCACAGAGATGGAGTTTGTTTATTCTGCATTTTGGAGAACTAATTACCGACAACTGTTAGGGGGGGCGGAGGGAGGGGTGAGAAGGTGGATTGGGGGGGGGGGGGGGTTATTTTTGTGTTGTGCTTTTCAAATGTTGAAGTGTTAAAAACCTGAATAAAAGCAGGTTTAAATGCTGCCGGTTTCAGGTAACATAGACTGAAAGGTTGGTTCATATTTGAACACGAGTTTATTAAACTCTGGCTTTTATTTGCCCTAGAGCGAGCTATACCACCTTGTGTTATCTGGGAGGGTAGGTGTTAGTTTACATAGCCAAGGGCTAAAGCATAATAACAGGGTTTAGGGTAATGTCATTGTTTTGCAATTAAGGCTAGTAATCTAGAGATTTGGGCTAATAATCCATAGAATGCAAATTCAAATCCTACTATGGCCATTTGAAAATGTGAATTTAATTTCAGAAAGTCGGAAGATTGTCAGTAAAAACATGGGGCAGGATTCCCGACCCCCCGGCGGGACGGAGAAACTCCGGGGGCGGCGTAAATCCCGCCCAGCCGCCCCGCGATATTCTCCGGCCCCCCAAAAAGCTCGACGACGTGAATCGTGCCGCGCGCCTCGGAGAATGTCGGGGACCGGCGCGACGCAACGGGCCCCGGGGCCGCCCCAATTCTCCGGCCTGGATGGGCCGAAATCCCGCCGACTTGACCACAGGTCACGCCGGCATAAATCAAACCACTTGTTTAACGGCGTCAACCAGTCGTGCTTGGGGGGGGGGGGGTTTAGGGGGGGGGGGTTTGGAGGGGAGGGGCTGGGGGTTGGTGGGGGAGGGGGCTGGGGGGGGAGAGAGGGGGGGGTGCCGGGGAGGGTGAGTGATGGAGAGGGTGTGTGCCGGAGAGGAGGGGGTGGGGGGGCCGGGGAGGGTGAGTGATGGAGAGGGTGTGTGCCGGAGAGGAGGGGGTGGGGGGGCCGGGGAGGGTGAGTGATGGAGAGGGTGTGTGCCAGTGAGGAGAGGGGTGGGGGGGCCGGGGAGGGCGAGTGATGGAGAGGGTGTGTGCCGAGGAGGAGATGGCGCGCTTGGTGAGGGCGAGTGATGGAGAGGGTGTGTGCCAGTGAGGGGGAGGAGAGGGGGGGGTGTTGGGGAGGGTGCGTGCTGGGGAGGAGAGGGGGGGGAGTTGGGGAGGGTGCGTGTCGGGGAGGAGAGGGGGGGATGGGATTGGGGAGGGCGCGTGCCGGGGAGGAGAGGGGCGGGCGGGGGGGGGGGGGGGGGGGCGGTGGTTGGGGCGGGTGCGTGTCGGGGAGGAGAAGGGGGTTGGGGAGGGTGCGTGCAGGGGAGGAGAGGGGGGGGTTGGTTGGGGAGGGTGTGTGTCGGGGAGGAGAAGGGGGGGGTTGGGGAGGGTGTGTGCTGGGGAGGAGAAGGGGGGGGTTGGGGAGGGTGTGTGCTGGGGAGGAGAGGGGGGGGGGGTTGGAAAGGGTGCGTGCCGGGGAGGAGAGGGGGGGGTCGGGGAGGGTGCGTGCCGGGGAGGAGAGGGGGGCGTTGGGGAGGGTGCGTGCCGGGGAGGAGAGGGGTGGGCGGGGGGGCGGTGGTTGGGGAAGGTGCATGCCGGGGAGGAGAAGGGGGGGTTGAGGAGGGTGCGTGCCGGGGAGGATAGGGGGGCGTTGGGGAGGGTGCGTGCCGGGGAGGAGAGGGGTGGGCGGGGGGGGCGGTGGTTGGGGAGGGTGCATGCCGGGGAGGAGAAGGGGGGGTTGGGGACGGCGCGTGCCGGGGAGGAGAGGGGGGGGGGGGTGATTGGGGAGGGTGCGTGCCGGGGAGGAGAGGGGGGGCCGGGGGAGGGAGAGTGATGGAGAGGGAGTGTGCCGGGGAGGAGATAGGTTGGTGGTGGTGTCACGCCCGATGAGGCCCCATGTGTACCGGCCCCGCTCGTCGTACCAGGACCTCACGAACCGGGCATACAGGAGGAGACTCCGGATGAGCCATGAAACCATGGCACACATCTGCCACCTGATGGCACCGGGTGGCACTGGCGGGGGACACCCTCTCCCCGTGGCCGTCAAGATTATGGTGGCCCTGAACTTCTATGCCACGGGGTCATTCCAGGCCCCGAGTGGGGACCTGTCCGGCATCTTGCAGGCATCGGTGCATCGGTGCAGTGACAGACGCCCTTTCTGCCATTGCGGACCGCTACATCCAGTTCCCTGTGCACCGGGCCAGCCAGGATGCCCGGGCAGCGGGCTTCGCTGCGGCGGCCGGGATGCCCATGTTCCAGGGGGTGATCAATGGGATGCACGTCGCCGTGCGGCCACCTGCAGATAACAGGGCCGTGTTTACGAATGGGTAGGGGACCTATTCCGTGTGACCACTGCATGAGGATCCTGCACGTCTGCGCCCGGTACCTGGGCAGTGTACATGACTCATTCGTATTGGCGCAATCTTTCATCCCCACCATGTTCTTATTTTTTAAAATAATTTTTATTAAAGGTTTTCATGAAATATCAATAACAAAATGAGAAAGAAAAAATAACCCAACAGGGTTAAGTCATCCCCACCATGTTCGAGGGACGCCCCCCCCCCCCGACTGAGGGGCTGGTTGCTGGGCGACAGGGGTTACCTGTTGTGGTTGTGGCTGATGACGCCTATATGGAGGCCACAGACAGACGAGGAGAACCGCTACAACGATGCTCAGCGACCAGGGGTGTGATAGAGAGGTGCTTTGGGCTGCTGAAGATGCGCTTCAGGTGCCTGGACCGCTCTGGAGGGGCCCTCCTGTACCCGCCAGATAGGGTCAGCTGCATCGTTGATGTCTGCTGCGTCCTGCACACCAGAGCCCAGCAGAGGGGCGATGTGCTGCAGGCAGAGGAGGGGAAAGTGGAGGAACTGCAAGATGAGGGGCAGACCCACCCAACATCAACCACCCTCACCCCACCCACCCAACACCAACCACCCTCACCCACCCATCCAATACCAACCACCCGCACCCCACCCGCATGCACACCACCCCTCCATTGCACATCCACCTGCGGCACAACGGGATGGGCTCACACGGTCGCCGGTGGAAGCGTGTCTATTGCAGGCCATGGAGGATGATGACAACCCGCTCTGCGATGAGCTCTGGGCTCTACATGTTTGGACAATGTCTGACCCATGGACCGTCCCTGCATGCGGCCGGGACACTGCAGCGCATGGTCCCGGCGTCTGCCCGGGGGGGGGGGGGGGGGGGGGGGGGGGGTGGCGGCGAGGGCGACCCGGGGGGAGGGGGACACACACACACTCACCTGAGGCCGACGTTCTATCACCCTCACACACCCACTGGCGCTCACCTCACACCACACCCCCGCACGCATCGGACAGAGCACAAAGGCAGCTTCTGTGGGTGTGAAAGTGATTTTCATAACAAACAGTTCATACACGTGCCCTAGCCCCAGACTAATCTGTGCCCTACACCCGTGCCAATTAACTCGGTGTCTAATTTTTTGGCCTTACCGGCCCAATGACTACGTCTAGATGGTTCCCTAGACGGTGCAACAGAACTGGAGGTGGACTCCTGTGATTCCTGCCCTGTGACTAGGGACCCCTTTGGTGGCTGTTTCCTGCGGCGGCCTGGCCTAGATGGGCCAGGCTGTGGCTTGGGCTCGGGCGACTGGGATGGCGAGCTGCCGACCTGTCCTGCCTGTTGCCCACCAGATGCACCTGGGACAAAAGGGAGGTGGGGGTCCGAGGTGTTGTGGTGATCCGGGACCTCCCCTACAGGGGGATCCAGCACCTCCTCCTCCCTCGTGGGTCCGATGGCCCCCGGGCCTCTACATGGGTCGGGGATGCGAATGGACCAAGCACCCGACGATGCCCCGACACCTGGCGCTGCCAGTCCTGGAGGCCCGTGCTGGTATCAACAAGGGTCTGCAGGTTTGCAGGCATGGAGTTCAGGGAGTTGGCCATCCCTGTCTGTGTCTGGGCGATGCCGGCCAGCACCTGGGCAATGGCGCCGATGCCCTCAGCGATGGCCTGCAGAGACTGGGCCATGGCCTGCAGAGACTGGGCTATGGCCTGCTGAGACTGGGCCATGGCATTGAGCGCCTCTGCGATCTGCTGCTGGCTCTGGCTCATGGCTGCCTGTGAGAGGGCAGCCATGTCCTGGGCAACGGACGCTGCCTGCATGGAAAGCCCCAGGCCTTGCATACTGCGACCCATGTCTGACACCATTGCACGCATCGCCACCACCGCGGACGCCACCCGTGCGGTATCAGCCTGGGTGGCGTGCATGACCGGCACCACTAACTGCTCCTGCACGCGGGTGGACTCCTCCACCTTCGTCTGCAGCTGCCGCAAGCCGGCCGTCACCCCCTTCGGTCGCCCCTTCATCCGTGCCTGCATCGGGTCTATGGGTGGGTGTGATAACTCCAGGAACCCGGGACCCGTCTGGGCGGCAGATGGTTGCCTGCGCCGGGCTGCCCTCTGACCGCCCGGCCCCTTGGCTGCTCCTACCTCCACCTGCTGTACTGGGACGGCTGTGTTGTGCACACCAGTTAGTGTCCCAGATGCCTCACGCTAAAGTGCCCAACCGAGGTGAGTGTCTCTGCAATGGTGGAGGGTGTAGGAGATAGCAGTGGCGTAATGGCGTGCTCCTCATCCGACTCGAAGTCCGGGGTCCCCTGGGGTGGTGATTCCTGTCCATCCGTCCCCTGTGTGTGGGTGTCATGTGCATCAGTGTCCTGGGCGTCCGTGTCCTGTGTGTTAGGGTCCTGTGTGTTAGGTCTTGTGTGTCGGTGTCTTGTGCATCAGTACCCTGTGCGTCAGTGTCCTGTGCGTCAGTGTCCTGTGTGTTAGGGTCCTGTGTGTCAGCGTCCTGTGCGTCAGTGTCCTGTGCGTTAGGGTCCTGTGCGTCAGTGCCCTGTGCGTCAGTGTCCTGTGTGTTAGGGTCCTGTGTGTTAGGGTCCTGTGTGTCAGTGTCCTGTGCGTCAGTGTCCTGTGCGTTAGGGTCCTGTGCGTCAGTGCCCTGTGCGTCAGTGTCCTGTGCGTCAATGTCCTGTGTGTTAGGGTCCTGTGTGTCAGTGTCCTGTGCGTCAGTGCCCTGTGCGTCAGTGTCCTGTGTGTTAAGGGCCTGTGTGTTAGGATCCAGTGTGTCGGTGTCCTGTGTGTTAGGGTCCTGTGTGTTAGGGTCCTGTGTGTCAGTGTCCTGTGCGTCAGTGTCCTGTGTGTTAGGGTCCTGTGCGTCAGTGTCCTGTGTGTCAGTGTCCTGTGCGTCAGTGCCCTGTGTGTCAGTGCCCTGTGCGTCAGTGTCCTGTGTGTTAAGGGCCTGTGTGTTAGGATCCAGTGTGTCGGTGTCCTGTGTGTTAGGGTCCTGTGTGTTAGGGTCCAGTGTGTCGGTGTCCTGTGTGTTAGGATCCTGTGTGTTAGGGTCCTGTGTGTCAGTGTCCTGTGTGTCAGGGTCCTGTGTGTCAGGGTCCTGTGTGTTAGGGTCCTGTGTGTTAGGATCCAGTGTGTCGGTGTCCTGTGTGTCAGGGTCCTGTGTGTCAGGGTCCTGTGTGTTAGGGTCCTGTGTGTTAGGGTCCTGTGTGTCGGTGTCCTGTGTGTCAGCGTCCTGTGCGTTAGTGTCCTGTGTGTTAGGGTCCTGTGTGTTAGGGTCCTGTGTGTCGGTGTCCTGTGTGTCAGGATCCTGTGTGTCAGTGTCCTGTGTGTCAGTGTCCTGTGTGTTAGGGTCCTGTGTGTCGGTGTCCTGTGTGTCAGGGTCCTGTGCGTTAGTGTCCTGTGCGTCAGTGTCCTGTGTGTCAGTGTCCTGTGTGTCGGTGTCCTGTGTGTCAGGGTCCTGTGTGTCAGGGTCCTGTGTGTAAGGGTCCTGTGTGTCTGTGTGTCAGGGTCCTGTGTGTCAGGGTCCTGTGTGTCAGTGTCCTGTGCGTCAGTGCCCTGTGCGTCAGTGTCCTGTGCGTCAGTGTCCGGTGCGTCAGTTTCCTGGTCGGCTGCAGCGGGGGCCTGTTGCTGTGGCCGCCGTACTCTTCGCTGGGTGTGGCCCACCAGCGTCGCCACACTCGCACTAGATGTGGGCAGCATCCGCCTGGTGCTCCGGGTTTGTCCCTGGCTCGTGGCCGCCCTGGAACGTCCTGGGGGTGGCGTCCGCCTGGTGCTCCGGGTCTGTCCATGGCTCGTGGCTGCCCTGGAAAGTCCTGGGGGTGTCGTATGCTTGATGGGCCGGGTCTGGCCCCCCTTCCCCATATCACCCTTCTCCCATATCCCCACTTACCCCATATCCCTCCTTCCCCCATAACCCCCCATATCCCCATTCTCCCTATCCCCCCTTCCCCCACATATCCTCCTTCCCCCATATCCCCCTTCCCACATATCCCCTCTTCCCCACATCCCCTTTCCCCATATCCCCATTCTCCCGATCCCACCTTGCTCCACATATCCCCCTTCCCCCATGCCCCCCTTCATCTATTTCCCCTTCCCCATATCCCCCTTCCCCTATATCCCCCCATATCCCCTTCTCCCTACCTCCCCTACCCATATCCCCCTTCCCCTATATCCCCCTGTCCCCATATCCCCCTTCGACCATATCCCCCCATATCCCACTTCCCCCATATCTCCTTCCCCAAATCCCCCCATATCCCACTTCCCCCATATCCCCCTTCCCCCATATCCCCCTTCCCCCATACACCCTTCCCCATATCCTCCCTTCCCCTTATCCCCCTTCCCCTTATCCCCCCGTCCCTCATATCCCACTCCCCCCATATCCCCTTCCCCATATCCCCCTTCCCCCTTATCCCCCATCCCCCATATCCCACTTCCCCATGGGGATGTGGGGGAAAGGTGGATATGGGGGAAGGGGGATATGGGGGATATTAGTGGAGGGGGATATGGGGGAAGTGGATATGGGGGAAGGAGGATATGGGGAAGCGGGGATATGGGGGAAGGGTGGATATGGGGGAAGACGGATGGGGAGAAGGGAGATATGGAAAAAGGGGGATATGGGGAAGGGGATATGGGGAAGGGGATATGGGGAAGAGGGATGTGGTAGAAGGGAGATATGGGGAAAGGGTATATGGGAAGGGGGTATGGGGGAAGGGGGATACGGGGGAAGGGGATATGGGGAATGGGGGATATGGGGAACGGGGATATGGGGCAAGGGGGATATGGGGAAAGGTAATATGGGGAAGTGGGATATGGAGGATGGGGATATGGGGAAGGGATATGTGGGAAGGGGGTCATGGTGAAGGGGGATATGGGCAAGGGGGATATGGGGAAGATGGGATATGGGGAAGGAGAATTGGGGTTATGTGGGATATGGAGGATGGGGATATGGGGAAGGGATATGTGGGAAGGGGGTCATGGTGAAGGGGGATATGGGCAAGGGGGATATGGGGAAGATGGGATATGGGGAAGGAGAATTGGGGTTATGTGGGATATGGAGGATGGGGATATGGGGAAGGGATATGTGGGAAGGGGGTCATGGTGAAGGGGGATATGGGCAAGGGGGATATGGGGAAGATGGGATATGGGGAGGGGGATATGAGCAAGGGGGATATGGGGAAGGGGGAATATGGGGCAAGGGGGATATGGGGAAAGGTAATATGGGCAAGGGGGATATGGGGGAAGGGGATATGGGGGAAGTGGGGATTTGGGGGAAGGGGATATGGGGAAGAGGGAAATGGGGGAAGGGGGGATATGGTGACGGGGATGGGGAAGGGAGGATATGGGGAAGGGGATATGGGGAAAGGGGGATATGGGGAAGGGGGGTATGGGGGAATGGGGATATGTGGAAGGGGATATGGGGAAGCGGGTATGGGGGAAGGGGGGTTATGGGGAAGGGGGATATGGGGGGATATGGGAGAAGGGAGGTATGGGGGAAGGGGACATGGGGGATATGGGGAAGGAGGGATATGGGGAAGGGGGATATGGGAAAGGGGATATGGGGGTATGGGGGATGAAGGATATGGGGAAGGGGAAATGGGGAAGGGGGTCATGGGGAAGGCGGATATGGGCAAGGGGGATATGGGGAAGGGGGATATGGGCAAGGGGGATATGGGCAAGGGGAATATGGGGCAAGGGGTATATGGGGAAAGGTTATATGGGGAAGGGGAAATGGGGATATGGGGGAAGGGGGATATGGGGGATATGGGGAAGGGGGATATGGGGAAGGGGGATATGGGGAAGGGGGATATGGGGCAAGGGGGATATGGGGAAGGGGATATGGGGAAGGGGGATATGGAGGAAGGAGAGATATGGGGGAATGGGGATATGGGGAAGGGGATATGGAGGAAGGGGGTTATGGGGGAACGGGGATATGGGAGAACAGTGATATGGGGAAGGGGATATGGGAAAGGGGGATATGGGGGAAGGGGATATGGGGGTATGGGGAAGGGGATATGGGGGAAGGCGGACATGGGGAAGGGGGATATGGGGAAGCGGGGATATAGGGAAGGGGGATATGGGGCAAGGGGGATATGGGGGAAGGGGGATATGGGGAAGGGGGTATATGGGGGAAGGGGAGATATGGGGGAAGGGGGATATGGGGGAATGGGGATATGGGGAAGGGGATATTGGGGAAGGGGATATGGAGGAAGGGGGGATACGGGGGAACGGGGATATGGGAGAACAGTGATATGGGGAAGGGGATATGGGAAAGGGAGATATGGGGAAGGGGATATGGAGGTATGGGGAAGGGGGATATGGGTGAAGGTGGGATATGGGGATATGGGGAAGGGGATATGGGGGAAGGCAGACATGGGGAAGGGGGATATGGGGAAGCGGGGATATAGGGAAGGGGTATATGGGGCAAGGGGGATATGGGGAAGGGGATATGGGGGATGTGGGGGAAGGGGATATGGGGGAAGGGGGATATGGGGAAGGGGAACATGGGGAAGGGGGATATGGGGGAAGGGGGATATGGGGGAAGGGGATATGGGGAAGGGGATAGGGGAAGGGGGGATATGGGGAATGGGGATATGGGCGAAGGGGGATATGGGAGAAAGGGGATATGGGAGAAGGGGGATATGGGGGAAGGGGGTATGGGGAAGGGGGAATATGGGGAAGGGGGATATGGGTGAAGGTGGGATATGGGCGAAGGTGGGATATGGGGAAGGGGATATGGGGAAGGGGATATGTGGGAAGATGGACATGGGGGATATGGGGGAACAGGGATATGGGGAAGGATGATATAGGGGAAGGGAATAATGGGGTATGGGGAAGGGGGATATGGGGAAGGCTGGATATGGGGATATGGGGGAAGGGGATATGGGGAAGGCGAAAAGGGGATTTGGGGAAGGGGATATGGTGGAAGGGGAATCTGGGGGAAGGGGGATATGAGAGAAGGGGGACATGGGGAAGGGGTATATGGGGGATATGGGGAAGGAGGGATATGGGGGAAGGTGGATATGGAGGAAGGGGAGATATGGGGGAAGGGGATATGGGGATAGGGGATATGGGGAAGGGGGGATATGGGAGAAGGGGGATATTGAGAAGGGGATATGGGGTTATGGGTGAAGGGATATGGGGGAAGGTGGAATATGGGGGCATATGGGGGCCTGTGGGGAAGGGGATGTGGGAGAATGGGGATATGGGGAAGGGGATATGTGGGAAGGGGATATGGAGGAAGGGGGGATATGGGGGAACGGGGATATGGGAGAACAGTGATATGGGGAACGGGACATGGGGAAGGGGATATGGGGGATGGTGATATGGGAGATGGGGGAAGGGGGATATGAATGAAGGTGGAATACAGGGGATATGGGGAAGGGGATATGGGGGAAGGTGGACATGGGGAATGGGGGATATGGGGAAGTGGGATATGGGGGATATGGGGCAAGGGGAAATGGGGAAGGGGATATGGGGCAAGGGGGATATGGTGGAAGGGGGGATATGGGGGAAGGAGGTATGGGGAAGGGGATGGGGGATGTGGGGGAAGGGGGGATATAGGGGAAGGGGGTATGGTGGATGGGGAAGGGGATATGGGGGAAGGGGGATATGGGGGAAGGGGGATATGGGGGAAGATGTACATGGGGGAACGGGGGATATGGGGGAACGGGGATATGGGGGAAGGATGATATAGCGGAAGGGGATAATGGGATATGGGGAAGGGGGTATGGGGAAGGGGGAATATGGGGGAAGGGGGGATATGGCGGAAGGTGGGATATGGGAGAAGGTGGGATATGGGGAAGGGGATATGGGGGAAGGGGGATATATGGGAAGATGGACATGGGGGAACAGGGGATATGGGGGAACGGGGATATGGGGGAAGGATGATATAGCGGAAGGGGATGATGGGGTGTGGGGAAGGGGGATATGGGGAAGGATGGATATGGGGATATGGGGGAAGGGGATATGGGGAAGGCCAAAAGGGGATTTGGGGGAGGGGGATATGGGGGAAGGGGAATCTGGGGGAAGGGGGGATATGGGAGAAGGGGGACATGGGGGAAGGGGTATATGGGGGATATGGGGAAGGAGGGATATGGGGAAGGGGGATATGGAGGAAGGGGGATATGGGGGAAGGGGATATGGGGATATGGGAAAGGGGGGATGTGGGAGAAGGGGGATATCGAGAAGGGGATATGGGGGAAGGTGGGATATGGGGGCCTATGGGGAAGGGGATATGGGGAAGGGGGGATATGCGGAAGCAGGGATATGGGGAAGGGGATATGGGGAAGG